>NC_141929.1:29373201-29675811 GCF_057802395.1 Ceratotherium simum simum | reverse complement strand
CATCTTTTCAGGAAGCAAAAATGAGGGCATGCATGGGGAACAAGAGGGAGCAGAAAGAAAGTTTGGAGGACGTGGAATATAAAACTTGCAGACTTGATAAAGTTTCTCATCGTGGGCCCTGACCAAGGTGAGACCCAGGAGTGGGGGAGGGGAAGGTCTCTGTCCCCACACACACCCCCAAAAGCCATGCTGGCCCAACAGATGGCACAGCACATTTTTAAACCACTTTTTAACATAGTAACTTTTTTTGTCTGCTTGCTCTTTATTTCTCTAGTCAAAAGTCCCACCAGCTGTCACTGTCTCGAAGAAAATGTCAAGGGCTTGTGGCTGCCTGTGTGTCTCTTCAGTTCAAGTCGGGGAGTGGGGCCCGGGGACCTCAGTCAGCTATGGTCCTGGCTTCAGAACTGGTGAAGTGGCTGAGGCACGGGCCCCTGACCAAAATGAACCCACCACGGAGGTTCACAGTCAATCCTTCCCCCATAGCGGCCCCTTCCAGGCACTAAACACGTATCCTTCCCAAAGCACTTCCCTTCCTGTTTCCTGGTCTCCTCCTGCACCACTCTGGGAGGTCAGTATTATTATTCCCATTTCAGAGAGATAAATATGGAGAAGCTTGGCTTCCAGACTTGAAATCTATAAGCTGTGTGACCTTAGAAAAGTCCCTTTCCCTCTCTGGGCCTCAGCCTCTCCATCTGCACAGTGAAATTCACCAAAGGTCCTCCAAAGTCCTTCCAGCTCTAAGGCTCTGGACCATTGTCTAGTATCAGGAAGACTACCCTCATCCTTCTCTCGGCATGACACTTCCCACTGGCTACCTGACTCCTTCCTGCAGCTCCAGGGAGAGCCCACTTACACACCAAGGAAATCGAGGCCTGGGAACTACATGAAGTTACCAAACTAGGTCCCATTCCCTTAACTTTTTTTTTTTCCCTCTCCAAACGCCAATCAGTAACTCTTTAAATGGCAGCCGAGTAGGGCAGTTGGTTTCTTGTTGAATCAAAGAAAAACTTGATGAGTAATTTGCTGAAAATAATCCCCCCCCCCCACGGTTTAAAATCACACATATAAACTGATTTAGAGAACTTTAAAGATGCATTTAAATTTTCTTTCCTCCTTGTTTAACTGTATAAAAATGTTTTCACTCACAGTAATCTTCTCTCAGAGACGTATGCTTGACTTATTTAATAAATCCTTCTCCACATTTGAAATCATCCATTAGCAATAAGGAGCTTGACACTCCATTACCCACAATAAATTTCACTGCCATTAAATTGCCACATGCCGTGTGGAGGAAAGGAGACATCAGGATGGCCTCCCTGAACCAGGGCAGGGTCAGAGCTCAGCCCCAGAGCCTGTCCCAAGCCTGCCTCTGGGTTCCTTATTCCTGCCCTGGATCCTCCTTGGAGTCAAGGTATTGATCTAGCCTACAGGAGGGCACGGGGTGGGCGGGGGCTAACCCAGAGAGTCAAAGTAGGGTGGATAAATTCACATCTGTTCTAAGGCTCATCTTCTCATTCCGGAGGATTTGGGGCTGGGGTCCAGGCAATAGCGGCCTGTGGCTAGTACCCACCTTGGAGCCAAGGCAGGGAGCAAGCAAACAGAGCAGGAGCCAGGCCCGCCCTTGGTCCTAACACAAGGGCTCGCCTGGCCTTGACACAGAGACCCAGTCCTCTTTGCACATCACGTACGTGGCACAGCTGATAAAGAAAAGTCAAATGTGTTTACCACTCGCCTCCACTGTTGCCAGCTGGCTGCATTCTCAGGGGGCACTGAAGCCTAGCTTATAAGCTGATGACGCCTCTGCTCATCACCAACAGGCAGCTCCAGCATGGGGAGAAAGAACAGAATCATTGACTGGGGGAACCTTAGAGTCAGAGCTGAAGGAGACCTCAGAGGCCATTGATCCCAGGAGTTCTCGAGCTTTGCTGTGAGTCAGCATCACCTCGGGAGCTTGTTAAACATACTCATGTCCAGGCCGCGGACATCAGAATTATGTAAAAGCTCCCCAGGTGATAACAGTGGGTAGTCAGAATCAAAAACGACTGATCTGGGCATTTTACAGAAGAGATACTAAGGCCCAGAGAGGGGTTAGAATTTGCCCCAAGTCACACAGCAAGTGTTGGAGACAGTGGTATAGAACCCAGGTGTCCACTAGTCTGATGTGAGCTCTCTGTACATGCTGAGATACGTGTGGGTAAGGAACGGGGTCAGCTCAGTGTGGCCAGCTCGATGCCCTGGAATGACAGTCACCATGTAGGAGATGACCCTTCAGAATGTCACACGCTTAGATGGTGTCAGTGCTGCAGGCCTGGGGACTACACTTTAAGTAGCAAGAATCCAGACCCCTCCCTCCTTTTGAATCCCAACGTCCACCCATCAGGCACCAACCTCCAGTTTTTCCCAGTCTCTGCACAATGAAGTTGTGGAAATAAGCACACTTTGTCTTCTATACCTTACCGAGGGGTCCTAAGCGCTGTAAGTGAATGGCGGGTTGGGTCAATCTGTCTCCTGCCTAGACTGTGAGCGTTTTGAGGGCAGTTCCGAATCCCCTTTTTTTGTTTTGGGGCTAAGGACAGTCAGACAGACAAGATATGGAGAGTGCTCAAGGCTCTGCATAGCCTTGGGCAAGTCACTTCCTTGCAGGAGTCTCATCTGTAAAATCCGAATGCTCACACTCACCTCCTAGGACATCACTTGGATCAAGTGAGACTTTAGAAGTAAGGTGCCCAGCTCAGAAGAGCTGTATGAAACAGAGTTGACTACCTCAATTTCTACACAGAGATGGTACATCAAGGCAGACGCTGAACTTGGACTGCCTGGTTCCAATCCAGGCTGTACCACTTCTGAGGCCTTGGGCAAATTATTGAACCTTTCTGGCCTTGATTTCCTCTTTTGTATGATAACAGCACGTGCCACAAAGGATTGCTGCGAAGGTTAAATTAGAAAGTGCATTTAGAGCACTTAGCACAGGGCCAGGCATGTGGTAAGCACTCAACAAACATAAGCTGTTAATATTACTGCTAACCCTGGCCTCCTTCACAGTCAGCACAGCAAATGTTGGGAGTCCTGTCCCCAGTAATGGAGGGCCTTGCACTGAACTCTCCACCTTAGGAGACAGGCGTGTGCTACTTTGGATGGGTGAGTATTGCAAAATGTGTCCATGAGCAAGAGAGAAGCCAGCTGGTTTCGCAGCACCCCTAGCAGATGGCCCAAGTCCTCAGGACAGCTGGGCAATGGTGCCTTCTATGTAGCAGGAGAACACCCCCTCTGGGGCCCCATGGAGCCTGGTCCATGCCTCCTGAAGGGCGCTCATGACATTCCAGTGCAAGTGTTGTCTCACCCTCTGACCAAGACCCCAGAGGCCAAGGCCAGACCTTTTTCATATGTGTCCCTTTTGAATCCTGGGAAACACTAGGCTCTCAATTAGGTTCACTGGGTAAATGAATGAATGAACAAATGAATTCAAGCTAGACAATTTTTGTTGAATTTAGTAGTCCTAGGAATGTTGGGTTGAGCCATGAGGTTCTCAAGGAATACAACTGAGGGAATGCAGAAGTCCCACTAACAAAAGGCAGGAACCCACTCATCTCAAGACAGCCAGCCCTGGGATGAGGGAACTTTGGAAAAGGAAGGGATCCCATGGGATAGAGGGTTCTGCTGACAAAATTCTCTAATTCCATGTCTGGACCAAGGAACTTTCTCCAGGGCACTTAGACGTAGGGTATGGAAACTGCAGAGAAGGGTTCCTGGAAGGAAAGTGAGGGGAGGGCCTAGGAGGGTCGACTCTTCCCAGATAATTTCCTGAATCGGGAGCCTCCAGCCCCCAGAGCATCTGGTTAGAGCTTAAGAGGCAGACTGACCACTGCCATTTCACTTTGTCGGTCCTTTACTGTCACATGAAATCTTGAATTTCCACTAAACTGTAATTTAATACTTTAATGTAATGGCTCCTCCACCCCAACAGTGGAGCTGAGTTCCAATTCACTTATTTTCCCAAATTGGGCAACATAAGCTCTCTTAGGACCACTTCAGATGGTCTCAGCCCTGCACAGATGAGGAAAGCAACCACCAGAAGCCCTACACCACCAGGAGGATTGATGGGTTGGAGTGCAATTGCTTTTGGAAGTGATTTGGGAGCAAACCATGTTGCAAATGAATAGAAACTTGTGACTTTTGGATGAACAGTTCATCTTTCTTAGTAGAAGATGATTTAGTCTATCTCCTTGTCTCCTCTTTTAGAAGGATAGAAGGTCACATAGACCCATAAAGCCAAAGGCTGATAGGTAAGCAAAAGAAATGTGGTAAACCGGCCTTCTACTCCACTGTGCACTGTGCATGAGGCAGGAACAAAATAAATGGATTCAAGAAAGGTCTAGCTGGAAGGAGACATCTCTCTGGTCCTAAAGGCGACTGGGGATTTATGAAAGTGAGGGGTCCTTGAAATCATCTCTGCTTCTGCCCAGGCTCCTTGGGATGGAGCCATGTCATTTCCAGATTCATATTCCCAGCACCTGATGCAAACTTGCTCCCTGGCCCACAGTGGGTGCTCAATACTTGTTTGATGAGTGTCCAGGTGTAGAAATGACTCATAATTGACTGTCTTGAAGAAGAGGCAATAGACACATTGCGAGGGGCCAGCAAACTACAGCCTGCAAGCCAAATAAGCCCCCACCTGTTTTTGTACAGCCCCCAGGGTAAGTATGATTTTTACATTTTTAAATAGTTAGAAAAAAACAGAAGAATAATATTTTGTGTGAGGGAAAAATCCAATGAAATTCAAATTTCAGCATCCATAAATAAAGTTTTATTGGCACACGGCTATGCCCATTCATTTATGTATTGTTGATGGCTGCTTTTGCTTGCCACAATAGAAGAGTTGAATAGTAGTGACAGAGATTGTATGGTCCACAAAGCCTAAAAAATTTATTATTAGACCTTTTACAGGAAGCTTGTCAACTCCTGTTCTAAACCTTTAAAATATGCAAACAGCTGAGAGATAGTGAGAGTAAGAAAGAGAGATATTAACTTGGTAGAAGAGAAAACTGCTTAACAACCATAATGTCTTGGTCCATTTAGGCTGCTATAACAAATTACCATAGACTGGGCGGCTTAAACAAAAAACATTTATTTCTCACAGTTCTAGAGGCTGAGAAGTCCAAGATCAAGGCACTGGCAGATCTGGCGTCTGGTGAGAACCCACTTCCTGGCTCACAGATGGCCATTGTCTCATTGTATCCTCACAGGGCACAGAGCAGAGAGAGAGCAAGCTCTCTCATGTCTCTTCTTATAAGGTCACTAATCCCATCACGAGGGCCCAACCCTCATGATCTCATCTAAACCTAATTACCTCTCAAAAGCTCCATTTCTAAATACCATCACATTGGGGATCAGGGCTTCAATATGAATTTGGGGGGGATATAAAATATTCAGTCTATAACATAGAGTTATCCAAAGATGATACATATAGCCTTAAAAAGGAGAAATTTCTCTCACTGAGGTGCAAACCTACTTCTCCAAGATGTTTTTAGGGATTTCAAGCATTAGAACAGGGAGTTGGCAGATGATCTTTAAGCCCTTTCTAGCCCTGAGATGCCCAGATTTATGACTCAGACGCCCTGGAGGCCAGATAATTCCAAGGTGACTCTTCCAGGAGCCTCTGATGCCTTCAGGCTCTCATATTACACTCTCCCTGTGCTGCTTGTGGGAAGCTTTTCTGGTACCAATAAGCTATAGGACTCATTGGGATTCATCATCAGAATAATTCCTCTATCCATCAAGTAGGCATAACTAAAGACAGAGGGACTGGAGATTCAAATCTTATTGTTTAAACCCATAGCTGATGGCAATTGCTGACATGAGAAAAGTTATTTCTTGATTCTTGATTTCAAAGCTTTTGATATGAGTCACTCTTCAAACACGAAGGTGACCTTGCAGTTGCAGATGGTTTTCTGTGGCATTTCTCTATGGGACCACCTTGATCTATTTCTTGTTTGAAGCTGTAAAGGCCTGATATACCTGCAATCTGGCCTTCCATCTCAAAAGGTTCTACTAGCCACCTTAACTTTAAAGCTCTCAATTTGGTAATAACATAGGCCTGATTCTGGTTGAGGAACTGTCTTGGGTATAGACATGGAGTTTGTCCTTTAAAACTATTCTACCTAGAGCCAGCCCTGATGGCCTAGTGGTTACAATTCAGTGCTCTCTTCAGTGACCCAGGTTTGGTTCCCAGTGACAGAACCATACCACTCATCTGTCAGTAGCCATGCTGTGGCAGCAACTCACATAGAAGAACTAGAAGGACTTACAACTAGAATATACAACTAGGTACTGGGGCTTTGGGGAGGGGAAAAAAAAAAGAGGAAGATTGGCAATGTATGTTAGCTCAAGGCGAATCTTTCCCAGCAAAAAAAAAAAGGAAGAAAAGAAAAATCATAGTTAACATTGCTGCTTAGGTGCTAGATCCTCAATGAAGCACTTTGTGTGAATTATTTCATGTAGTTAATTAAAAAAAAAAACTATTCTACCTAGTAAAGATTCATTGTTGTGAACAAACAAGGTAAATCCACAGAAAGGAGCAAATAAGTGCCTAAGCAGCTCTCTGGGTAGCGTAGAGTAACCTCAAGGAATCAAAATACCTGGAGAACAAGCAGATGTGGTTAGCAAAGTTTTCTGTCATCTCAGATGGTATAAGAGTCAGGTTTTACTGTAATAATGCTCTGTAACAAACAAGCCCCAAATCTTAGCAGCTTACGACAATAAGCATTCATTTCCTACTCATGGGTCAACTGTAGTTGACTGTTCTCAGCTAGACTTACCTGGGATCAATAATCTAGACTGGACCCATGCTTTGGGACCCATGCTTCTGCTCAATGTGTCTGCCCTCAGGGCTAGAGCATGTTGCTCTCATAATGCAGAGCAGAAGCTCCAAGAGGACTGGCAGAAACTCACCCTGCCTCTTAGAGTCTCAACTTGGAACTTGCACAACAATACTTCTACCCGTATCTCATTGGCCAAAGCAAGTCATATAACCAAGCCCTAAATCAATGGGGCAGAGAGATAGACTAGAGCCATGGAGAAGCCATGGCCAGGACATAGAGGGAAGCAAGAATTATAGACAAATAACACAATCTAACACACGAGGTGACCTAAAGTTGCCTTACTTCCCAAGCTTTGCTGAAACTCTATAAGAGAGTCAAGATCCCTTTCCTTCCTCACTTAGTAGAGCTCAGAGATTATAAAGAAATCTTGATTTGATAATGGAGGATGTTGGTGGTGCAGACTGTTGTTCTGAATACCATTGATCCCCTCCACTCCTGGAGATTAGGAGGTTTATGGGAGTTTGGGCTGAATCTGCTAGAACTTAAAGAAAATCTCCAAGCTCACATGAACACATTTTCTCCTATCCCCACATTCTTGAAAGACTCCGTTTAATTGGCTAACTCTGGTTAGTCTGCTTCCAGTTCACCGAGATTGTATCTTGCATTTTCATCACCCCGTTAGCATGTGATAAGGTTATTGCTGAACAGCCGGGATAATGATAAAATAAACAAAATACTATAGTTCTTTTTCTGTGCTTACTTCTTAACTGTTTACAAAATGTTTATGCTCACATTAGTTCCTTTGACACCAGCAAGCATCCCATGGGGTACGAAAAAAAAAGAAGATAAGACCCATTTTAAGAGTGCTGAAATGAAGGCTCAGATGTAGTTAGTGATGTGCCCAAGTTCATGGGCTAAATATTAAAGGGTTGGAATGTGGTTAAGATTTCCTAACCCCTTTCCCAGTACTCCTTCCCCTCCCTATGAGGAAGAACAAAGGGAGTACAGGGAGTGGGAAGCCGTTGATTCTCTCCTGCCCAATACAGGGAGGCTTCAGGGAAGAGGCGAGTGTTGAAAGCTATTGGAAGGAAGCTGGCAGGATGGGTGAGGGAAAATGCTTATATCTTCTCACAAAATGCGATCCCACAAATCTCTTACAACCACCTCTACTCATCTAGCCACTAGCCCCCAAGACACCTCTGGAGCCTCCAGGCTGATGCTCAATTTCCCATCTTGCCCTCAAAGGTCTCTTCTCCAGGCAACAGCCAAAAAGTCTGCTCGAAATCTCCAGTGGCTCCCCGTCTTGCTCAAAATAAGGCCCTCCAGTCTAGCCATGTGCTTCCTCTCTGGCCCCCTCTGCTACTGCATTTCTCCTGGCTCACTCCTCTCCAGGCACACTCACCTCTGTGCTTTTCCTTGGAGACAGCAAAGCATCCTTCTGTCTCAGGGTCTTTGCACCTTCAGTTCCACCCACCTAGAATGCCATTCCCCCAAATATACCTATCCTTTGCTTTCTATATTTATTCATTTCTCTGCTTGATTGTGCCCTCTTCCAAGGTGTCTGAATACCCCACCCAAAACTGCACATCTCATTACTCTCTATACTTTCATTGCACTTTGCTTTGTGCTTTGCACATCACTTTGTGATAATATGTTGTACATGATGATGTTTGCTTGCTTATTGTCTGTCTCTCCTTCTAGAATGAGAGCTCCATAAGGGCAGGGACGTTGTCTGTTTACTGCCATATCCGTCAGCACCCTAAAGCATGAATAGTATATAGCAAATGTTCAGTAAATATTTGTTGAATGGGTGAATCAAATAAATGAATGAATTGGTGTTAGCTCTTTCTTCAGCTACAATCCACCTCACTGCCTCACCTATGGTAGGTACCAAACTTTCCTAGAACGGTCTGTGGGCTCCATGCATCCTTCGAGAAGAGCTGAGCCCCAAGATACTGTTGATGATGACCCGACTCCATTTCAGGCCCTCCCACTGGCTGCCCTGGCAACCACTGTATGATCACCAGCCTGGATCAGAGGCTTGAGGGAGCCAAATCAGGGGCCAGGAGGAGGCATCATCTTGTGTTCCTAGAGCAGAAGTCTTGGGACAAAGCCCTGACAACTGACAACTGGTGGACCAGGAGCACGATACAGACTGCATTCCTCATGTTGCTCTAGGGCCTCCTTCATGAGGATGGCTTCCTTGAAACAGTTTCCTGCTTGGCTTGGGCCCCACACAGTCTCCTGCTAAGGGACCAAGTTAACCCTGAGAGTTTCCCTGAGGACAGGAAGTACACGGCCTTGCTTTGTAAAGATGGGCCAGGCCCATCCTGTTGAGAGCAGATGAATAACCCATTTTGACCACAGCAGGCAGTGAGGAGAAGAGCTCCCAGAGCCAGCCTTGGTCCCCTCTCCATTAACGTCCATTATGCCATTACTCATCAAGAGAAGACCAACTCCCACCATAGAACTTTGAAGAAACAAGTGTTTAAAGAAACGCATGTTAAATGGTCTCTATCTCTATCCAGCTGTTAAGGTGTATATCTCATACCACAAGCATAGTCCACTTCACTTATCACATAGAAACACCAGCCACATGACCCTGGCCAACCAGCTAAGCCTTCACTTCTCAAGAGCTTCAGCATCCTTATCCACAAAATGGGAATCAGTCTCACCAGGCTGCTGGGAAGATGCCCAGAGATCTGGGTTTAAGTCCCTAATCAATCTCTATTTATGTAACAGGTTAACCTCTTTCTGCTTTGGTTTCCTCTGCCATATAAATGAGAAATCCAGTTAATTACTAACACTCCTGCCAGCTCTAAAAGTCCATGAAATGTCATCAGGTTTTTCAATGAATTTAATAAATTTTCCAAAGATTTTATTTCTTATGTGATCAAATATATAGTATAAGCATCGTTTTAACTAGCAGACCATATTATATAATTTACATTATGTATACTGCATTTTTTCAAATGCATGTGTGCTATTACACCTCAAAATTATATGACAATGTGTGCCCCACATAACAAAAGCAATGATTCCCTTCAGTACACACATCAGATACTTAATGTGATTTGGAGATAAATAAAGCATAGTAGTTGCCAATCTCTCGCGGTTACAGTGTTTTAAATACCAACGGCCTTGTAAATGGATTTCAGGACAATTATAGCAATCCAGGCTGACCAGAGGGCAAGAAGATGCCATTTCAACAGTCTTTTCCTTTCCTGACACCAGCATCAGTCTAGATGGGAGAGCAGGACATGCCCAGCCTCGAAGCAAGTGTTGCAGGATTCACCACCACAATCCCCATCTGGCCAGACCAAGAACAGGCTCGCTTTGGTGGTAGATTGGGGGCCAGCAAATGAAGAGTTTTCCAGCATCACATCTCCACTGGAATGTGAGCTCCATGGGGACAGGGACTGAGTCTGTTTGCTTACTGTATAGAGCTTTGCATACGAGCAATCAACGAATATTTTTGGAAACAAAGGAGGGAGAAAGAAGAAGCAATAAGATGTTATGAAGATTCCAGAAGGGCCCAAGCAGGAGGCAAGGGGACCTCTTGCTGGGGATATTGCCAAGAGAAGTCAGGCATTCAATGAGGACTACGGATCTTTAAGGTCTGCATGACCCTGGGATTCTACCTAGACCTACAAGGAGGAGTGCAAAATGGGCAGCAGAGGAGAAACAGGACAGTCTCTCTTTTCCTTTAGGTCCAAAGAGCCATGATATGGTGTTGGCTGGTCCACATCTGGCTGGGTGCCTTTCTCCTCTGGAAGAGGGACTTTGGGAGGCAAATTTACATCTGTCTGAGCTGCTGGTGAAATGAATCATAGAGCTCAGCATAGAGCGGGAGAAGCATGGGCTAACCTATAGGCAGAGTCACAAAAAGGATCAAAGCTTGGACTCTATATTAGTTTCCCTGGACTGCCGTAACAAAGTACCACAAACAACAGAAATTTATTCGCTCACATTTCTAGTGGCTAGAAGTCCAAAACCAAGGTGTTGGCAGAGGCATGCTCCCTCTGAGGCATCTAGGGAAGAATCCTTCCTTGCCTCTTCCTAGCTTCTGGTGGTTGCCAGCAATCTTTGGCGTTACTTGGCTTGCAGCTACAACACTCCAATCTCTGCTTCTGTCTTCACATGGCCTTCTTCCCTGTGTCTCTGTGTTTTTCTCTGTCCAAATTTCCCTTCTGTTGAAAGGACACCAGTCATGGGATTAGGGCCCACCCTAATCCAGTATGACCTTATCTTAACTAATTACATCTGCAAAGACCCTATTTCCAAATAAGGTCACATTCTGAGGATCCAGGTGGACATTAAGTTTTGGGGAACACTATTCAACTCAGCACAGCCTCCAAGGAATCCAGTGGTACACATTCCCTGCGGGAGCCTGGCTGGCCCTCATAGCCTACGCTCTCCATCGCTGAAATGTCTGCCTTCCTGGGGCTCTCTCTGACTCTTCTGCAACTAACATGCTGGCCTGAGGCGGGGCCCTGTACCTCCTTTAACACACACCCACACACACACACACACACACCCCCACCCAGAGTCACAGATGTTACAGATAATCTGATGGTTATCCTCAAGGTCAGAGGGAGGGTCCTTCTCTGCTCCTGGCCATCTCCACACGGCAGAGACTCTGTAAGACCTCCACCACCCAGAGTGACCACAAAGGTGTGGATATGCCTGAAGTCATGTGAACCCAAGAGAGGGAGACTGAGGCCAGCATCCCTGCTTCCCACCTCACTGAGTGTTCTAGATACTCCCCACAAGGGAGTACTGGCCCCTCCCCTAGGGGTGTGGCTTTGTTCTTGTCTGTCTCCACAGACCACCCAGTAAACCTCAGAGGGGTGTACCAGACACTGTGCGTGTGTGTGCGCATCTGCGTATGCGTGTGTGTGTGTGTGTGTGAGTGTGTGTAGAGGATGGTATCATTTCCTTACAGTCTCCTGTGGGGCTGGGTGTTATGCAGCAGGACTGCTCCCAGAGCTGCTTTAAGCATGAGATGGGGCAGTGAAAGAGAAGAGAGTCAGTAGAATTGGAAGACAAGATAACCTCTCCCTCCCTCTGGTAGCCAGTGGAATGTTGTTCTGCTGGTTCCATGTGATGAATCTAAATTGCCTCTTCACTGAGGGATGAACAGACCTTAAAAAGGCAGCTAATGTAAGATAATGGTTCCAACAAAATGCAGCCTATCAAAGGGACCATAGAAGAAAGGAGGTTAATGGTTAATGGTTATGCTGCTGAGAATCTAGGGAGCAGCTCTCAAGCCCAATACATTTAAGACTAAGAAAACCTCCCAGGCGCCTACCACTAGCTGCTCCCCTTGCCTCTCCCAATAACCCAATAAACTGGTAGGAATCGCTCTCCCCACTTCACAGGTGGGGACATGGATCTTTGGAGACCATAATATGAACTAGCAGGAAATAGCTCCTTCAAGGGCATCCAAACAGTCCCTTCAGTCTACAGATAAGGAAAATGAGATCCAGAAACAGTGATGCCTTGGGCCAAGGTCCCACAGCTGGTAAGATGCCCAGCTGGAATTCAAACCCAAGTTGGTCTGGCTAAAAGTCCAGGGCTCTTTCCACAATGCCGCGTGATGACGTGGTTTGTGGCTTGCCCAGGTTCCCGTGGTTAGTGGATGTCAGAGTAAAGACTTCAACCAAAGTCTTCCAACTTCTGGTCCAGCCTCCTTCTTATTACCTCCCTCTGGACCTCAAAGGGCATTTTCACCCAGTATCCAGCTCAGTCTCCTCCTCTTGCTTCACCCTCATAGATGGTCACTCTAGGACTCTCTCCAAGGGGCTGGAACTCAGTGAGTCCACGTAGGATGGGAGGCCCCATGGCTAAGCATTTGCTGGAAGGACAAGTCCTGGTCTTTACTACACGACAAGGCTGTGTTCTCAAACTGGGCCAGAGCATTTGTTATTTTGCATCAACTCTGAACACTGAATAGAAGAGAAAAAGTGGGACATTTCAGAATTGGCTTTCCTCTGTGCCAACAAAGTGCCATTATTTTAACTTCATTTGTGTGGTACAAATGAGAAGGAGATAAATGTCGTGTTCCAGCCATAGTCTATTAGTGGGTATCAACCGCAACATGGAAAAGACTGTGCAATCTGGCAGTGTTAGGAAAGGGGGAGAGCTGCACCCATGGATCTTAGCTCTTAAATTCCTTCTGCCTGGGATTTCTGAATTGTGAAGCAAGACAAAAATGCATCCAGTGAAGTATACACCTAACAGCCAGTTACCTGTAATTTTTTTAAATTAAATACAAATTCTAGCTGGGTCAACTTGGGCATATCCCTCAACCTCTTTGGGGCTTAATTTTCTCATCTGTAAAATTGAGATAATATCTGCCTGCTACACTGTTTTCGTGTGAGAATTAAATAAGAAAACAAATAAGAAATTGCAACTGTTCCACAAATGTTATTAATTATGCCTTACACATCAAATTTACGCAAAATAAGTGTGCACCTAAGTAATTTGGATGCCTGTTATAAGTGTGTATTTCAAAATAAAATACATTGCCCTTTCACAACTCTGATGCTACTAATCCTGCGGGATCTGGTAGAAGAAGGGAAGAAATGTTTAAATCTTTATTCTTTTGTTTTGTAATAATTTTTTTTTAATGTTTTATTTTTAATTTTTGTTTTAAGAAATTTTCATTAAAGTATAGCATGTTGTACAGAAAGTACTTGATGAATTTTCCCAAAGTGAACACACATACCACCAGCACCAAGATCAATAATGAGAATATTATCAGCCCCTCAGAAGCCCCCGTCATACTCCATACCACTCACCACCACTTCCTCTTTCCCAAAAGGAACCATTACCCCGACTTCTAATATTATAGACTAAATTTGACTGTATTTGAACTTTGATGAATAGAATCATATAGTATGTACTCTTTGGGGTCTGGCTTCTTTCAACATCATGTTGGTAGAATTCATCCATATTATCCAATGTAGCAGTAGCTTATTCACTTTCATTGTTGTACAATATCCCATTATATGAAAATGCCTTAATTTATTTATCCATTCTGCTGTTGATGGACATGTGGGCTGTTCTCAGTTTGAGGCTAATACAAATAATGGTTCACATGTATATAGATTTTTATTGAATTTGTAACTGGGAAAGGAATGCTGAGTCATAGAGTTCTGAATGTTTAGCTTTATCAAATATTGGCAAACCATTTTCCAAAGTGATTGTTCTAATTTGTACTCAGACCAGAAGCGTATGAGAGTTCTAGTCTGCATCCTCACCAGCACTTGTCTCTATAAGTCTTTTTATTTCAGCCATGTTGATGGGTGTGGAATAGTATCTCATTGTATTTTTAATTGCCCTTTCCTGATGACTAATGAAGCTGAGCACCTTGTCGTGTGTTTACTGGCCACTTGAATTTCCTCTTTCGTGATGTGCCTGTTCAGGTCTTTTGCACATATTTGTATTGTGTTGCTTGTCTATTTTTTAATTTGGTGGAAGTTCTTGGCATATTCTGGATATTGTATTGTAAATATCTTCTCTCTCTCTTGTCTCGCCTTTTCACTCTCTTAACCTTTTGCCTTTTTAAAAGATGGGAGTGGCCAGCCCCGTGGCTTAGCGGTTAAGTGCTCGCACTCCGCTACTGGCGGCCCTGGTTCTGATCCCCGGCGCACACCCACGCACCACTTGTCTGGCCATGCTGAGGCTGCGTCCCACATACAGCAACTAGAGGGATGTGCAACTATGACATACAACTATCTACTGGGGCTTTAGGGAGAAAAAGGGAAAAAAAGAGGAGGATTGGCATGGATGTTAGCTCAGGGCTGATATTCCCCACATAAAAAAAAAAACAAAAGATGGGAAATCTAGGGTTCAAAATGGGGAGGCAACTTGACCAAGATCTCCCAATAAGTCAGTGATGTAAGATGGAGGGAAAAGGGTCACATGACTCAGATCCCAGGATATAGCTCTATCTACTAAGAAAGGATATAGCTCTATGGACTAAGAAATGACTTTTTTTTTTTTTTTTTGGTGAGGAAAATTAGTCCTGAGCTAACATCCATTGCCAATCTTCCTCTTTTTGCTGAGGAAGATTGGCCCTGGGCTAACATCTGTGCCCATCTTCCTCTACTTTAGATGTGGGACACCTGCCACAGCATGGCTTGATAAGCGATGTGTAGGTCTGGGCCCAGGATCCAAACCTGTGAACCCTGGGCCGCCAAAGCGGAGTACACGAACTTAACCACTATGCCACCAGGCCAGCCCCAAGAAATGGTTTTGAAGTAAAGCTTGGGAGAATCAGTGGTAATCAAATTATATTTTTTCATAAAGCAATAAAAAAAATACAATTGTGTCATACAAAGTGAAATGCACATACAAAGTGAGCCAGCTATTAAGACAATTATCTATGTCACGCAAGCCAACAGCTCTCATTACTTCAGTTCTTTAGTTTTTAATACTTAAACCTATTTTAATTCATTTTTTCCAACTTTCTATTTTGAAAAATGTTAAATGCACAGAAAGATGAAAGAATAGCATAGTGACACACATATACCTTTCACCTATTAAGAGATTCACTGTAACATTTTGTCTTATACATGTATGTGTGTATACAAAATACATATATATATTTTTTTTTTTTTTGCCAAGCCACTTAAAAATAAGTGGCAGACATTATGACACTTTATTCCCTAATATGTAAGTGTATTTCTACCAGGACAGAGGCATTGCCCTATATTCTGATAATACCATTATCACATATAGGAGTTTAACATTGATAATATCACATAACATTCAATCCATAATCAAATTTCTTCAATTTTCCCAACTATGCCTTTATGACTTTTTTTTTTAGTCTAGGATCCACTCAAGGATCATACATTAAATGTAGTTTTCACAGCTATTTCATCTCTTTTATCTAGAACAGTAGCTTTTTAAAAATCATTGATGACATTGATATTTCTGTAGAATCCAGGGGTGTTGTCCAATAGAATGTCCCACATTCTGGATTTGTCTGATTGTTTCCTCGTGATTAGATTAAGTTTAAACAGTTTTGCTAGGAATACCCCACACTGCTTTTTTTTTCCCCCCCAAAGCCCCAGTAGATAGTTGTATGTCATAGCTGCACATCCGTCTAGTTGCTGTATGTGGGACGCGGCCTCAGCATGGCCAGAGAAGCGGTGCGTTGGTGCACACCCGGGATCCGAACCCGGGCCGCCAGCAGCGGAGCATGCGCACTTTACCACTAAGCCACGGAGCAGGCTCCCCATACTGCTTTTACTTAAGGTGTCAGTGTTTTCCAAACACTGGGGTGCATACCACTGGTGGTATGTGGGAGGGTTTTAGTAGCATCACGATGATTTTAAGTGGTACAATGATTAAGGATTTTTTTGGTAGTGTAAAAGCTTTTATTTTTTACATAACAATTTTGTTTTATTGAGATATAATTCACAACCATGTAATTTCCCCATTTAAAATATACAATTCAATGGTTTTTGGTATATTCAGACTTGTGCAACTATAACCATAATCAATTTTAGGACATTTTCATCACCCCAAAAAGAAACCCCATACCCTTTAGCCATCACTCTCTAACTCTTGACCATTTCCCTACCTTCCCTCCCGCCCACATCTCAGTCCTAGGCAGCCATTAATCTACTTTCTATCTCTATACATTTGCCTATTCAAGATATTTCATATATTTATGAAATCATACCATATGTGGTCTTTTGTGACTGGCTTCTTTCACTTAACATAATGTTTTCAAGTTTCATCCATGTTGTAGCATGTGTCAGTACTTTGTTTCCTTTTATTGTTGAATAATATTGCATTTTATGGATGTATCATGTTTTATTTATCCATTCATCAGTTGATGGACATTTGGGTTGTTGTCACTTTTTGGCTATTATGAATAATGCTGCTATGAATATTTGATGTATGTTTTCAATTTTCTTGGATATATACTTAAGAGTGGAATTGCTGGGTCATATAGTAACTCTGTGTTTCAACTTTAGAGGAACCACTAGACTGTTTTCCAAAGTGGGTGAAACATTTTACATTCCCATCAGCACTCTATGAGAGTTCCAATTTCCCTGCATCCTTGCCAATGCTCGTCTTTTTTATTACAGTCATCCTAGTTGGTGTGAAGTGGTATCTTATTATGGCTTTCATTTGCATTTCTGTGATGGTTAATGACGTTGAGCATATTTTCATGTGCTTATTGGCCAGTCATATATTTTCTCTGGAGAAATGTCTATTCAGATCCTTTGCCCGTATCTTGTCTTTTTATTATTGAGTTGTAAGAGGGATAGACTTTTTAAAATAGCAGAAATTACCACTATATCTATGTTAAGAGTTGCAAATACTTTTTCCCAGTTTGTTGTTTCTTTATTTTTTTCCCCATGCAGAGTTTTTATGAGTTTTTAATGAAATTTAATTTATCAATCTTTTCTTGTACGACTTCTAGATTTTGAGTCAGAGTGAGAAAGGCCTCTCCCTCTCCAGTGTTATAAGGAATTCCTCCATGTTTTGTTTCTATACTTTTATGGTTTCATATTTAGCATTGAACCCTGTGATACTTTTGAAATGTTTCCAAGTCGCTCTCCAATTATTTCAACATCATTTACTGAGTTGTCCATCCTTTCCTCTACAGTTTGAGATACCTTCTTTGTCATATTCTGAGTTACTATAGTATTTGTATCTATTTATGGATTGTCTATTTTGTTTCCTGAGCATGTTTCATTTGCCACAACTACGTTGCTTTAATTATTGAGGTTTTAGAATATGTTTCATGTCTGGTAAGGCTAGTCATTTCTTTTCTTTGTAAGCATTTTTCTCACTATTCTAGTTTTTTTATTTTTTCAAATGAAATTTGTATAAGCTCATCTGATTAAAAACAAAACCCTGAATATCTTATTATGACCAAATTAAATTAGGGAGAACTGATATTTTATTGTGACAAGTTTTCAGTTCTCATTTTGTATATTTGTATATTGATACTTCTTTCTTGATTATGTCATCTAATAATTGATCTATTTTATCGGTTCAAAGAACTAGATTTGAGATTTATGTATTAGTACTGTTTATCTGTTTTCTAATTCATTAATTTCCACTTTTATCATTACTAATGACTTCTTTCTGGTGTCCTTCAATTTATTTTGATATACTTTTTCTAACTTTTTGAGCACAATGCTTAATTCATTTGTTTTTTATTCTTTCTTTTGTTATTTAAGGCTATAATTTTTCCTCTGTACATTGCTGTTGCTGTGTATTAGTTTCCTAGAGCTGCCATAACAAAACATCATAAGCTGGGTGGCTTAACCAACAGAAATACATTGTCTCAGTTCTGCGGGCTAGAAGTCCAAGATCTAGATGTTGGTAGGGTTGGTTCCTTCCGAGCGCTGTGAGGAAGAATCTGTTCCATGCCTTTCCCCCAGCTTCTGGTGGTTTGCTGGCAATCTTTGGTGTTCCTGGGCTTGTAGAAGCATCACCCCAATCTCTGCCTTCATCTTCACATAGTGTTCTCCCTGTGTGTGTCTCGTGACCAAATTTCCCCTTTTCATAAGGACACCAGTCCTATTGGACCAGGGCCCACACTAATGACATCAGTTTAACTTGATTACCTCCATAAAGACCCTATCTCCAAATGAGATCACATGCTGAGCTACTGGGGGTTAAGACTTTGTCACATGAATTTTAACAGGGACACAATTCAACTCATAACAAGCTGTATCCCACAAATTCTGATAAAGACTTTGATTATTGTTGTTTCCTAAAATAGTCTTCCATTTCAGTTTTCATTTCCTCTTTGAGGGTTGTTTAAGAGAGCCTTTAAAAATTTCCAGATGGAGGGAGCTTTTTCTTTCTGTTTTGTTATCAATGAATTATTAATTCACTTATTAATTAATTATAGTTATGAAATATTATCCATACTATATCTAATTTTTAGAATTTATTGAAGATTCATTTATGGGTTAATATATGATCAGTTTCTATAAATATTCTTGCAGCTTTTGGAAAAAAATTATTAAATTTTATTAAATTAAATTAGTAAATTATTAATAATTTTAAAAACTATTCTTTATTCTTTGGTTACATGGTTTAATCAGGTCTATCTCATTAATTAGCTATTTAAGTATTCTATATCCTTATTTGTTTTTGTCCTCTTGGTGTATTTTAGACTTAAAGAAGTGAATTAAATTTCCCTTCTACTAGTGTATGTCTGCCTATGTCTTGTGTTTTTTGTAACTTTGGCTTTACAAATGTGGATGGCATAGTATTTGGTGTATAGATATTTATAAACATTGTACTTAAAAAGTCAAACTCAGGGACAAGCCTGGTGGCATAGTGGTTAAGTTCAGTGTGCTCTGCTTTGGCGGCCTGGGCTTTGTGGATTCAGATCCCAGGTGTGGACCTACACACCATTCATCAAACCATGCTGTGGTGGCATCCCATGCACAAAACAGAGGAAAATGGGCACAGATGTTAGCTCAGGGACAATCTTCCTCAAGCAAAAAGAGGAAGATTGGCAACAAATGTTAGCTCAGGGCTAATCTTCCTTACAAAAAAAAAAAAAGAAAGAAAAAACTCAAACTTAGAAACAGAGAGTAGGTTGGTGGTTACCAGGGGGTGGGAGAAATGAGGAGATGTTGATCAAAGGTATGAACTTTCAGTTATAAGATGAATAAGTTCTGGGGATCTAATGTACAGCATGGTGATTATAGTTAACAATACTATATTATATACTTGATATTTCCCAATAGACTTTAAACGTTCTCACAGCAACAAAAAATGTAACTATGTGAAGTGATGGATGTGTTAACTAACCTTATTGGAGTAATCATTTCACAATATATACGTATGTCAAACCATCGTGTCATATACCTTACTTAATGTTATTTGTCAATTATACCTCAATAAAGCTGGGAAAAAAAATGTTGTCTTTACTGAACTATACCTCTTACTTTATAGTGTACCCTTCTTTCCTCGTTTAATGATCTTTGTCCTGAATTCCACCTTATCTGATATTAAGATAGCAACCTGTGCTTTCTTTGTGTTTATATTTCTCTGGTGTATACATGTCTTTCTGAATCTCTTTGTTTTAGATATGTCTCTTATATATAACACAGAGTTGGGTTTGCTTTGTGATCCATTCTGAAAATCATTTTATCTTAATAAAGATCTACTTTTATTAAAAGGTCAAATACATTTGGTCTTTCTTTTACTATTATTTGTACTATGTTGCTGTTGAATAGTTCTATTTTTTAATCTTTCATTATGTAGTCTGTAGTTTTTGTGTGTAGTTATTCTGATATTTAGGAAGGTTTGTATGTTTGTTCTAAGAGTTGCCTTTATAAGCACAGTATTATTTTAATGCCCTTAGCTTTCTAATTCCTTACTCTAAGCAATAATGGAATAATTATATTTTCTCTTCCTTTTCCCTGTTTCTTAGTTTTCCCACATAGCTCAGAGATGAGCTATGACCATTGACAACCAATAAACATTGATTAACTGTTACTCTTTTCTAAAATCAAAACATAACAACATACATACACATGTCAAGAAAAAAGTCTTCATTCTCTTCCCTCATATCCCTGGATATCCCAAGCTGGTTTGTCTAGAGCCAGCCATGAGTCCTGTTTGAAAAAATTCTCCCTGGACCTCAAGACAGGAACATAACACCTTGGAAAGAGAGAATGGTAGTGTCAACGTAGGAGCACCAGTCAAACCCATAATCTCCTCTTAGGTCCAGCTCCTGATTTCTCTATTGCCTGGGCTCTGGGTGTGGTGTAAAACCAGTGATCGGTAGGAGAAACCAGGACTGGATCTCTAACGAGAAGCTGTTCCAGGGGCCTGGCCCTCATCAAATGCAAAGGTTATAAGATCCACAGGACTGGAGATACAATTCAGGAAACAGAAGTAAATTTTAGAGACACACCTGATTATCAGAATGAGTCCAAAGATCTACATGGTCTACTGTTACCTGCGTTACCTACATATAGGGTGACCATTGATCTCAGTGAATAATTTTGCTTTGTGCCTGTTGAGCCAAAATATTTCACTTTGGATAACAAATTATAGTTACTCCACCTACAGACCACACGTGTGTGATTGACAAAGGTGCCGGGTACCCTTGGCCTTCATTACCATCGTAACTGTAAAGCACACACCTTGATCTGCCACTGATTAGTTGCCTTTCTTGCTGAACCTCAGTTTCCTCATCTGTAAAATAAAGACCAAAAGGGTATGAGTTCCTTGATCTCAAAAGTCTCTTTTGTTGGTATATTAGAACTGTATTTTTATTGAATTTCATCATTTTTCATTATGATCAAATTATTTGGGTCACGGTTATTTTATGAGTCATAATCCAAATGGACAGAAAAGTGCTTTCTAAGTTGTGTGATGCTGTGCTAACGACAAGCACCATTATTATTGCAGAACACTTCCTGGCACTTACTTTCTTTTGGGGAAAAAAAGAAAATTAAACAATTCTGTTGACTGTTAGAGTTGGGTTCACGGAAAGGTCTTTTTCCACCAACCCAGGGATGGGGAGAAGGTATGTGGTGTCCCTGAGGACAGTAGGATCTGCTTGATGGGAACCAGGATTCGAGAGGAATGGTTCACATGCTCATAGAAATCTCCAGCACACAGGAGTTTCAGGTGAAAGCCAATATGTGGGTGGCTCTGGGAGCCTTAATTAAGAGGTCAATCAATTTTTTTCCAAGGTAATTTTACAGTGTGCATTAAAAGAATTCATGATCTGTTCTCTCTGTTTGGGTGGAGTTCAAACCTACTGAAGCACACAGTTCTGTGTCTAAAGGACAACAAGTAACACAAGACATTCATTAGACAAAGGTAACTAAACCTGACAAATATCCCAGTCTACCCACCCTCAACCTCTTTTATAGAATCCGTCTTTAAAGGGGAAAAGTCTAGAGATAAGACTCAGAGCTTTGGATTCTTCTATTACTTTGGCAAAATTTTCTAAGTATCTCGAGTATACATCCCTTCTCTGTCTCTTACCTACAACAAGTTATTCGCTTACCTAATCTCCCTGCAGACCCCACCCCTCTAAACCAACAGTCAGCAAACTTTTTCTGTAAAGAGCCAGGTAGTAAATATTTTAGGCTTTGCAGGCCATATGATATCTGTTGCAACTATTCAACTCTGCAATTGTAGTGCAAGAACTGCCATAGACAGTACATAAAGAAATAGGCATGGCTGTGTTCCAATAAAATTGTATTTATGAAGACTGAAACTTGAATTTGAATTTCATATAATTATTACAGCTCATGAAAAATTATTCTTCTTTTGATTTTATTTCAACCATTTGAAAATATAAAACCATGCTTAGCTTGCAAGTTGTACGAAAACAGGCAGTGGGCCATATTTGGCCCATGGGTCATAATTTGCCAACTCTTCCTCTATACTGTGAACAACCTGAGGACAGGGACTGAGTCATAATCATCTTGCTGTCTCCTAAGGTTTGCTTCAGTGCCTGACACCTAGGATACATCCAAAACCACGGAGGAAGAAGCAAGAGATGGAGACCATGGAAAGGACAGATATCCATCATACACAACAAAATAAGCCCTTCACATTGTTCTGTATGGGTAATGGGAGGGAGAAAGTGCAGAAGCTAATAGCATTGCTTTGGAGTCAGAAAGATCTGGATTTCAAACCCAGCTCCACTATTTCCTGGCTTGGCCCTGGGCAAGTAACTGAACATCAGGACACATTTGTCTGCAAGTAACAGAAAAAACAACCAATCGTGGCTTGAACATGGCAGATATTTATTGTCTCACTTATCAAGAAACTTGAATGCAGTGGTTCTGAGGCTAGTTCAGTGACTCAATGATGTCACGGAGGTCACACACTCTTTCTGTCTCCTGCTCTGAGATCCTGAGCCTTTGGCTTTTCATCTTCATATGTGTCATCTATGGTTGCAAATGGCTGTCTCAGCTTTAACCATCACATCCAACATGTTCAAGGCAGGAAGGAGGGGACAGAGGAAGTGCCAACTCAGTCTCCTCTTACACTATTCAGTTCTACCAGGAAGCCAGGGTCTTACCTAGAAGTCTCTAAGAAGATGCCATTTACATTCTCATTGTCCGGACCTGGTTTACGTGGCCATCCATGTTGCAAGGGAGGCCAGCCTTTACTGTGGGAAGCAAGGGAAGATGGAGTTGGGAGAGGCTTGGGGAGACTCTTAACAGTGTCCATCTCACAGATTATTGTGGCGACAAATGAAGTGATATGTGAAAGGCATGGACACATAAGTACTCAGTCAATTGCAGTAGGCCTAGCGTAGGTATTTTCAAAATCCTAAAATATAATCCCAACTCCGTCAACACGAAAACTGTAATTTCTCAGATGAAGTTAGAAAGCCTCATAACCTCATTTCACAATACTCATAATTACATACACTTAAAGTGAATGAAGATGAAGATTGAAATGGAATAGTGCGTGCGTGTGCACGCGCGCACATGCGCATGCCCTATTAGGCTAGTGATTCATTTTATGCTGTTCTGTATGTACACAGAGCTATATATGCACATATATATGCATTAAGAATAAATGAGAAAAGTCTAGTGACGATAGATATGCTCCACATCCTGCATGTTAAATTAGATAACTCAGACACTTTCCCCAGGCTTAAAATCTGAGTCATCCTTAGTTCTTTCTTTGCCTTTCCCTGGTTAGTCAATAAGTCCTGTAGATTTTGCACTGCACTATATTTCATATTTGTTCTCTATTTTCCAAGACCTGAGAACAACCTTTAATGCCTCTTGTCCAGACAATTGCAATAGATTCATAAGTATTCCCCCACCTCTAGTTGTTGTGCCCCCTACCAAAGCAATCTAGTCTCACCTTCTTGCCAGAGTTATCTTCCTGAAGCAAAGCTCTGCCCATGCCCTTTTCTTGCTCAAAAATTTTCAATGGTTCCCCAATGCCTACAAAGTTCAAACTTCTCATGTTATTTGAGGTGTTCCTTACCTGTCCCCAACCTCCATTTCTCACCTTTTCTTCTCCTCACACATTCACAGTCCAGCTCACTTAGAAATTGCTCTCTGTTCTCTGAACGCCCCCACACACACACACTTTCTACATCCATCTTAGCTCACACTGAGCCATCTCTGCTCTTCTAGATCCTCCTTATAAGGATGATGGGAAGTTTCCCATCTCTCCCACTAAAACTCTGCTGTGGAAGACTACAGGAAGCTTAGACTTTTATGGACCATAATTTGTGCAAAACTATCTGATTAAATCAATAAAATGGTCAATAATTGCCTCTGATGTTTTCTTAGTCCTGGGACATTTAAGTGCGCTGACAACTGAGAATTTAAAATTGAAATGCCCCATCAATGAATTGGGAAGGGGACAGCTGATTCAGGCCAGGAGGCTCAGCATCTGGACTAGACATGGAAGGGGCCCAGTTGGAGCTCAGCTTGGTTCTCCCCCTCTTTACAGAGACATCAGAAGGGCTTTCCCACGGCAGAGGGTGTGTACTCTGTGCTGCTCCAAAGCAGGAAGGGAGCCATTACATTTGGTGCTAAGCGCCACGCTGGATGTGTCATTTTGTCATCCATTTGACTCTCTCAATAGCTCTGTGAGGTAGGCATTCTCATTATCTCTATTTTTCTAGTGGATGTGAGCGATCCAAAGATGAGGAAATTCTTAAGGTCACCATGCTAGGACTCCAAACCAACTCTGTCTGACTCCAAAATCCCACAATCTGTGCACTTATCAAAGATCACACAGTTAGGTGACTACATTTGGGTCAGCTTTTGTCAGGGATGCTACAGAATACATTTGTGCAGGAGACAAGAGGCTGGGCCAGATGGATGAGAGCCCCTCCTCACTCTGGCTGTTGGAGGACCTCTCTTCATTCAGTCTGGAATAGAACACAAGCAGAGAAGCTCAACCATCACTCTTCCTGTGACTTGAATTTCAATATATATATATATATATATATTTTTGGTGAGGAAGATTGTCTCTGAGCTAACAGCTGTTGCCAATCTTCCTCTTTTTGCTTGAGGAAGAGTGGCCCTGAGCTAAAGTCTGTACCCATCTTCCTCTATTTTGTATGGGACCCTACTTCATGATATATATTAAGTTGAGGCACAAAAGAAGCACACGATACACAGTTTTCTTTTTCTTTTTTCTTTTTTTTTTTTTTTTTTGATTTGGGAGAACAGCCCTTATGGCTCAAAAACAATAATAGCCAACACTTACAGAGCACTTACTACATTCTAGGTGCAGTTCTAGGTAATTTATGTACTTTAACATCTTTAATTCTCATAACAACCCTACAAGGTAGACACTCTTACTATCACATCCCCATTTGACAGACGGGGACAGTGAGGCTCAATGAAATTGAATAATTTGCCTAAGGTCACAAGCAACCAAGGGGAGGAGCTGGGATATCATCCCAGAGAGTCTGGCTCCAGAGGCCATGCTCTTAACCACTGTGCTACACTGTTTCTGCTGATCCCAGAACTTTATTTATCTTGCCAGGGTCACGAACATGGAACCCAAAGTCAGTTTCAGTGACAGTATCCTCACAGCCTGGACCACTTCTGAGAAGATTATAGGTAATTCCTGCCCAAGGGACCTTATGCTAGCATGCCAGGAGAGGGGTTGCCAACCACCAGGCCTCGCCCTCCACTGTCTGCAGTGAGGACCAGGGGCTCATGACAAAAACAAAACCCAGAAACTCCAGAGGGGCCTTTGTGACAGAACAAGATTTCAGACTGGGGCTGGTGTAGTTAGGACAATTATAACCCTTAAGCAGCCTTTCTCCTGCATTTGTCTGAAACAAATCCATTATCAAGTTGTCTTTTTGCTCCCTGATCTGTCACTCTACAAGCTTTTATCATGAATAGCAACACACTTAAATATTCAGCAAGTGCCCTGCAGAGCACTAAATACCAAAAGCACATATAAAAGGTCATGGTCTCAATCCCCTCTCCATTCCCAAGAGTTTGCAGTTTAAGAGGCAAGACCCCACAGCTAAACTCTGTACCAAGTGGCCTAAAAATGTGGAAAGAAATTATTTGTTGCCATTTTTTTAACGGTGACTTTCTTCTGACTTTGTTCGGTATTACCAACAAAAGGTAAAATTACATAGTTAATTCATCTGAACAAAATACATTAAGAATCTACTCTGTCCAAAGCTCTGTGCTTAGCATGGAAAGTGATAAACAGAAGTGCCAAATAATTCCAACCTGCAAGAAGTTTTCTACCTAACAGTGGGATAAGTTATATGTTTACATAAATATAGTACTATCTTACTGTCCCCAAAAGGTACACATAAGGGAAATAATAGTTAATGTCACTCATTGGGCCCCTGCCATATGTCAGGCACTTAGTCCAGTGCCGAGAGCCTTCTGCCATCTCGTATAATCTTTCCAGCAGCCCTGCAAGGCTGATATTAGTAGCCCCGTCACGAATGAGAAAATTAAGGCCAAGAGAGATTAAGTAACCTCCCCTAGAAGAAGAGCTGAGATTTAAATCTGAGTCATTCAGACTCCAAAGCCCATAGTAGAGACATCGTTTGAGCTCCTTTTTGCTCCAAAGAGTGAACAGAATGTTAATGGGGTGATATGAGCCAGTGCACCCCAAGCAGAGGGAAGAGCGTGAGGAAAAGCCCAGAGGTAGAGAAATGTAGGGTGTGTGCCACAGATAGAAGGATGAGGAAATATGGTGGAAGTAAGTCATAAAGGCAGGTTGGGGTTTTGACTCAATATTGAAGAGGTTCTATCATTTGGTGGCCACTGACTAACTAGAATGGTGGGTTCTCCAAAGGACATCACATTTTAAGACAGAAAAAACACCTTAGAGGGGGCCAGCCCGATGGCATAGTGGTTAAGTTCGCGCGCTCCGCTTCAGCGGCCCATGGTTTGCAGGTTCGTATCCCGGGTGCAGATCCAGGTACCACTTATCAAGCCATGCTGTGGTGGCGCCCCGTATAAAGTAGAGGAAGATGGGCACAGACGTCAGCCCAGGGGCAATCTTCCTCAACAAAAAGAGGAGGATCGGCAACAGATGTTAGCTCAGGACTAATCTTTCTCACCAAAAAAACCAAAAAAACAAAAAAAAAAAAAACCACCTTAGAAAGCTTTGGCTTTTTCTGATTTTAAACCAAATCATATCTATCTTCCTGAATATTTTTCCTATAACCTTTTTTAACACAACCAAATCTTCAGCAATTTGGAGACGGGCAAACATGGACTTCCAGGACAGGCCACTTGTCCTTGCAATGGGCCTCATGCTCTGGTGATAGAGATAGCAGGGACTTAGCTGCCTCCCAGCTAATCACTTCTCCCTCTGAGAGGAGTAGTCACTTGCCCGTTGCATCTCTGTCTCATCAGAGGAGAATTAAATTGGTTTGTGGGCATTCCATTGGGATTGCTATGTGGCATGTTGCGTTAATACGGTGTTTGATGTAGAGCCTTCAGAAAGTAAGCTTCTTTATCATAATCAGAGACTCAGAGCTTCAACCAAAAGAAAGAACAGAGTCTGAAGTCTATTTACTGGATGAAAAGAAGGAGATAAGCAGGAGGTAGGGCAGAAGAGGTTGGATGGATTGTGGAAGAGACTCAATCCATGTTTTCAATAACAACACACATTTCAACACTGTTCAGATGAAGTCTTATGAACAGGAAGACTCAGGGTCATTGGGAAGAATGAGTACAAAGTGACCAGACAAATTTCCACAGTCTCTAGAGTGATACACAAGAGTGACCACAAAGGTCAAAGGACTCGAATCATAGCTGGAAGGAATAATGGAGATTAGCCCTTCATTTTAAAATTAGAGAAGCTAAAACTCAGGGGGTGCAAAGACTTAGCCAAGGTCACACAGATGGTTAGCAATGGGACAAGATTTGACATATCTTGATTTCTAGTCCAAGGTCTGTTTATGACATCATGCTGCTGCGAGGAAGGAATAGAATTCCTTTAACCAATCTAGGTCCTTCTGGCTGGGCTACGAATTAAATTCACATGAGACAGAATAACAGGAGAAAATCAAACAAAGCTTTATAACATGTATACATGGGAGAAACCCAGGACAACTGGGAAACTCGCCAAAATGGCCCAGCTGCCGGCTTAAATATCATTTTTAGCTAAGGACAAAGGAGGATGTTGGGGGTAGTGGTTTGGGACTTCAAGGGGGAGGAAGGCGATTTACGTGTAGATGGAAATGTAAATGGGCCAACTATAGACGATGTGGTCTGAGAGACATGTTTTATATTACATTACAGTTACCTTATGGTATTATCTCCCTCCTGGAACAAGTCCCTCTATTTTAGATTCTTTTAGGCAGCTGGTGGGTGAGGGGAGGTCAAAGTTTCTTTCAGAGTCTTTTGTTCTCAAAAATAATCAAGCCAAAGAGACACATCTTGGGGTGGCCAATTCTGATCCCCCACACCGTACTGTAGGAGAATGCAACTATGAGCAAACAGTAAATGTTTTAAGATGTCAGAAACCTGAGTGTGGGTGCAAGAGGCCAGGGAAGGCTTCAAGCAAGACAGAATGATGTGCAGTGGGATTTAAATGAGAGGAGAGCAGAGGGCTTTGCAGCTGGAGAGGGATGCCCTCCACCTGCCCAGAATGCTCCAAGCCTGGCATCTCAGTATCAGGAAAAGAAGTAAGCAGATGTTTGTGGCAAAAAATTGCTATAGCAGTAAAATTAAATCCCCTTTCCAGAAGAAATGTAAACCCTTGTAAGTGATGAGAAATCTAAACCTTTGTGCCCTAGCTTAACTGTTTTAAGAAACCAACAGCTCCTTGGAAGGTTGAAGAGAGAAGGAAAAAAAGACTTGATTTATCTCCCCCCCTTAAAGGAAGAGTGTTTCCTGCTGGCACCTATAAAAATATATGAAGCACCCTGAGGGCTTCATCCTCAGTAGGGCAACCAGGGCAGAGACAGTCCCCCAAAGCATGGAAGGGCCAAGTTCAACTTACCCATCCACCAATGAGTGACAGACCACAGGAGATCTGAGTCACCCTTGCTAATCATGCTCAGTTCATTGGCCCATAACAAATCTCCCTCAGCCAAAATGGGATACAGCCTCTAAAAGGATGCAGGTGAAGACAGCAGCTAACAGAATCATTTATAAAATGAGTCTGAATGAAAAGTAGAGAACCCATGTCCAAAGTAGGATGATGACAGAGATGTAAAATATACATAAGGAGGAATTCAGATTGGAAAGAAAAATGAACACAATTGTGACCAGTTGGTGGGATTATGGGTGTTTTTTCATCTTTTAAAATAACCTTCATTAACCTGAACAGACATTTCTCCAAAGAAGATATACAGATGGCCAACAGGCACATGAAAAGATGTTCAACATCATTAACTATCAGGGAAATGTAGATCAAAACTACAATGAGATATCACCTCACGCCCGTCAGAATGGCTATAGTTAACAAGACAGGAAACAACATGTGTTGGAGAGGATGTGGAGAGAAGGGAACTCTCATATACTGCTGGTGGGAGTGCAAACTGGTGCAGCCCCTATGGAAAACAGTATGGAGATTCCTCAAAAAATTAAGGATAGAAAACTACCATACGACCCAGCTATTCCACAGCTGGGTATTTACCCAAAGAACATGAAAACACCAATGCATATAGATACATGCGCCCCTGTGTTCATTGCAACGTTATTCACAATAGCCAAGACTTGGAAGCAACCTAAGTGCCCATCAAAGAGTGAATGGATAAAGAAGATGTGGTATATATACACAACGGAATACTACTCAGCCATAAGAAACGATGAAATCCAGCCATTTGTGACAACATGGATGGACATTGAGGGTATTATGCAAAGTGAAATAAGTCAGAGGGAGAAGGTCAAATACTGTATGATCTCACTTATTAATTAGTAGATAATAACAACAACAAACAAACACATAGGGACAGAGATTGGATTGGTGGTTACGGAGTAGGGGGGCAGCAAAAGGGATAATTAGGCACATGTGTGTGGTGATGGATTGTAATTAGTATTTGGGTGGTGAACATGAGAACATGATGTAATCCATGCAGAAATAGAAGTATAATGACGTACACCTGAAATTTATACCATGTTATAAACCAATGTTACCACAATAAACAAACAAAATAAAATAACCTTCATTATAATTATATGTGATTTAAATAATAAATACATTTTGCAAAACCTTTATCAACTGTGCTTGCATTTTTCTCCAACCCACCCTCAACATACACCAAGCCAATAAAAAAAGCAGGTAAAGTTTTCTTCAGCACTTACCCTCCCATACTCTCTCCCTAATATCCTCATTTTATACCCTGTGTTATCTCTCCCAGGCCTAATTCCTTAACCATTACCTCAAACTACTGACTTCTCTCTCTCCTCCTTCCTGCCACCTACCTTCTCAAAATATTTCCTAGTATTAAAGCCATCCCCAATACTCAGCAGTGCAGTAGCTAACCTACTAATGAAGGAAGGTGCTTATAGACATAGGTTGCTCTCCAGGATAATATATTTGCTTCATAGCTGGATAGTCTCCAAAGATGGACACCGTCAATGCCTTCCCTCTTTGTACACATATGCTATTCCCTCTCCTTATAATTGGGCTGGCCTTAGTGACCTGCTTGACCAATAAAATGCAGTGGAAGTAACATTCTGGGGTTTCTAAGGCCAGGTCATAAGAAACCTTGAAGCTTCCTCCTGGCTCTCTTGGAATATTCACTCTTAGGATGCTCTCTTCGGGAACCCAGCTGCCATGCTGTGAGAAACACAAGCCACGTGGAGAGGCTAAGTGTAGGTGGTCTAGTCCAGTCAACAAATGTAAGTGGTCCAACATCTGGCATCAAATGCCAGCCATGTGAGTGTGCCATCTTGGACATCCAGCTCAGTTGAGCCTTCAGATGACTGCAGCCCCAGTCTCCATATGACTCAAATTGTATGAGACACCTCAAGTGAAAAAAACCCAGCTGAGCTCATTCAGTCCACAGAACCAAGAGAAAAAGTAACTTGGTGTTTTAAGACACAAAGTTTTGGAGTGGTTTTGTAACATAGCAATACGAAAACATTTTTAAATACTTTTTTTAAAGTGGAATGACAAACTTCAGTTTCTGTGGTGCTTGATGTGGTGAAAGATTCTGGGAAGGATTGATTTTCTGTTCAATCATTTCTTTAATCATTCATTCATCCAACTTACTCATAATGAAGAACACCTCTGTATAAGGCACTGTGCCAGATGCCAAGGGTTGTAGCTAAGTGGATCAGAAACAGACCACACAAAGGCTGTATTTCATCAAAGTCATTGATATGTTACATAAAAGTGACACAATTACTTGGATGGGCCAGGTGGGTAGGATTTGCATATATGTACATTGGGTGCAGGGGCATTGAAGAAAACGAGAATAGTGCAATCAAGGCAAGCCCGTTGAAGCGAGAGAGCAGGGAGAAGGCAAGGGATGCAAGAGAAAGCCCCCCACTTTGATTAGAAAGTAAGGAACTCTGAAGAGAAAGGTGGGCAGTAGGGCTGGCTGGGAAGGTGCACCCAGTCCCTGAGCAGGTATCCCCAGGTGGCAGCCATCTGAGCCACACTGTCAGTATATCCCTGAAGGCCAGGGTCAATGTGATCTACGTTCTCTGCCACAGACCAGTCACCGATTGTTCCCAGCTGCAAGCTCATTGTCTTGTCAAGAGACTAAAGACTAAAGAATGCAAAAATCAAGTCTAAGTAAATCTCCAAGGAATTCAAACCACACATATTTCTGTGTATAAAGTGCAGCCCCCATTTATGAGCTGTAGCAAAGTCCACACATTCACCACCCATTAATATTGATGGGCCCATGAAGATGCTATTAGGTGGGAGAGGATGATCATAACTCAGAGTTAATGGGTGAAAGAATCGATTCCATTTCAACCTCTAGGGAAAGGCTGAAGTTGGAGCTGGACAAGGGTAACAGGCATTGTCCTCAAAATATTAGCTGACCTGGATTCCTAACTCTGCTGGTAACTTGCATTGTGAACTTGGGTAAGTCACTCTCCCTCACTGAGCCTCAGTTTCTCCATCTGAACAATGCTGAGTATCTCTGAGGTTACTTTAAGCTCTGACATTTCATGATTCTATGGGAGAGAGTTATGTTAAGTGGAATGGAAAAAAAGAGGCGAAGTAGGACCTGACTCTCACACCCCTGCCATCAACTTCAAACACATCCATGGAATTCTACCGAGTCTTAATGGCATCAGTGTTTTGCTAGCGCTGTGCATGACTTAGTGATCGGCTGAGATTAAGATCAAACCTCAGAACCCCATATAGCTGACTTTTCCCCAGGGCATCTGGAGACCACGATCCCAAGTTTCTCCCTGTACATCTCGTTCTTGAGGTCAAACTTCATTATTGCATACTTAAATGTAATCCATTTAGATTTAGCCTCACGCATAAAACATTGTCAGAATTCACTAGGAAAAGGGAAATTCTCTTTATCAGATTTTCTTCTTGGGAATGTAATGTAACTTCATTTCACCACACCATAAATTTACTTCAGTGAGCTGGAAAAACAATGTTCAGCTTCTCATCAATATTTAAATAGCTCATTAAGAGCTTGTATTTTACTATAAGCAAGAAGTCATGAAGCTCATGAGAAAATGAATTACCCGCTCACCGACTTATGAGCTGAGTGCTCTCAGTTCTTTAATTTGAGGACACAGTAGCATGAAATTTCACAACAATGCAGGTCCCAATATCTCAGATTTGAGTACTGAGATGTGCATTCCTATACCCCAGCAAGGGCTCCCTGCATCAAGGGCTGAGATGCAAATAGAGAGGCACCATGTTCCAGCACTAAGATGTGGTCAGCACATGCTGCTTCAGAAATGATGCTCCCTCCACCATCTCCGTGGGTTGTTATCCTCAGCTGTATCAGCTGAGGCAGTCCCGTGAACTACCTTTCTCTCTTGCTGAGCAATCAGGTAGGATTCAGAGGAGAAGATAGAGGATGCCACCAGGACCACCATTCCTCATCAACTCTGACTTGTGGGAAGTAGTGGTGAAATGGGCCACCCAAGCAAAGTTTACTTTGTGCCCCCTGCCCCCCTCCCGCTTTGATGTGTTCCCTGATGTATGCCCAAAAGCTTTCCCTCCTTTCTTTTTCAAGCAGGTGAGAGTTTGAGTAAGCAAGGGTAAGGCTTTGTTTGGGGTAAAGACAACCATGTAGAAGGACAGCCTAATACCTTGTTCCAAGAATCAAGAAACTGTAGCTAAGAGCCAAGAAATAGTGACTAAGACACTGGAGTCTGATTGTCTGGGTTTGAATCCCAGCTCTGCCACTTGCTATCAGTTTGATGTTAGGCACATTATTTAACCTCTCTGTTCGTGGGTGTCCTCGTCTGTAAAATAGGGAGAGTAACAGTGCTTACCACATGGGGATGTTGGGACAAGTAAATGACATCACACATATGAAGCACTAGAGCAGTTCCTGGCATATGCTCCATGTTGCTATTTTATTGCTGTGTGGGCCTCTGTAGCTACCAAGATAGCCATAAGACTGAACTGGTTCCACATCTGCTGGCCTCCTAGTAGACAATGGCCAGCCAACAAGAATAACATTTCCAAATCCTCCCCACTGGGGAACTACGCAAGTCATGAAGAGCTCCTGGCCTGAACCACCCCCTGGCTCAAGGCAGAGGAGTAAGAGGCAGGAGAGCTGGCAGTAGGACCCATGCAGGGCAGTGACAAAAGCAATGACTGGACAGTCAAGACACTTGGTTCCAGTCCCAGTTCTGGCTTGGATTATACATGTGACCCCTGTGGAGGTTGACCTGGATGGCCTCCATGGTCCCTCCCAGTCCTAAGACTCTGAGACCCTGGAGCCCAGCACCCTTGCACAACACCCCACTCCTGGAAAATGAGGTGCTGACTACCAAGGCTGCCTCCCATTCATACCTGCCTCTGTCCTAAGATGAAATGATGGTACTGGAGGGTTTGTGTCCTTTACATCTGCACATTTGTGGACTCCCCACATTCCTAAGTACCCAAAAGCTTCTGGGACCCCATGGATCACAGCCTATGGATCACAGCCTATTGATCACATCCTTTTTGCCTTCAGTAAGGTTAGCTTTTTTCAGGGAAAACTCTGAGATAACTAAACTATACTTGCTTTTCTGCCCTGCCCAAAATAACAGCATATTTTTCTTGATTATGTCAGCTCACTGAGCTGTCAAAGACACTTAAGAGAAATCAAATGATCTTCATGGATGGTGTTGCCACACACCTCACACATGCACACACACACATACACACACTGCTCTTTAAGTCACCATATAGTAAGAGTCAGGAAAAGATAAAGGATTGGGGTGCATGAAGATGAAAATTTTATATACACTTACTCTTTATTCCTCGAAGTTGAATCTGTGGACTTTAAAAATCCAGCTGAGTCCTGATTCTTATCTGCATCAAACTGAGTAAAATATTTGGCAATCAGAGTTCAGTAAGCAACTTTGCTGAGTGGGCAAAAAGGAGAGTGGGCTACACTCGGTGCTTCCCCTGATCTCGTCTCGGCAATGTTAATGGGCCACTTGGTGATAGATGAAGACATACAGTGACAGCCAGCATTTGTACTAGAAGGTGAATGTCTTATGTAGGGAGCTTTATTGAGTTTTAGGCAGATGAGTGATAGTTTTCCTACATCGTAGGCTCTCATCAAATGTTTCCTGACTGATTGATGTTTTCTATCACTCTATAGGCTCCCTTGAGGAAAAAACCCAATTGAAAAGAACAACATGCAGCTTCTACTTAATTAGATGTATTTCCTATGAAGCCAGAACTCTAGTAAAATATACAAGAATAGGCATTAATTTGAATTAACATAAATGGGATACTTAAATGGGCTGCTTATTTCAAACCCAGATATATAAATATGTAGGCATAATTAGATGCTCTGCCCCCCAAAGCTTAACTTTGTGGAGTGGCTCTTTACTTGACTCTTTACTTTATGGATATTCCTGGACACCTTGAGAATCTCTTGGAACTTATCAACCGTTCCTTGTAAAAATACATCCATAACAACTCTTTGCCTACATTTTGAGAGTATGTATAGATTCCCTGGAGCACATTCATGAACCTTCCTCCTTCCTCTCACTGCCAGGGTCTATGGACCCAGGTTGAGAACCCCTGACTTGGTCCTCAGCCTTAGTCCTAGCTTAAATACTATGCTTGCCTCCTCTTGAGTTTTTGTAACATTAGAGTTTAAACAAAACTCCTTCCCCAGCCCCAATACTGTTTCAGGTCCTGAGATTTAGAGATGTTTGGCAGCAAAAGCTCATGTGCATTTTCCTTTATTATGGTTTCAACTGCCCTAGCAAAGATTTCTCCCAATTTTATGAAAGATGAGCCTTTATTTTCCCTCTACCTTGTCTGTCTTGGAATTTATTTATTTATTTATTTATTTATTTATTTATTTATTTATTTTGCCTTATAGCCAAGAAAATTGTTAAAGAGCAATAAGGTCTTGCAAATCTTCACCAAAAAAAACGTGATTTGATTTCTTCTAATTAGGAGGGGTTAACTTTTCCTTCTCTTTTGACAAACATTTTTCAAGTCCCTGTACTCTTTTCTAATCAACAGTCTAAAATATGGTTATATATGCTTAATCTTTCTCATTAAAGACGCCCCTGTGACATAAACTCTGTTGCCTTTGGTGTAGATCTCCACTACCACTATCTTCAAAAGGGACCATATCCCTTTACACAGACCAAAGAAAAAGTGTTAAGCAGATATGTTCTCATTGTTAGTCTGGAAGTCCTCAAAGCTGATGTCTAAAGAGGTCCTTCAGGCCATTCGAATTGGACACGGCAGAAAGAGGAGCTCAGAGCATTGGTTTCCTCATCTGTAGAAAAAAGGCTGCTGGTTACAATACTAAGCTTGCACGTTTGCCTAGAGGATTAAAGGACACAGTGTATGTAAAGTACTGGGCACAGCACTTGTCATACAGCAGCTGATAGAAACTGTCCAATGGGCTCAAGCAAGGGAATCTTCAGCACCACGGACAGCTCCTGGCAGTCAGCCATTTTGGAGAAGGTCTTCCCAGACGACTAGCAGACCGCTGCCTCACCAGGCAGCCCTACTTTATGCAGAAGGACTCTCTGGTTCTGAAAAGGACCTTGACCACTTAGACAACCTCTGGCTTTCTGCGGCAAAGAAATCATCCTCTTCTCCATCTCTATCTGAAGGTGCAACCCCCTAGATGTGAGGTTCATCGAAGGGATCCAAGTGCTCAGAGGTCTTGCTGGATTAGACACTTGGGTTTCCTTTCATGTCCTGTGGATAAGTCCCCAGCTGACCATTCTTCATAGATCCTTCTTCCCTCCAGGTGAGTGCAAGGGGCTTAGGGCTCTTTGTTCTGGCTCCATCCCTAAAGACTTTATTTCTTGACTAATGTTCATTTCTCAGGAAAAATAATCTGGCCCTATGCTGTACCTTCCTTGGCCTCGTGTGTGGGTTTCAGGGCAATTTCCTACTACATTTAGGACAGCCAGCTCCCACAAGTGAAAATACCAGCCAAGGCACTATCTTTCTAAATAAAGCGCTGACTAAATGTTAGCAGGCTTCTTCGTCAGAACAGGGCAGGAGTTGTGAGGGGGGCTGAAAAACATGTGGCTGTGCTCTTTGATGACAGTCATCAGCTCCTTGAGTTCCTGCCACACGCTGTCCATGTGGCTGCCCACATAAGAGCATGTGCATCTATGTTCCATTCTCCCATCCCATCTCCAAGACAGCGTTCTTGACTCCTCTGTGCCAACACCACTTGTTGGCAATACAGGTGGGCTCTGTAGTTATGCTCCTGAAAACATGTGTTAAAATTGAATTTTGTAAAGTGAGTGTCAGTTTATCATTGATTGACGTTAGGATTAAGTGTCTCTTAATTTCCAGTTGTCCCCTGACCGTGAGTGGCTCTAAACACTTCAGTTTCCAGTTGTCTCCTGATTTTGAATTTTCAGTTGTGCCCTGACTGTGAGTGGCTCTAAACACTTCAGTTTCCAGCTGCTCTGCCTCCTGCCAAACTAGTTCTGTTAAGTGTTAGGAGTTTGATCATTATTTATCAACTTCTCCTTAGGCAAGTCTTGTTGCTATTTTCTTGGACAAGAGTAATAGCCTCATCCCTGCTTTTTACCACCTTCAACCCAGTTTACACAAAACTGCCAGCTTGGTTTTCCTAAAGTTTACCTAAGCAAACATTGCCCTGCTTAAAATTTTTGTTTAATATGTCCTTTTTAATATGACTTCAACCAGCTTTTCCTGCTCTTTTTCCTAATAAATAGACTGCTCATATACCAGCTGGACTGATTAATAATTCCTAAATAAGTTTATCCTTGTACCTTTATCCATGTACTTCTGCCTTTCTGGAATGATCTTCCCCTTCTCAAAAAATCCTCCCATTCTTCAAGGCCACCACAAACCCCATTCCTTTATACAATCTTTGGTAAGTAACAATAAAAGCTAACATTTAGTCAGCACTTAGGATACTCCAGGCACTGGGATAAGCACATTATAGGCATTATATGTCATTTATTCCTAGCAAAAACAATAAATTACAGCCCATACTTTGCAGATTAGGAAACCAAAGTTTAAGAAGTTGAGCTTCCTGCCAAGGTGTTAGAACTATTGAGTAGTGAAGCAAGATTTGAACTCAGGCAGCCTGAGTCTGGGGCCCTCACCTTTAAACTCCTCTTCTGTGCTGCTACACTCAACTCCTAGCACTTGACTAACTCATTGCTTACTTTACTCCACCTCCATCTTGCATTATAATTATCATCTGTGTATTTGTCTTCCTTTCCTTCACTCTGGATGGTGAATACATTGCCAACTTTGCTCAATTCATCTATGTCTATAACCAGTACAGTGCCTGAAATTTTAGTGGAGGGAACTTGAATAAAGGAAGAGGGAGCTGTCAATGTGGGTATTTTGGACGAAGGAGGGAACCTGATCTATTCCCAGAGGTCTGTGACTATGAGAGGGAACAGAGTAAATCACATTCTAAACACATTCTACAGCCCTTGAAGAAATGCCTACCTGCTGGGAGCAAGTGGTCGAGGAACCAACGTCACTTCAGCCAGGCAGAGCCCAGCTACAGGGGGCTGCATTTTCCAACTAGATCTTTCTTCCAGCCTTGTCCAAAGGGACTGTGATGGGATAATAGCAAACCCACTCAGAGAACAAGAGTCATGATGTGGTTCACCTCACAGAAAGAATGTGTCGCCTGAGGGAAGCCAGCCAAGCCTCTGGCTGAGGCAGAGCTGTCTGGAAACTGGACCAAGGAGAGTGAGGATGCAAAAGGAGAGAGTGGACAGATGACTCTTCATACTCTGGTTGTATCAGTCAGCATCCAAGCACTCACAAATTGGGTGATTTGAGAAAAATATAATACAGAGACTCTTCTCAAGACTGTGGTAGGGTGTAGGGAAGACTTAGGGGTGGTGCTGTGTCCTGGGGTGTGTAACAGTAGGGGCATTACCACCCTAGATCTGAGGGCCAGGGAAGGAGTGGGGAATCTGGAGACAGGGAAGCTGCCTGACAGGAGCAGGGATGTTCAGTCAAGGGACACAGCCAGCCCATGGCAACCTTGGAGAAAGGTTGCTGAGGAAAATAATTACCCCGACTTCGTTCTAAGTAGTTCTAGTAGTAGTAGTTCTAATAGTTCTAATCTAATCTAAGTAGATTAGAAGATCTCCCTCTAATCTACTTCTTAGCCTCCCCATTGGTGAAACTAATCGAAGCCATAGGGCAAGGAAGCTCATTGATGTCATCCATAGAGGTCAGCCTCCCCAGGCACAGGGCAGGGTGGAATGGGGTGAGGGTGGATCTGGAGGGGCAAAGGGAAGACAGCTGAGTCTGAGTCATGGTCTAGCCTCAGTGACCTTGTCAACAAAGTACAGACTCTAAGAGCATGTTATGGACTGAATTGTGTCTCCCTACCCCCAAAATCATAGGTTGAAACCCTTACCCCCGGTGTGACTGTACTTGGAGATAAGGCCTGTAGAGAGGTAACTAAGGTTAAATGAGGTCATAAGGATGGTTCCCTAATCCAATAGGACTGGTGGCCTTATAAGAAGAAGACGAGACACCAGGATTGCATATGCACAGAGGAAAGGCCATGTGAGAGTACAGCCAGAAGGCAACCATCTGCAAGCCAAGAATAGAAACTTCAGGAGAAACCAAACCTGCCAACATCTTGATAGTGGACTTCTAGCCTCCAGAATTATGAGAAAATAAATTTCTGTTGTTTAAGCCACCTAGTCTGTGATATTTTGTTATGGCATCTCTAGCCAATGAGTACAGAGCAAAAGGGAACATTAGAGATCGTCTCAACAGATACTCTTAATTCACAGAGGAGGAGTCTGAGCAGCAAGAAAGTATGTGCCTTCCCAAAGACCTCATGGTGAATTAGAGGCAGGATTTGGACTAGAACTCAACACAGCAGACTCCCAGGCCAAGACCCTCGACAACACCCAGAAACTCCAAGATGGTGGTCATGACTTGAATCCAACTTGGTAACGTATTTTGTTAGGCTTGTATCTGCTGTTGGGTTTTAACTAACTAACTAACTGAATTGGTTTCCAACTTTGAAGAATCAGGAGATTTCACATTAATATCCAGATGTTCAACTTCTTTTTAAACATCAGAAGATCCAGCAACTCTGGGCCCACATTCTAGTATGGCTATAAACAGCCCGAGCTAAGCTGCAACTGACTACTTCTAAGGCATCCACACCAACCAGCCCACCACCATGCCTGCTTCACTCATTTAGTTACTGTCTGGCCCCAATTAGCACTTCTATTATCAGCCCCTGACCACAACAAGCTATCTTTCAATGGGAACACACATGGATATCAGCAACTAATCAATATGCTACCCCTTGCAGGAAACATACGCAGTCAGTCAAGACTTTGGAAACATAGGAAATAAGACTGTCCTCTGAGAGTTAAACTGTGAATTAAACCCACAGTTGTGCAGAGCAGAGGTAGGCTAAGTTGTCTTAAAGAGACAAATGTTCCCCAGGTGTGCGATACAGGACAGGAACCTGACTGTATGTGTGACATAACTAAAGAAAGAATGTGTCAATATGTGTAGGGCTGGTTAACCATAAAAGCTTAGAAAGTAAAGTAAAGTCAGAAGCAAAACTGCTGATAACCACCAAAGCACCATTCAGGAAGAGAAGGCTACACTCCGAAACACAGCTGGACCATTCCCAGGACAGGTAAGATCCACCATGCAACGAGTGCATAGCCCCATCAAACATTTGAATCATCTTATGCTACCTGCTCTGGGACCATGCTCATCCAACCACCTGCTCTTCAGACTCCAGTTTCCATGTAGAAAATTACTGGCACCCTCCCTGCCCGTGGAGATGGATGGGTACTAGGTTCCATGCACTTCCATGCACAAGCTTTCTGATCGATTGCATCAGTTTGGGGAGCTTGATTAAAGGGCTCACACCTCTGAAGATCAATTTGACTCTCCATGCTCTAAACAATCTAGTTTCTGAGCCCACAATACTGAGAGCCAGATGTTCCCCTGGAGTTCTCTTGGGAGCCAGCAAGCTGGCCTTCCTGGCAAGTTTCCTCACCTCTCCCTCCTCTGTCCCCATGCACATGCCAGAGCCTCATCTTTGGCCATATGGCCTCACTTAAAAATAATAATAATACATAAGCAATTTAATAGGGGTCTTCTGGACACAATGTCTTAATGAAAAGGAGAAACGTTTTGATCTGCATGCCCACATGTGGCTACTTAAATTAAATAAAATTAAAAGTTCAGTTCCTCAGTCACACTAGCCACACTTCAATATTCTATAGCTACATGCGGCTAGTGGTTGCTATATTGGACAGCTCAGTTATAGAACATTTCCATCATCTCAGAAAGTTCTTTAGGACCGTGCTAACATTGGTGATGGAATTCAGATAGGACGGGGAGATAAGTGTGAATAGAAGCACTTTCTGAAGGCCCTCGGATCACACCTCTGGGTTTCCAGATGTTGCATCTATAGGTGAGGCATGGCCACGTACAGTCAGAGGAGTGACAGGAGTGAGTGGCAAGAGGTTCAGGTCAGTCTCCCAGGGATATGACTGACCTGCATGCCTCACCAGCCCCCCATCTAGAGATGAACTTAAGCCTCAACTGAGAGAGAGTTCTTCATAGACACTTCATCACTCAGGAAGCTGAGTGCCTGCAAAATGCTAAAGCTCCCAACACCTCTTTGCCAGGACATGACACTCACTGAAACTCCACAAAGGGGGTCCTGGGGATAGATAAAGACCGAGGTCTGTCATCCAAATGGCCCTGCATAGGCTTCCTTGCAAATCAGCTCACCCATTCCACACCAGAACTTGGTGGGGACAGCAGGGTAGGATTACTAAGTCCATTTTGCAGATGAGGTAACTAAAGCTCAGGGGATTTAGATAAATTGTTCTTGATAAAATACTGAGAAATTTCAGGGGATGCTAGGATTTGTCTTGATTGCCCAAGTCCTGGCTTAGTGCTTTTGCTTCTTACACCATGTTGCCTCTTTAGAAAGAGCTCCCAAGGTTGCAAACCCTTTGCCAAGTGGCAGTGTTGGGACACATGGTATGGAACCTGGAAGAAGGAGAGATGTCTCTGTACCACTGTGCTCTTGATGATAAGGCAATGGATGAGGATACAGAGGGGGCACAGCTTAGATGATAGGGGAAGGGAGCCTAAGAAACACATTTCCCTCACGACAGGCTCCCCGCTTTCCAACCCATAGTGTGGGGATGATGCTAATTGTCTCTTTCCAGCCACATAAGCAGGCTAGAACAATAGAGTGTAATCATGGATAAGAAAATCATTGGGAAGACTGTAAGAAGCTCAGGATTATAAGCCTCCTGCATCTCAGAACCCAAACAAAAGTAAAGCTAAAATAAACAGACATTTTTTCCCAGCCTTTTACTTTCATGAAACAGATAAATGTCAAAGAAATCAAGCTTACATCAGACAGATTATATATAAATTTTTCCCTGGGAGTCCACATGTCAGCAAAGGTTCGGCTCAGCCTCCTATATTTGCCCAGTTGGAGTCCTAAATAATGAGAATTACTCATAATGATGTAACAAGGCTCCACCAGCCCATGATGGGCCTTCTGAATCACCAGAAGCAGTCCCTAGATTTTTACAGAGCAGATTTCACTGTAGTATAACTATCTGGACGTTGGTAATCTGTGGGTAGTATATATAGAATATTACATTTTTTTCTAATTATTCTGGATGGTAGGGATTTTATTTTATTACTGAACAATTATTTGGCTTTGTTATTGACTTTTTTGAAGAGGGGTTTGTAGAGGGGAGAAAATTCCATTTTCCCTGAGTTCTAACTTTTGGTCTAGTTTTGTGTTTCATGTTATGCGTGGGTCGCCATGGACAATGCTTTAACAATATGGGGTGTGGGAAGTCTCACCTAACGATAGGTTTCTGGGGATAAAAGAGAAGAACAGAAAAAGGGAAAAAAAGTGTGTGTGTGAGAGAGAGAGACAGACAGACAGACAGAAAGACACAGAGACAGAGACAGAGGGAGACAGAGAGAGAAATTGAGCCAACGGTAACACTTCTTCCAGTAAATCCTGTACCATTGAGTTCCCACCTGTGAGTAAAAAGATTTCTAAGCCCCCCCCAGAGAGTTTACAGGGCTCAATCTGATTTTCACAAAGCAAAAGTCTACATATCTCTAATAGCCTTCCCCAGCCATGCCAATTCCAATCTAAGAAAGAGTCTTCCTGAAGCAAAGGTCGGCAAGTAGCTGACAAGACTAAACTTTATTGAGTGTAATGCTGTCTAATGCAATTCTCCAGGCAATATTTCTTGGCTTTTCAGATGGTTCTCATTTCAGCGCGAGCCTATTGATCTCCTTCCAGATGATCTGGGCAGCTGTGTGTGCTGTTTACTGAGGTGTTCCCATCAGTGCCCTGTACTAACCACCCTTCAGCCAAACAGGGGTCCTTTTCTTTCTCACCTTTCTGGTTCCCCCTTACCTTGTCATTAGAACATGAACACCTGGAAGTTTGTATTACACTTCCAGGGAAGTGACTCTTACCCTAAATTACCTGCTATGGTCTAAGTATTTGTTTCCTCCCAAAACTGACATGTTGAAACAACTCCCAAGGTGATGGTAGTAGGAGATGGGGCCTTTGGGAGGTGATTAGGTCATGTGGGCAGAGCCCTCATGAATAGGATTAGTGCCCTTATAAAAGATGCTCAAGAAAACTCCCTTGCCCCTTCTACCATGTGAAGACACAGCAAGAAGTCAACAGTCTGCAACCCGGAAGAGGGCCTTCACCAGAACCCAACCATGCTCATACTCTGATCTCTGACTTGCAGCCTCCAGAACTGTGAGAAACAATTTTCTGTGGTTTATAACCCTCCCAGTCTGTGGTATTTTGATATAGCAACCTGAATTAACTAAGACATACCTCTCCTCCCCAAGTCAAAACCATCCCGCTCACTCGTTTAGACATTTTAGTAAGCACTAAAAGCTCAAACCAAGGCCTGTTCCCTTAAACCCAGTTAAATTACTAGAATTCATCTAAATCCAATTTTCCATGTAAGTGTGTGTGTGTCTGTGTGTGTGATTAGGGAAAAAGTTGATAAGGTACCATATGCTATAACCATAAGTTATACTCTGTACATACACAAGAGAAAGGTCTTTGTGACTATCTAGACTTTTCTATACTCAAAATGTACATATTTCTAATCTATCTGGACTCTAGAAAGGATTCTCTTCTCTTGTGGCCCCTCTCTAGGATTTTTCATCTGACCTTTATGAGAATGGAGCTCTACAAAGATAAGACTAGAAGGATCTGTGGCATTTCCCCAAGTGGTATCCTGGGCTTCTGCAAGAATCACAGGGGCAGGGATGGAGAAAATGGGGAATGTAGATGCCACACAAGTGAACTGCATCAACCACTGTGGAGACAACATCCCATCATGGACAGAATAAAGCCCTGAGAGCCAAAATGTCTGGGCTGTAGTCCAAGCCTGCCACCTGCTTACTCACTGACCTTCCCTGAAGATACTTAACCTCTCTGAGCTTCAGACTTTCATCTGAAAAATGGGGATGAGAAGTGCCCATGTCTCTCCCAGAAAGACATGAGGCTATTCTTGTAAAAGCACTTCATAATATATTGTTTCGTGTCAGGCTTCACTAGGGTAAGCTGTAGTAAGAAACAATCCCCCAAATCTCAGTGGTTTAACCCCACAGAAGTCTATTTCATTTCTAGTACATTCTCCATGGCAGTGGGGCTCCACTCCTTATAGTCACAGGGACCCAAGAGATGGGGGTTCTATGCTGACAGCTGTTTCCACAGTCCCCGTGCTGGCGGGAAAGGGATGTGATGAATCATGCACAGGCTCTTAAATCTTCCACCTGGAAGTGACACACATCATCACTAAATCAAGTCATATGGCCACACCTAACTTCAGAAGAGATGCAGTGCGATTTTTCCATGAGTCTGGAACAAAGGTGAATGCACCACGAAAGTAATGAAGCTGAGCATCAGTCCCCTCACTGGCACAGGTGCCTATCAAGTCCCCAGGAGAGGCGAACATAATGTGTGTACTTGGTAATGTGCTTTGTAAAATTTGTAAAGTCAGATATATTTTTGTATCTTGTATAAGCTTTAGGCCCCACAAAACCTGAGTCTTCCCTGGGCAGGAAGGAGGCCTGGGACATTTGTAAATAACTGCAATGAATAACTAGGATTACCTAAGTAAAATGAGTTTTCAAGTATGTAACTCTATTCTTCCAAAGTGATATAGAGCCTTCTGAAGGATAGCATTTGACCCTAAAAGCTGAAGGGTAGGGTGATGGACACCACTGCACCTCTACCCACAGTCTTCCCTTGGTCACAATCCCTCTTGCCACATCTTGCTTTACACGAACCTGAGTCTTACCTCCCTGTTAGATCACAAACTACTTGAGAACATAGACCTTGTATTATGGGCTTCTAGGATTTTAGATTTTGAAGTGTCCTTAAAGGCTATTTAGTATTAGTCCAACCCAAGAACTGAAAGAGGAAAGAGACTTTCCAAGTTCACACAACCACACTGGCAGGAGTCAGGTTCTTAAACCTTGAGTCACTACACTCTTCCTTGTATCTCCCACATGGATCCTTAAAAACATATTACTTGGTTCTGGCACCAATGTTACTTGAAATGAGAAGTGGTATCATTGTCCCCATTGAGATGTCATCACTTATTGGTCCTGCACCATCAAGAAATATCCCAAATTGCACCCCAAACATCTCTATTCTTTCAATACTGACTTGTCAGCACCATTTTTACCTCAATTTCTAGATCCAAGATTGATCCAAGGACAAAGTTCTTATACACCACACTCTCCAGTCCTCCTTGTCCACACACTATACTCCTCTTTCCTCCCCATCCACATATCACACTATATCCTCCCTCCCACCTCTTCATAATCACATAGATTATGAGAGTTAAAAGAGAGTTTGAGAATCATTTGCCCAGTCCCCACATTTTAAAAATGTGTTGGGGCCGGCCCCATCACTTAGCAGTTAAGCGTGCATGCTCTGCTGCTGGCGGCCCAGGTTCAGATCCCGGGCGCACACTGACGCACTGCTTGTCCGCCCATGCTGAGGCGGCTTCCCACATACAGCAACTAGAAAGATGTGCAACTATGACCTACAACTCTCTACTGGGGCTTTGGGGAAACAAAGGAGGAGGATTGGCAATAGATGTTAGCATAGGGCCAGTCTTCCTCAGCAAAAAGAAGAGGATTGGCGTGAATGTTAGCTCAGGGCTGATCTTCCTCACAAAAAAAAAAAAAAGTGTGAATGAAGGTTCAGAGATGTTAAGAGGGCTATTTGCCCACGACCACATATGTCAAGGCAGAGCTCAGGGATCCTGATTCTAGAATAGTTCTACTTCCAGTCTTCCAAATTCTCCCAAATATGGAGGAGATTCTTATCATTCTCCTTACTTTTTAGTAATTTAGCAATTGGACTACTGTTAACTATTTAGGAGTGATAAGACAGTTATTGATAATTGATTAGTGATCTGATTGCTATAACTTTGATAGTGGAGTCAGATGACTGAGATTTGCTTTGAGACATTATTTTATGGAGAAAATGTCTGCCCAAAAGCACTGGCCAATTTTTGTTTTAGACCATTGTAGTCTGTCTTCTTGAAGTGTCTTCTTCAGAAGTTCTCAGCTTCAGAAAGGCAAGAGAATTTGCAGTTAGTGATACCCTTGCTAAAAGTTCTAGCCTTTCCAATATGGTCGCTGGGCATTTTCACCTATTTGGACAAGTGTATCAGTCAGAGTGTTGGAGGAAAACAGATGGCACACACATGTCATGATAAGCTGGAAATAGTGTGATAAAGGGACTGTTTACAAATTGTGACCCAGGTGTAGAGACAACACAAGAGATAGTGCAGTACCCCAGGGCCAGTCATAGTAGGGCAATTACCACCCCCAGGCCTGCAAGGGTGGGGATAGGGACCAGTCGTGGATCCCAGAAGCAAAGAACCATCATGTGGAGAGGGCCACCTAACAGGAGCTGTGTCTTTTAGTGGAAGGCAGCAGCCAGTCTATGGTAAAACCATAGGGAGAGAAATGTAGGAATGGATACTCTGACTTTGCTTTTCTCCCCCCCTTCAACATTTCCCTCAGGGCTCCCCATTGGCCAGAGGACAAGGAAGCTCTTAGATTTAGTCCAAACAGCTTACTCTCCTGAGTCAGAGAATGATGGATAACGCACATGGAGAGGCAAATGGAAGATTTTCAGCACAACTTACCCCATCACTCTTTATTTCTAAAAACTATCTTGCAATCGTATCCAAAGTTAAAGATTCTTTCTCCCAAAGACAAATTCCTCTTCCTGCCTCCAAGTAAAATATCACATACACTCCTGAAAGCCCAGAATCCAATCTTAAAGACTTAGAGAAGTTGTCCAGCCAGGTTCATTCTCTCACAACTGTCACTTACAGGAAAAAGCTTCTTGTCTAACTTAAGCCCATTTTGCTGCACGTTAAGCTTGTTTTCATTGGTTCTGTACTCAAGGAGCTGAAACATGGTGACTCCACTGGTAATGAAAAGCACAGTGGATAAAAGGTGAGAAGATGAATCCCAGTCTTCACTCTGCTGCTGTCAGAGGTACCTGGGGCAAATCATTTCATCATTCTATGCTTCTCTTAGCCTGTGGGTATTTCATCAGAAGAAAACTATTGTTATTTAAGTTGTCTAAGAAAAAAATTACATTTATTCCAGGGAAATAATTTTTTGATGATTACATCATAAAATATAAAATTTCTCAAGGTATCCATGAGGATGACCACTAAATGCTTCCTCCCATTCAGCCATTTATTTAACATGGTCTTACCTTACTTTTCCTCAGTTTTTTTGTCATAAGCTGTGTCTTTGGCTTTCTACAATTTTCTCTGTTCCTCACCAAGATGAATTTATTTCCCATTAACTTCTTTTTAGTATCATTTTTAAGGGAATCAATTTTAGCTGCTTCAAGCATTTCTGGGTGCTTTTGTCCTGAACACCCTCTCAGAGCACTTATGCCACCTGTATTTCCTTCTCAATTCACTAGCACCAAATTCTCTTAAATTTGTTTCACTTGAGGATATATTGATTTTCCCCTTCAGTCCTGAAGGATATTTTCACTGGGTATAGGATTCTGGATTGATAGTTCTTTTCTTTCAGCATTTGAAAAAAAAAAGGTTGTGCCACTTTCTTCTGAATGCCATGGTTTAATACGAGAAATCTGCTGTCATTCCATTTGTTTTCCCCTATAAATAAGGAATCATTCTGCACCTCCTTTCAAGACTTTTCCTTTGTCTTTAGTCTTCAGAAGTTTAACTATATTGTGCATTATGCATATTATTAATATGCATAACCATATTATGCATCCTATTATGCATCTTGGCATGGATTTCTTTGGATTTACCCCGTTTGTGATTTTCTCAGCTTCTTGAATCTGTAGGTTTACGTCTTTTGCCAAAATTGGGAAGTTTTTCACCATTATTTCTTTGAGCACTTTGCCAGCCCCAGTCTCTTCCTCTTCCTCTGGGATTCTGACAACACGAATGTTAGATATTTTATCATAGTCTCACAGGTCACCAAGGTTCTGGCTTTTTCTTTTCCAGTCTATTTTCTCTGCTCTTGAGATTGTTTATTTCCATTGTTCTACCTTCTAGTTCACTGATTCTTTCCTCTGTCCCCTCCATTCTGCTTTTGAGACCATCTACTGAGCTCTTTCCTTCATTTATTTTATTTTTCATTTTCCATTTGGTTCTTCTTTCTGTCTTCTATTCCTTTGTCTAGACTTTTTATTTTTTTCATGAGTTTCAAACATGTTCATAATTGCTCATTGAAGCATTTTTATCATGGCTGTTTTAAAATCTTTGTCAGATAATTCTAACATCTTTGCCATTTCGGTGTTGGCATTCATTGATTGTCTTTTTTCATTCAGTTTGAGATCTTCCTGGCTCTTGGTATGACAAGTGATTTTTCTATTGAAACCTGGACATGTTTGTATTAAGTTATAAGATTCTGGATCTCATTTAAACCTTCTGTTTTAACTGCCTTTCTCTGACACTACTCCATCAAGGGAAGGGATGGTGCCCGCTTGTTATTGCCACATGGAGGTAAAAAGCCAGGTTCTCCACTCAGCCTTTGTTGACATCTGAAGTGATGGTGGTTGTGAGGGAGGTTCTTGTAATTTCTGGGAAGTGGTAGGAGCTCTGGCTCCCCAGACGGTCTCCATTAGCACCATGGTGGCATGGCCTCAGCACTGCTAGGTGATGGTGAAAGTCCTGACTCTCCACTAAAATTCTTCTGACAACACTCCAGTGGAGAAGGAAGGGGATCCTCACTTCTACATGTAGAAGTGGAAGTACAATCTCCCAAGTTCCCCAAGTGGTGTCCACTGACACCATGGTTGCAGACGGGAAGTGGAGGATGAGCTGGTCACCAGATCTCAGGGGTGAAAGTTCCAGTCTTCTACTTGGCTTTATCCGACACCACCCCAGCAGGGATGTTGGGCACCTCATTACTGCCTCACAAGGATGGTAGTTGAGGCTCCTCACTTGGCATGTGGGGGGGTGGGACCACAGTTTTTTCCATGTTGTTGGCTAAAATGTTGATTGGTTATTGTCTAAAAGTATTCTGTCTTGCTAGGCTGTCCCTTTCCTGGTACTTTGGCCAGAGATAGCAGGCTTTTGTTGGGGCTTTGTTTGTGTTCACTGGTGTTTCTGGGCTGCTGAATTATCCAATTCCAAACCTGGGATATATGACATGTAAAGAAAACCCAGGGAACTCACCACTGTGTCACTCCTTGGATCCTGAGATCACTAGCCAGTCTGTCTTCTCTTCACTTTTCAGAGTCTTCTTACGCTTGTGTTATATTTACTCTCCAGGTTTTTAGTTGTACTTAGCAGGAGCATTAGGGAAAATTATGTCTAGTCCATCTTCCCAGAGGTTGGAGTCACCCATAGTCTATCTTTAAAATTTGAATTTATTGCTAACATTTAAAAATCAGAAGATTTCAAATAAGAATCTAGAGATCTGGCTTCTCTTAAAAAATTGAAATATCTGGCCATATTGGGCCCACACTCCAGAATGGAAACAAGTGGCTAGAGCTACATTGTCCAATATGATAGCCCTAGCCACACATGGCTCTATAAGTTTAAATTTAAATTAAATAAATTAAAAATTCAATTCCTCAGTCACACTAGCCACATATGACTAGTGGCTCCTATGTTGCACAGTGCAGATATAGAACATTTCCATCATTGCAATTGTTCTATTGTATAGCACTGGGTTTGTACATGATGGGGGTACATGATGGGGGACTTCTACACAATGGGGGCATGCCTGCTTCAGTTTGCCAACTCCCCATCACTTGATAATATACTAGGCCATGTCATTCATTTACCTCACCTGCTGACAAATTTGTGTTTACAATTTACTGACCCTTAGCTTAAAGAGGTCAATAGGATTTTCAAATTGTGGAGATCCTGAGGCAGGCATACCAGGTAAAGAGCATAGCAGGAGTAATGACACAGAGGAGGAGGAGCTGTGGTCCTGGAAAATCGAGGCAATTAGGTTTGGACAGAGAGTAGAAGAGTTGGAGGAGAAAAGCAAGGTAGAGATTAAAGCTTTGGCAGAAAGGAGACACAATTATAGTCCCCACTTTGCCCCTAACTGGCTATAGGACTGGGCTCAAAGAGTAACCTCTGCTCTACAGGCATCACCGACCTCACCTTGGTTCGCTCTCTCCTTTGTTCTCTGTGGTCCAGCTAAGTTGGCCTTCTCACAGTTCCTTGGATATCCCAAGCAACTTCCTTCTTCAGGACCTTCACACTGGTTGGACCACTCTGCATCCTGAGTTTCATCCCCACATGCTGGGCCAACTCCACACAACCAGCTGACCTCAGGGAAGCTTCCCCTAACCCTCAACGAGATGAGGTCCCCAGCCATTTGTGCTGATAGTGCTGGGTTCAACCTCATGGAGCTCATCACATGTACGTTCACCATCTACTGGAGTAGGTACTTATCTGATTGTCTCTCCCCACTTGGCTGTGAGTTCCGTGAGACCTAGGACCATGGCCGTTTTGTTCACCATAATCTCCGAACTAGCAGTGTCACTGGCATAGAGTAAACACCCCACCCGAGAAAACGTTAATTGCGTAAAGGTATGAAAGTTCTTCAGACCTTAGTTTCTGCATCAGCAAAATGGGAGCAATAGTAACTACTGCTCCTGCATTACAAACATATTAGGAAGATAAAACAGGACAGAGATTATTTTAAAATTTAGGACCAAAAAGCTATAAACATTTTAATTATTGAAAGGAAAGCTCTTAGCTGTTAGTCGCCAACCATGAGACTCTGGTGACTCCGTTAAAAATTGATTCGGTCTAGAACTCAGGGGCTAAGCTGTAAACCAAGGCCCCAGAGTTGTTAGAAAGTGGCTAGACAGCACTGCTATGAATTTTCCCTTTGTGATATCTGACTGAATACTGCATGTTTTGCTTGGCATTAACTATCTTGTAGCTTAATTTATTTTAACTTAAAGCTTGATAGATTTCATTCCAGCTGGAGGTACATTTTGTCTTAGCTAATCATCTCCCAGTCAATCAAAGAGTGACAAACCTTCTGGACCTCAGTTTCCCCATCTGTTAAATGAGAATAATAATTGTTGCTCTGTGTAACTCACAGGTTTGTGAAGATCAACAAACAGCTAATGGGAACACAGTTGACAAATTATAGTGCACTGTGCAACTGTGGGTCTTCTTATCTGGAAGCAGTACTTGGGCTTCTTTCTCCAGGGTGCTGTGTTTGCAGAAGTGACAGGATTGGCCCAAGGCCAAGAGGGGCTTTACTTTTAAAGAGTAGTCAATCTGAGTAGCCCTGGAAGAAGTCTGAATGTTGACCCCAATGAGGCCAGGAAGATAAGAAATGCAATGCAAGGTTTGCTAGAACTCTTCCTGCATCTTCAGACCCTGCCGGGGGCAGCCTTGGGACAATGACTGCCTCTGACCCACTATCAAGCCCCTACAACCAAGCACCAGGTGCTTTTGTTCCACCACCTGCAGCTAAGAACTTCAAAGCTGGAGTGGAATGACCCCAAGAGGGATGGATCAGCTGAGCCTCAGAAGGAGGCACAGCCTTTTATTTCATCTTTGCGTCCCTGCCCCCACCTGGGACAAGGTGAGGCGGACGCATCAGCAGCATTCACCTCTCAGTACAGCAGAGGGCAGTGGTGCCCTCACTGCAGTCCACACCCAAGCCAGTCTGGAGGGGCAGGGCGGGTCCTCTTGGGTGTGTGCTGCACAGGGATTAGCTCTGCCAATCCTCCTCCTCCCCAACCCCGGTGACACGCCCCACCCTGGCCAAAATACACACACACACACACACACACACACGCGCGCGCGCAGTCATAAAGACACACAGACACACACATATACAGTACATACATACACAATCACGTGCATATATACACACACGCAAACACACACAATGGGGATTTTCCAAATTAATCCCTACAAACTACTAGTTTAAGCCATTTAACACCTGTATTGAACCAAAAAAACAAAAAACAGGATTATTGCTTAAGTTCGTGAAGCCTGGAGGTTTTTTTAGCTAAGGAAAGAGATGAGCCCATTCCACCAGGCAGCCAGGAGTTGTGTGTGATCAAGTGACCGGGGTGCTGCTGTCTAGGGGTCCAAGAACCCTATTCGAGCCCCAACCCTGCCACTGTCTGATGTGACCTGAGGCCCATGTGTCGCTTCTCTCCCTGTGCTGCAGTTGCCTCTAACGTGAAGTGAGGATGCTGGTCTCAACTTTCCGTGCACACTTGAACTTCCTGGCTCTGTGCTCCCCTGCTTCCTTCATCTTCCTAAGGGCAGACAGGGGAGACACCCCTTCTCCAGTCCCTGAGAAACAGAGGTGCACAAGTGCAGGAAGCCTGCTGGGCCAGGGAGCTACTTCCTCCCTTCCAAAGGTACTTAAAATGAGTTTAGGCACCTGTGGGGTGCAGGGCATGGTTTTAAGGTTTGTGGCTTTATTTGACTAAATTAGAAATCAGGAAAGAGGTCAAAAGGAAGTCAGATGATGATTTTAAAAGAGACTGAATGCATTCTGTCTTCTACCTCTGGTAGGCGGGATCCCACAGGAGCCTGAGTTAATGGAGGGATTTGGAGTTGGGGTCTTAAACCTGCAGGTTTTTGCTCTAGAAAATGGGCTTTAGAAGGATGGGCTGAGGGCCGGCCCCGTGGCTTGGTGGTTAAGTGAGCGCGCTCCACTGCTGGCGACCCGGGTTCGGATCCCGGGCTCGCACCGACGCGCTGCTTCTCCGGCCATGCTGAGGCCGCGTCCCACATACAGCAACTAGAAGGATGTGCAGCTGTGACACACAACTATCTACTGGGGCTTTGGGGGGAAAAAATAAATAAATAAAATCTTTAAAAAAAAAAAAAAAAAAAAAAAAAAAAAAAGAAGGATGGGCTGAGGGAAGCAGGGCCAGATTTCAACAAAATTATGAGGTCAGTGACATTTCTGTTCTGTGTTCCTCCCTCCCATCGAGGGCACCTTCATGACCCATTTTCGGGACAGCCATCCAATGGCTTCGTGACAGACACAACTCCCTCCTGACTGCTCCCAGGCGCACTCTTCCCATCCCCACAAAACTGCCCTGGTTAAGTCTAGTTCTCTAGATGTCACCTGATTTCAATGTAGGGAAATGCCTTTGGGTCCCTAAAGCCACTTCATTTCACCAAATAGGTATTCCTATCTACAAGGGTCTAGACTTATGCTAGGAGACAAAATAGGTCATGGCCCTTTACACAAAGGGCAGCTCGCTCCAAGGGTGACACTTGAGAATATCCCTTCCTGCCTCTGCTCCCTGACAACTCTAGGCGGTGAACTTGACCACTTCAGGTGGACTTGAGATCCAAGTTGGCTTTAAGCCTGCCCTTCCACAGTCCTTCAGGTGTCCAGAGGAAGTGAGTGTTCTGCCAGTGCCCATTCTCCATCGTCTCCTTCGCATATTGAATTGAACATCTGAACCCAAGAGCTCACCGTGTCTTCTCCATTTCCGATCACAGGGTCCAAATGTCCCGCTTATCGATAATGCACTTGGAAATCTGTTTTCTTCCTTCTCTAAGGGAATTGTATAAAATGTCCATTTCCTCAAATCAAAGCATTTCCAAAACAATTAGCCAATTTGTTGACTTATTAAAAATAACAGCATAATAAGGGAAGAGATGGCTTGGACTCTGCAGGAGACAATCAGAAAATTAATTCTTCAAAAATTTTAACTTTCAAAGCAGAGTATGCTATTGTAATGGAGCAATAATATGCTCCCCCGTTTTACAACCGAAGCAAACGAAGTTTCCCCTCTGTCACTCAGAAGACTCAGATAATCATTCATCATTTATGGAGGTTTAAGGATGGAGCTCAGAGCTCTCCTAACAGAGCTCATGTCTTTGAGCATTACCATGGTACTGCTCTTAGCATGCTGGGTGTGGCTGGGAGGACTGTCCCATGTATGTTAAGTGGGTGGTGCACAGAAATGCCATGATTTTCATCAGAACCCTGTAGAGAGGATGTGACCAGACATCAGGATAGTGGGTTCTAGTGCCACCCTTGCTGCTGCCTCAACTGAGACCTGAGCCAAGTACCCTCCTTTCTCCGCGTCTCAATTTCCTCATCTATAAAATTATGACTTTCTCTTGGAAACGAGCTGCTCTTGAACCAATCCTGGTCCAGAAAAAAAGTTCTCACTGAAATGAGGAAAGAGGAAGACTATGCAGTGAATTTCTCTTAAAACCAAATGTATTCAGTCTAAAAGACTGTTCTTGATTTTGACCTTAGTTCTTTCCTACATTTAATATTAAAATTTCATTTAAAAAACATAAATGAGGGGCCAGCCCGGTGGCGTAGTGGTTAAGTTCACTCACTCCGCTTCGGCGGCTTGGGGTTCGCGGGTTCGGATCCCGGGCATGGACCTACGCACCATCTATTGGGCCATGCTGTGGCAGGCGTCCCATGTATAAAGTAGAGGAAGATGGGCACGGATGTTAGCCCAGGGCCAATCTTCCTCAGCAAAAAAGAGGAGGATCGGCAACAGATGATAGCTCAGGGCTGATCTTCCTCACCAAAAAAAAAACCATAAATGATGGTGCAAATGAATGACAGTTGAGTTTTGTTTGCTTTGTGTTGTTTTTACTGCCTTTTGGCAAAATGAAAAAAAAAAAAAAACCCTGCAAGTCTTTGTCAGCCCTCAAAATATCTCCTGAATTGTACTGGTCCGCCAACTAGAGAGGACTGGGAACCATTGAATTAGATGCTCTCTAAGCCCTGATTCCCTCTGTGTCTGATTGTTGCATGTATTGGTTGGAAGCTCAGCACTGCCCTTACTAGGAAAAGGAGTAGTTGTTCACCTATTTTTCAGTGGTTCTCATCTATGGCTGCACCTAGATTCACAAGGCAGCCTTTAAAAAACTACTGATGGGGGCCGGCCCGGTGGCGCAAGCGGTTAAGTGCACACGTTCTGCTGCGGCGGCCCGGGGGTTCGCCGGTTCGGATCCCGGGTGTGCACCAACGCACCGCTTGTTAAGCCATGCTGTGGCGGCGTCCCATATAAAGTGGAGGAAGATGGGCATGGATGTTAGCCCAGGGCCAGTCTTCCTCAGCAGAAAAAGAGGAGGATTGGCATTGGATGTTAGCTCAGGGCTGGTCCTCCTCACCAAAAAAAAAAAAAAAAAAAAACTACTGAATCCCCAGTGCCCCCATCCACCCCCAAATCAATTGAACCAGAGTGTCTGGGAGTGCAGCCCCGGCAAGAGGACTGTTAAAAGCTCACTGGGCAGAGCTGCTAATGTGCAGCCAGGACTGAGGACCATGGATTGAGGTGTTCACAGACCTGACTGTATAAGAGAATTACTTGGGGGAACTTTCATAAAAATTCAGATTCCTAGGCTCTACTCCAGACTTACTAAATCAGAAACTCTAGGACCCAAGGAATCTTTATTTTCAAAAGCTTCCCAAGTCCATTGCCGCCAGGCCTCAGACTGATATTTAGGAATCACAGGTACCTGTTACATGTTAAGAGCTGAGGAGTCTTAGGAAGGCTCACTGCTCCTCTATGCATCTTTCTGACATAAGGGTCACATCCGAAATGTCAACTTTTTGAATCCATTTATGGCCCCATGGTATCCTCCTTTGGAATGTCTCTGTCCTGGAGGCCAATGACATCATCCAATTGCTTTCATCCCAGACATCTCTCAATTTATGGAATCAGAGGGGGATGGGCAGGTGACACAGAAAGAGATGGGGAAGTGCCAGAAACACAAGTTTCTCTAACTACTCCTTTGCCCTGCCTGGCCCTGCGTGTGTCACATATTTGAGCCGCTTTTCAGGAGTAGTGGCCATGATACAGACCATCCACACACCCTCCTGCACAGACCCCCAAGTCCCTGAGCACAATGCAGCCAGGACACTGGTGATCATGGGTCAAGGTGACTCCCCAATGACAGAATTCATGTCAGACCAGTTGCTCTGCATACCCAGAAGTGAAATGTTCAGCAAAGCTCTGGTTGTCTACAATTTACATATTTATCAGCTTAAGCCTCCCTTTGAGATGCTGAGAACTTTGTTTGCTATGTTCCTAAGCAAAGCCCAAAGGAGTTGGAAATCTTCACAAAATTATATTAAGCATCCAAAGGCTTTTGCATGAATGAAGTGGTTGAGACAAGATCTACTATAAAACATACCACTGATAAGTGAAAGCAAGGAACTGCATCCAGAGCTCATAGACTGTGCTTCTGCCTCCAAATCCCCATGAAATCCTCTTGGAAGTACCCAGGCTTGGAATAACTTCCAGGAGGGAGTTATTGCACCCAAAAGGCCTCCAACCGAAAACATGAGCCACATAGGTCTACCATTCTTAGCCCAGCCTCTCAGCCCAGGGTTAGGACATGATTGTTTAAAGGGAGTAACATTGGAGGACACTGAGCTGGCCCTTTAGGGGATGAACATAGAACTCATTCATCATCTATCCATTCATTCAATACTAATGGTAAGAGCCAACATTTATTGAGCCTCTACTCTGTAAAAGACACTATTCTAATCACTTTAAATGTATTAATTCATTTACTCCTCACAAGTATCCTTTAATATAGGTGTCATCATTAGCTATATTATATAGAGAAGGAAACTGAGACACAGAAGGCTAAGTCAGTTCTACAAGAACACACAGGGAGTACATGTTAGAGCCAGGATTCAAACTCAGGCAGCCTGGCTCCAGAAACATGAGCCAGGCACTGAGCTAGATAGTGGAGGATATAGTGGTAGTTAAGACCACAGAGTCCCAGGATGGTGAAGGGTTAAGTTTGAGGCCAGGGAGGCAAGGGGAAGGATTATGGGTGGTAGATCCCTCACTGATCCACTGACGGCCTTGAGAAAGTCTCTTTTCCTCTCTAGCCTCAATTTATCCACCTGTAAAATATGAAGATGGTCTCAATATTTTTTAAGATTTTCTTAGCTCAAAAAATTTAAAAAATTAAAAAACCATGAAGTAGTAGGCCAGGCAGCGGAACACAGTGGACAGGAGTTTTTGTATGGATAGAGAAGCAAACCCCAAAGAAAGATAGAAATAGTCATTCTGTCCTCTATAATCTGGGAGGCTTGCATAGAACCCACGACAGAGGGCAAAGGTAAAAAAAGGAATGACTTTCTCTCTGCTCCCCGTTGAGTTCCCTTTAAATGATGTATTAGCTGTCACTATAAAAGGAATTAGAGATGCAAGGAGTTTGAGGCAGGAACTTTGCTGGTCATTTCAGTGTACATGTTCCCAACAGCCAACAGCATCAAATATTCATCCCCATCTGAAAGTAACCCTGCCAAGGCATCAGAAAAGTGCATTTGCTAAATACCTAAACATCTGGACAGCAGCCTTTCCAGAGGAATCAGAGCCAGAGAGAGCAAAGCCAGAGCTCAAAGTGACAGTGTAACTAGCTTAAGCAGATGAAAGGACAAAGATGCCCAGAAAACATTACCCCAGCCTGGCCTGCCGTTGAGTGGGGCCGGCTGGTATGAGGAGAGCCTTGGCAATAAGCCTCTTGTTTACAGCAATCTCCTCAGCTAACAAACAAAATGTGTTGGTCTCTCCATCTTGCTCCAAGGTCAAAAATGAACCTTCTGTTCCATCTTTATTCCAATCAAAAGATCTAATTCTAGGCCACTCTTTGGGCTTGGAAAAGCACAACCAACACCCTTTGAGATGTGCTGCACTTTTATAGATTAACTTGGATCGGTTCCCACGACAGCAATCAGCCTGGGATGTGATGCTCTTGGCTGAGCATAATCTACAGTTCCCAGCAGCCCTGCCACCATGAACATCCCCCCTTCCTTTCCTCCTCACCTCTTCTCTTCTCTTCTCTCCTCTCTCTCTCTGTCTCTATCTCTTGCTTATAAAGCTATCATGAAATCCTTTAAAATGAATATGTTGAAAATAGTTTAGAAGTTCCTTAAAAAGGCAAACATAGTATTACCATATAACCCAGCAGCAATTCTACTCCTAGGTATGTACCCAAGAGAATTGAAAACACATGACCACACAAAAACTTGTACATGAATGCCCATTGCAGTATTACTTATAATAGCCAAAAAGTGGAAACAACTCAGATGTTCATCATGGATGAATGGATAAACAAAATATGGTAAATCCATACAATGGAATATTGTTCAGCCATAAAAAGGAATGAAGTACTTATATGCTACAACATGGACAAACCTTGAAAACATGCTAAATGAAAGAAGCCAGTTACAAAAGATCATATATAGTACAATTCCATTTATACAAAATGTCCAGAGTAGGCAAATCTGTAGAGACAGAAGTAGATTAGTGGTTGCTTAGAGCTGGGGGGAGGAGATAGGGGACTGACTGCTAATGAGCATGAAGTTTCTTTTAAATGAGATAAAAATGTTCTAAAAATTATTAGGTTGTGGTAGTGGTTGCACAGCCCTGTGAATATACTAAAAAAAAAGAATAATTAGCCATATAATTTAAATGGGTAAATTGTGTGGTATATGAATCATACCTCAATAAAGCTGTTTTAAAAACGAATATATTACTTAAATATACCTATAAGGCAACATAATAAAGCTTACAGGGTATTTAAGTGGATTACATTCTTCCATAGCCTTAGAGAAAATGGAAGTGAAAGTTTCTATTACTTCCTTCTTCCTTTTCTCACTGGAGAGAGATGTTCTCACAAAAGTGGGAAATAATTGCCTAATGCCTTTCACCTCAAATTTCAATCTCAAACAGATGTAAATCAGATATTTTTATGGCTATAGAATCCCCAAGAAAAGGATATTGATGTAACCAAAAGAAAGAATGATGGAAATTGAATATATTGAAGGATTTCTTGCTTTTTGATGTGATACGATAAAACAGAAATTAAATTGGCTATAGAAGTTTCACCCCCAAAGAACAGTAGAAACAGGGGACAATCGTCTATCCTGTACTGTTAGATATTTGCCTGCCGGGAGGCAGAGGGAGTGCCCTAGAACTTTGAGATTCTTCTATTCACATTTCCCTGAGGCCGGGACAAAGTGTTCAGTTTGGCTCTCAGAGCATTGAGATGGACAATGTTAGAGACATGGAAGGTACTCAGGTTCTGTCTTCATTGTAGCTCCCTGATTCCCTGGCAGGAGTGCTTTCAGAATGCAGCTGCTATTTGGTGCCATTGGTGCTACAGAACCACGGCTGCATGACCTTGGGCATGTTATTCAACTTTGGTGGAGCTCAACTTCTCAGCAGGGAAACAGTTCCCACCATGCCACTTCAGAGACTTGTTCTGAGATTCAAGTGGGATCATGGATGGGAAGTGCTTTGAAAACTATAAAGTAGTTTCTACATGTGAAAGTTTGTTAAAACTAATCTCCATCTTGAAACAATGGTAGCATTGATTATAAGGCATTAACTTTCAGGCTGAAAAGATCTGGGATCTTGTGGAGGCCACACCACTGCAATGTGGGGAAGATCCATCAGTATTCAGAAAACCAAAGAATCTTGAAATCAAGAGGAACTTAAAAAGCATCTAGCTAGTAGAAGACCTTACTGATACTTGAATCTTCTTCAGAACTACCCTGACAAATTTAGAGCCAAATCCATCTATTTTGTGTTCTGATCAACTTTAGCAATATCTGGTTAGGAAATCTACCCATCTGAGAGATTCAACTAAATTCAATTCAAAAAAAATTTTGTGCTCAGATTTGGGATAGAAATTGTGGGTGAATGCCTTGCCCTCTTGGAGCTTTCAATATGGTTGGAGAAGTAAAATTCTCATAATTGAGTCAATCAAAGGAAAATTCAAGGCAGCATTTAAGCCAAGCACCAGAAGGTATCTAGAGTCCTTGCATTAGTTTTCTACGGCTGTTGTAACAAATTACCACAAGGTTGGTGGCCTAAAACAACACGAATTTATTCTCTTACAGTTTTGGATGCCAGAAGTCCAAAATATGTTTCACTAGGCTAAAGTTGAGGTGTTGGCAGGGCTGATTTCTTCCACAGGCTTCAGGAGGGAATCTGTTCCTTGCCACTTCCAGCTTCCGGTGGCTGCCAGCATCCCTTGGCTTGTGACCACATCACTCCCATCTCTGCTTCCCTGGTCACACTACCTTCTCCTCTTCTCTAGTCAAATCCCCCTCTACCTACATCTTATAAGGACATTTTATATTATGTTTAGGGCCCACCAGAATAATTCAGAATAATCTCCCATCTCAAGATCCTTAACTTAATCACATTTGCAAAGTCTCTTGCCGTATAAGGTAAAATTCTCAGGTTTGGGGGATTAGGACATGGATATTTTGGGGGACATTATTCAGACTACCACAGTCCTCAATAGCATCAATGGTGTAGAGGGGGATAAATCAGCTTTGGCCAGAAGAGATGACTCAAGGAGAACAGATTTAGGATAAATTTTAACGTGGATAGAATTTGATCAATGTGAGAGAAAGAACATTAAATTGAAAATAATCCAGTAGGCTTGTATTAAGCATCATTTATGAGCTCATATTTATGCTAGGTTCTTCCACTTATAGGGAGACCAAATTCCCCAATACTTGGTCCTTGTCTCATAATATATTATAATATATAGGTCCCTGCCTATAATATATTAGAAGAAGAAACATGTATGTCCATAAGGTGGCAAATATACTGGTCAGCGCTTTCCGCTGGGAAAGGGGAGCCCAGCGTGAACTATGGTCAGGGCAATCTTACTAGGAGAGGTAGGCCTTGAGTAGTTTACCCATCCACTATTTTGAACAGCCAAATGGGAGTGGGGAAGGGGCTGAGGATGAAGACTAAGAAAGGGCCGACAGGCGTGGCAAGATGGAGCTCACTGGAAACCTTACCCAGAGCAGTTACAGTAGAGCAATGGGCTGAAGCCAGGTTTCAGCGAGTTGAGAAGAGAATGGATAGGTAAGAATTGGAGACACAGTAAGAGAGAAAAGGGGCAAAATATAAATGGATGGCCATCAGGAAGAATGACAGGTTAGAAAAAGGAGTTGGGGGGTTGTTTTGTTTTAAGAGAAGAGAAACTTGATCATATCTGAAAGAGAAAACACCAGGAGAAAGGGCAAAATTAGAAATGAAGGAGAACAAGGTGATGCTCATGAACTGCAACTTGTAAAAACATCTTTGGTTTGGAACACTGTCTCAGGATTAGGCAGGTGGCCGAGAACACAACTTCAGGGTCAGCCCTGAGACCACCCCTCCTGTCCTCATTGTCCCTTGGTGAGGATGGGGAGGCTGCATCCTGCTCAGTCACTTTGACATTTCCCTCAAGTTGGCAAGGTTCGTTTAGAAACACTTTTAAGCTGACAACAGGGGTGGGAGAGATAAGAGTTGTCCCTCTAACCATCTTGGCTCACTCCAGTTTTAATGAGGTGTCAAACTCATTAACACATGGGGAAGCCAATTAGCTTCGACTTCTAAGTTTTTATAGATAGTAAAATACTGTTCTCAACAGCCCTAGCTCATTTGTTAGCAATGTCCAATTCTCTCTAGGGTACAATGAAGATATGGTCTGGCTGGGAACTAGCACTTCATCACTTTTACTCCATTCTATTGGTTGAAACAAGTCACATGGTCAAACCCAAAATCAAGGGGTGGGAAATATTCTCCTCCTCTTTTGTGAGAACTGCGAAGTCTGAGGCAAAGGTTGTAGGTGCAGGGAAGAGTGAGAAGCTGGGGACGTTAATGCCATCTTCCACACTAAAGACTATATGTCTTAAAACGATAACTGTCAACAATGTCAAGAGTGGATGAAAGGAAGGAAAAAGTCCAGATAGAGAAACAAGTTTGGATTGTGGTTATAATTTATTCAGGAGATGACTAAAGCAGCGGCAGTTGCAATGGAGGAGAGAACAGACTGAGGATGTCTTAACTGCTTCTCCACTGGGAGAGCTTTGCCTCTGAGAAATAACTAGATGAAAACCATCAATGGACATTGCTTGGTGATATTGATTGAGCCATGTTGGGCTATCAATTCCTAACATTTCTTCTTTGGGTTACAAGACATCTCTATTTATCTTCTGTCTTCAATCCTAGGCAGGATGATTCTTTGCTAGAAAAGAAAAGTCTAAGAGATAAATGGACCCTGTGGGTGGTCGCACAGCAAGAACCATGATAGCTGCCACTGAGGTCAAAGGCCCTAACTCCATTATTTTTTTCCTTCTTTGATAGCTATGGCACACAGGCATCACAGCCCCTATAGCACTTAGGGTTTCAGCCATACTTCATGACACTGATTGTATTTTGCTATATTATCCTTTCACCATTCTGTGGGTGAACATAGTCTCAGAAAGTATCTTAGGTTTCTCAGTCACAGAGATTCCAGCTTCTCTGGTTGGGTACACAGTATAAGTAAGATAAAGATTTCTTGCCTTGAGGTCAAATGTTATTTACTAATTTCTCCCACCTATGGGGTACCTGTTGGGAATTAGATTCAGCAGCTGGAGTGCAGAGTCTTGGGGAAACCATAGGCTGATGTCATTCTCGTGGGAACACTGAGTCAGGCTGCCTTGGTGCTTCTGAGCCTGGGTGTTTAATTCATTAACTACTCTTCAGTTTGGTGATAGGAGAAAGACCTAAAATTAATAGGTCCACTCCCTGTAACTGTTGTTATACGTTTCTAAATGTATTGAGATAAATTTGGCATCACAGAAAGAGCAGAAGCTTTGGAGACAGATTCAAATCCTCACCACATCAATTACTAGCAATGAGATATTGAAGTTACTTAATGTCATTGAACCAATTGTCTTGTGTGTAAAATGGGAATACTGATAACACTTACACTATGCAGTGGTTGTTAGGGTCAAATAAGATAAAAAAGATGAAAATGTTTTATACACAGGAACACATAGTACCATGCACAAGCACATTATAAAAGGTTTCCTGGAAACCTATGATCTTTCCCCATATCCCAATTCATAGCCCCTTAAATCCCAGTCATAACGATTATCATCAAAGAGGTATTCTCAATATATCTAATCCAATCTAGTCTCACTTCAGTTTATTTATATTTATTTTTCTTTCTAAAGCAAGAGGAAAAGATGATTTAGGTTATGCTTCTTTTAAGAGGAAAACTTTATATAGTATGTATGTAGCATTCCGTTCTCAGTACCACATTTGAGAAGCATATTGACAAACTAGAGCTGGTTAAGAGAAGAGGATTCAAGATGACAAACAGATTGACACTTTGAAAGAGAAGAAGGAACTAGGAAAAAGAGCACTACTTTGGGGGTGGAGATACAATGATAGCTAAGGTCAAATTCTTAAAGCACTGCTATGAATTTGGAGGATTGAAGTTCTTTCTGTAGGATCTTGTTTTAGCTCAGGTTTCCTGGGAGACAGAGAGCCTGAGGTAAGGATTAAGTGCTGAGACTCTATTTGAGAGGTGCAATCCCAAGGCAGTGAGAGAGAGGGAAGCAGGAAGTGAGGCAGGGAAAGAAGGCCACGTAATGGGTTAATATACTGCTTCATCACGAACCATAAAGAGACACAGCTGGTCATTTGTTAGGTGTACTTGCTCGGTCACACAGGTTGTCCCTAAACAAAGATTATGGCAAAACTGCCTTGGAGGAGCCTGTGGAGGGAAGTAAGAAGGGACATTTACCCTCCTGTTGCCTGTTTTCCACTGGTCAGATTTGACCCCACAGGGAGTTAACTCCTCTGCATTTTCAGGTTGCATCATTTGGCCCCTCAGCAGCTGTTTGGAAAGTAAGATCCTACATTTCATGCTGTGGCATTTCATCTAAGTCTGCAAATGGCAGGAGTAGCCAAAAACTCTAGATGCATAATTGGTTGGCCAGGTTGCACGGTAACAGCCAAGGAAGAGGGGGTGGTTTCTTACTGGGCAAGAAACTGGTGGACCCCAGGAAATGAAACCGCTTGGACTCAAGCTAAATCAGTGGCTGTAGTGGCATAACTGTGCGTGGCCACGCAGAGAAGGATAGACACAATGATGGCTGAGGTGGACAAGCAGCTGAGTGTCCAGGAGATCAGGGCACCAAGAGAATCAGAAGAGGTACACAAGAGGTGTTCTATATAGCTCCTTTATTCAATATCTTTTGGTATCTACTAGGTACCAGCCACTTGCTAGACCCTGAGACTACAAAAAAAAAAATGCCACTAAGTTATAGCCACTTCCCCAAAGGCACTCATGGCCCTATAGATGCTACGGATACATGAGCACATTACTGCAGTACATATGCAGATATATACACAAGGTATAGTGGGGGCATAATAAATAGAAGAGACAGAGAAAACACTGTTGCTCAAATGGAAGGAAAAGGTACCAAGAGAGCTGTACAGATGTGGATTAGGCTGTTTCACAAAGTAGCACATTTCTTCTTCCTGAGTCATCCAAGCATCAGCTGGCCAGCCACTGAGCTAATATGCCATGGATAGGACAAAAGCATCCTGTGGGTGAACTAGATGACCCTTAGGGTCATTCCAGCCCTGGAGCTCTATACTCTTATGATAGATTTAAACTTGACATCCATGGCCAGGTAGTTCAGTTGGTTTGAAACTTTCATTAAATGTCTATGTTTGAGAATCTCATATAAGTCGGCAGTTCTGTTTTGGTTTTGTTCGGACCACACCCTGAACCCTGTCCCCTTATCTTGTAAACATATGCCCTTGGTCACCAAGGAGGAAGGATGAGAGAGTGTGCCAGATGTCTTACTGCTTCTACTATGGGAAAAACAATTCTTACCGGCAACAGCCAACTGTAAACTATATTAGAAAATAAGAGGTAAGGCAAAATAGCAACAAAATTATAAATAAGTCTAAGTTAACTTTACAAAAAATGTATATCACTTTTATATATTCGAAAAATCAAAAAAAATAAAGGGTATCAAACAAGATATGAAAATATGAAGAGATATGACATGCTATTAGATAAGACAACTTAGTGTAAAAATGTCAATTCTCACTAAATTAGTCTATAAATTCAATGAAATTCCAATAAACAATTCCAGCAGAAAATTTTGAGGGTTTTGACAACTTGACTGCAAAATTTATATGGAATAATAACAATACACGAATAGTAGAATCAATTTTGAGAGCAAAAAGTGGGTAACTTTCATATCAGACAATAAAGATATACTACAAGTCAAAATATTTTTTATAAAGGGTAACTGGTAGTGACACAGAAGCAGAGAAAGAAATCAGTGGAATAGAACAGAGAGCTCTGAAAAAATGGCATAAAACAGGGGAGCATCACAAACTAGTGAGGAAAGGATAGGATGTTTAGTAAATGTTGTTGAGAAAATTGACTGACTATACGAAGAAAAATAAAGTTGGGTCCCTGCCTTATTCCATACATAAAAGTAAGTCCCAAATATGTTAAAGACCTAAATGAGACAAAAATATAGGGAAGATCTTTATGAAGCTGGGGTGGAAAAGGACTTCTTGGTTAGATCCCCAAATCATAAAACATATCTAAATATTGATTAATCTAGCTATATCAGTGAAATTAGGTTTGACTAATGACTCCACAGACAAATGGAAGATTTTTCATCATCTAAACAAAGAGATTGATACCTACACTATAATAGGCAGTCCTACAAATAAATAAAAATACAGAAATGTCTAATAGAAATAAAAGGATGAAGGGTATGAATAGACAGTCACAGAAAAGGAGGGTGGCCACATCATTTATCAACCAAATCAGGAAACTTTAAGAGTGAAAAGGGGCACTTTTATATTTTTCTATTTTAACTATGCCAGGACAACAAGCAAAAATCTCAACTGTCCCGAGCAAACTTTGATGTAGAGTCACCCTGTAGAAGGTATGAGAGTTAATAAGTATATAACTCAATAAGTTATAGTTAATACTTATTAACTATAATACTTATAATAGTTAACAAGTATATGAAGTTAATAAGTATATGATACTAATAGTTAATAAGTATATGAAGTTATAGTTAATAAGTTAATAGTTAAAAAGTATATGACGAGATGCTTAACCTTGCTAGTAATAATACTTAAATAAATACAAATTAAAGTAACAATGAGCTACTTTGTATCCACCAAGGCAGCAAAAATTAGCAAGCCATGTAATATCAAGTATTGGCTAAGAAGTGTACCATTGGCAAGTGTTAAATGATGAAGCCTGTCTAGTGAACAATCATCCAGTACTGAATGGGATTAGGTAGACTTACACTCTACGATCTAGAAATTCCACTCTTGAATATATATCCCAGGACATATGCACAAAAGACCACACATGGAGATGTACAAGGATGTCCATTTGCAGCACCATGATAACAGGCAGTTACAGGCAATGTAGGTGACCCTCACAAGGGGAGTGAATAACAAGGAAGCAATAGATGCATATGATGAAATCTGATACTTCAGAATGAGGCAATGACCTGGATGTATAGACAATGACACAGATCTCAAAATTATAACACTGAGACTTATGGTTTCTGGTTTCACATTTAAGGCACTTGGAAGTCATCCCTCTATCCTAACAACAAGTAAAAAGCTGAACAGACTAAAAAAATAACTATTATTTGATCCTTAAGAGACGTGAGAAGGAAGGGAAAACTGCTGCCCCCAAGATTGGAGAGACAGACAGGTAAATACAGGACATACTGGGGCAGAGACACATGATCAGAAACCACAATGGGAACTAGTGTCTGAATCCGGGTCCTGTCAAATGTAATTAACAACTGGAATTGACAAATTGCTGGAGGCTCAGTGAGGACAAGTTTGAGAATTAAAAACTCCAGGGGGACTCAGTCATGGGGGTTCCTACATGTTTGTAAGTTTTACCTCCAGGAGCTTGACCAGGTTCTCACAGTAAATATCACAGAAAAATTCCCTCGTGCTTCCAGCAAATGGAAGGGGAAAGGAACCTTTTTAAAATATGCCAGAGCGCTCTGTTCTTTACAAGGCCTGCCCTCAGGAGAAGCTAGTTAACCAGAGCCTAATCTGCTGGGGTATTATGAGAGCCTAACTGACCTAGAGGAGGAGAATTATCCAGTCAGCTTTAGCCTTCCATGTGGGAGAAGGGAAATACCCAACTCCAGCCCACTCTAGCCATCCTATCCACCCTATAACACCCTATAAACACCTTACCTATAGAGGAACACACATAAGAATTATATCAACTTCTCCTCAGAAACTACGCAGGCAAGAAGAGAGCGGAGTGGAACATTTAAAGTGTTGAGAGAAAAAAAAAACACTAGCCTAGAATTCTGTATCCTGTGAAATTATCCTTCAAAAATGAAATAAAGACTTTATCAAACAAAAGTCAAAGGAATTTGTTGCCAGTAGACCTGCCTTGCAATAAATATTAAAAGAAGTTCTTTAGAGAGAAGGAAAATAATATAGGTCAGAAACTCAGATCTACATAAAGAAAAGAGGAGCACCAGAAAAGGAATAAGTGAAGGTAAAATGAAAACTTGTATTTTTCTTATTCTTCATCTACCTAATAGATAATAGTTTGTTCAAAATAGTTTGTTCAAAATAGTAATAGCAGCAATGTATTTGATTATACATGGTTATGTACATATCTTATGTATATGTAGGTATATATCTTATATATATATATGCCTATGTATGCTTATATACAAGTAAAATGAATGACAGCAATGATACAAGGGACAGGAGGGAGAAATTAGCATTATTTTATTATTATAAAATACACTACCTGTGAAGTGGTATAGTGCTATTTGAAAGTGGACTTGGATTTGTTGTAAAGATATATTGCAAACTCAAGGGCAACCATGAAAAAAAGTTAAAAAAAAAAGAAGTATAATTGGTATGCTAAGAAAGAAGAGAAAATGGAACCATATAAAATGCTCAATTAAAACCACAGAAGGCAGAACAAGAGTGGAAAACGAAAATAGGAACAAAGAACAAGGGCAACAAATAGAAAACAGTAAGAAATATGGTAGATATTAATCCAAATATATCAACAATCACTTTGAACATCAATGGTCTAAATGCACCAATTAAAAGAGAGGTTGTCAGAGTGGGTCAGAAAACAAGACTCGACTATATGTTGTGTACAAGAAATCCACTTTAAATATAAAGACACATATAGATTAAAAGTAAATGGATGGAGAAAACTATACCATGGTAACACTAATGAAAAGAAAGCAGGAGTAGCTATATTAATTTCAGATAGAGCAGACTTCAAAGCAAGGAAAGTTATCAAGGATAAAGAATGGTATTATATAAAGATACAAAAGTCAATTCTCCAAGAAGACATAACAATCCTTAATGTATATGTGCCTAACAACAGAGCGTCAAAATATGTGAGGCAAAACCTGATAGAACCAGGGAGAAATAGCTGAATCTACTATCATAGTTGGCGACTTCAACACCCCTCTATCAGAAATGGACAGATCCAGCAGGCAGAAAATCAGTTAACAACATGGTTGAACTCAACAATGCCATCAATCAACTGGATATAATTAACATTTATAGACTACTTCACCCAACAATAGCAGAATACACATTCTCCTCAAGCTCACATGGAACATTGACTAAGATAAACTGTATTCTAGGTCATAAAGCACAACTTCACAAATTTAAAAGAATAGAAATTATGCAATGCCTACTCTCAAACCACAATGGAATTAAACTTGAAATCAGTAACAAAAAGATTAAAAATCCCAAAATAAGTGGAAATTAAACAACACACTTCATTTTTGTGCGTGTGTGTGTGTATAAGGAAGATTAGCCCTGAGCTAACACCTGTCGCCAATCCTCCTCTTTTTGCTGAGGAAGATTGGCCCTGGGCTAACATCATGCCCATCTTCCTCTACTTTATATGGGATGCTGCCACAGCACGGCCTGACAAGTGGTGCATCGGTGTACAACTGGGATCTGAACCTGCGAACCCCGGGCCACCATAGTGGAGCACAGGCACTTAACCACTACACCACTGGACTGGCCCCAAACAACACACTTCTTAATAACATCTGGGTCAAAGAAGAAATCTCAAGAGAAATTTAAAAATATTTTGAACTAAATGAAAATGAAAACACAACTTATCAAAGTGTGTAGGATGGAGGGAAAAGCAGTGCTTAGAGGGAAATTTATAGCCTTGAATGCATATATTAGAAAAGAAGAAAGATCTAAAATCAATTTAAAAAGCTTCCACTTTAGGAAACTAGAAAACGAAGAACATATTAAATCCAAAGTGAGCAGAAGAAATAATAAGAATTAGAGCAGAAATCAATGAAATTGAAAACATGAAATCAATAGAGAAAATCAACTAAAACAAAAGCTGGTTCTCTGAAAAAAATCAATAAAATTGATAAGCCTCTAACCAGGCTAAGAAAAAAAGAGACAGGACACAAATTAGGAATATCAGATATGAAAGAGGAGACATCACTACAGATCCTAAGGACATTAAAAAGATAATAAAGGAATACTATGAACAACTCCATGCCCACAAGTCTGATAATCTAGATGAAAGGGAGGAATTCCTGAAAGACACAATCTGCCAAAACTAACACAAGAAGAAATAGATAATCTGAATAGGCTTATGTCCACTAAGGAAATGAGTCAATAATTAGTAACCTTCCAACAAGCTAAAGAAGAAAAATCACACGATCAGATCAATAGATGCATAAAAAAGCATTTGACAAAATTCAACACCCATTCATGATAAAAACTCTCAGTAAACTAGGAATAGAGGGAAAAATTGTAAAGTTCAGTGAAACATAGTTAACACAGAATGAGATCTGCAACACAACGATATTTGCGGAAATAAAAGCAGACACATAACAAAACAACACAAGCATATCCAAGGTCATATATGAAACACATTAGAACAGTTGCCTGGGATGAGGAAAGAATGAGAGTGGGGATTGGAAATAAAAGGGTAAATATAATAAAAGAAAGAAGAGGAACTTTGACCTTGACTCTTCATAAACTGAGGTGTGTGATCAACTCAAGCCAGCCCTGGTGGTCTAGTGGTTAAGATTCCGTGCTCTCACTGCCACAGCCCCAGTTTGTTTCTGGATAGGGGAACCACACTACCCATCTGTTGGTTGTCATACTGAGGCAGCTGCATGGTGCTGTGATGCTGAAAGCTTTGCCATCCGTATATCAAACACCAGCAGGGTCACCCATGGTGGACAGGTTTCAGGGGAGCTTCCAGACTAAGACGTCTTCCAGGAAGAAGGACCTGGTCACCCACTTCCAAAAAATTGGCCATGAAAATCCTGTGAATTGCAGCCAGATCATTGATATAGTGCCTGATAAAATGCCAGAAGATGAGAAGATGGCGCAAAAAGACCAGGCAAGATTCCACTCTGCTGTACACAGGGTCACTAGGAATAGAAATAAATTCAATGGCGCTAACAAACAACAATTCAACAATCAGCTTCTGAGTTAAACAAACAAATCAATAAAAATAAAAAACTATGCATCCCCATTGAGGAAAGGTTCAGAGCCTCATCTTTTAAAGATTTTATTTATTTATTTATTTTCCCCTCAAAGCCCCAGTAGATAGTTGTATGTCATAGCTGCACATCCTTCTAGCCGCTGCATATGGGACGTGGCCTCAGCATGGCCGGAGAAGCGGTGCATCGGTGCGCGCCCGGGATCCGAACCCAGGCCGCCAGCAGCGGAGTGCGCGCACCCAACCGCTAAGCCACTGGGCCGGCCCCAGAGCCTCATCTTTTAATATGAAGTCACTGAGTCACTAATTAATCTTCTCTTCTTTAAACCTTCATTAGTCCCATTCCTCCAATTTATCTTTCTCAGTCAGAGCTCTTTGTCTGCATGGAGGAAGAATCCATTCAATGAAGATTAAGAAAAATAAGACAGCTTATTGGAAGTTTATGGGGGCTCTATCTCACCAAACCTAAGGGCATGTAAAATGCCAAGCAGGTTCGCAGAGGATCATGACAAGGGGCTGGAAGTCCAGTAGGGCCCTGAGTTAGTCTCTGCATCTCCCCAGGACCCAATAGTCCAGGTCCCTATCTGCACAGCTGCCTTATTTCCTCTCTATAGACTGGTTTTCTGTGCTTCTCTGAGCACTTTGGGCAGACATGTCTATACCATGGCTTCCAGCCAAGCATGACTTGTATTTCTCCATCTCACAGCTGATGGAGAGAGTATCTGGTTGGCCCAGCTTGGTCCAATCAACTGTGGTCAGGGGCTCAAGGTCACACAAAGCTGTTCAGAGTCCTCCTGATGAGTGATGAGAATGAGGGAAATGCTCAGGAAAGAAGCTGTGGACTGTGCAAACACCTCCCCGCCCCACCCAAGGATGTCTGGTACACTCTTTGTAGATGTCCCTTGTTACATAACGAGGGAGCCGGCTTTGACCAGGTCAGAGGAAGAATTGAACTAAAGTAACATTGCCTGAGGTTCCATTTGTCCTTTCATCTACTTCCTATCTCAGAGGGTTTAATCAAAAAATTATAGAATGTTAGAGCCTATGCAGCTGACACTTAGAATTAGAGGATCCTGACTTGCAGGCCACAGCCTTGGTGGGGAAAAGGTATTGACCATCGATATCAACCCCTTCTTTGCCTTTGTCTTCCCCAGCTCCTGAAGGTGCATCTACTGCTGACTCCACATGCAGACCTTGGATGGCTTCATTCATTCATTTAACACACAGTGTTTGAGTACTACTGTGTGCCAGACCCTGTACCGGACACTGGAGATTAGCTGGTTCCTAGAGCACTGACTTCAACAACAGCAGTAGGTGTTTCAGTGGTCTTCACCTACAATTTAGTGGGAACTTCCATCTCTGGTTCCCAACCAGCTTCTCCAGGAGCCAGCTCTTACAGGGCAGGTCTGGGGTTCTGGGAAGCCTCCAGGACTGCACCTCACCCTGCCCCCACCACTTCCCTAAATTGGGCTGTTCATGAACGCGGACTTCCGCTGAGCTTCCCACACTATGGTTGTCTTAGTCCATTTGGGCTGCTGTAACAAAATGCCAGTGACTAGGCAGCTTATAAACAACAGACATTTATTTCTCACAGTTCTGGAGGTTGGAAGTGTGAGATCAGGGTGCCAGTATGGTTGGGTGAGGGTTCTCTTCCGGGTTGCAGACTTCTTGCTGTATCCTCACATAATGAAAGGAAGGGGAGAGCGGGCTCTCTGGGACCACTTTTAAAAGAGCACTAATCCCATTCACGAGGGCTCTGCCTTCATGACCGAATCACCTCCCAAAGGCCCACTTCCTAATACCGTCATTTTGGGCATTGGGTTTCCAACATATGAATTTGGGGGGGACACAAACATTCAGACCATTGGCAGTGATCTGCCAAGTTCCCCAGTCTCCTCTGGGATGGCAGTTCTTAACCTGGGGTCCACACACCTGAAATGCAAACAAAGTTGGCATCTTTATTCTCACTACCCTCTAACTCAGGGGTTGGCACACTACAGCCCACAGGCCAAACCTGGCCCACCACCTGTGTTCTTACAGCCAGCGAGTTAAGATTTTTTTTTACTTTCAAATTGTTGGAAAACGCAACCAAAAGAGGAATAATACTTCATGACTTGTAAAAATTATATGAAATTCAATTTTCACTGACCATAAATAAAGTTGTATTAGAACACAGCCATGCTCATTCATTTATATATTATCTGTGGCTGCTTTCGTGCTACATCAACAGAGTTGAACAGTTATAACAGAGACCATATGGCCTGCAAAACCTAACATATTTACTATCTGGCTCTTTACAGAAAAAATTTTGCTGACTTCGGCCCTAACTTCTGCTCTAAGGGAAGTCAGCATTTCCTTCAATTATGAATGAAGGTGATAAAACAGAGTGGTATTCACAGTACCTGTGATTGTCACTGATAGAAATTTTCATAATATATTACAGTTGTTACATATCTTGAAATATCATTTATTCTCATCATTATTCAAAACTAGGGCAATTATTAGACCCACCATTTTATCTTATTTTAAAAGCATTAAAAAGCAACACACGTATTACTATAATCACATATTTCTGGGGATTTAAAAATATTTTGATAACTGTATTTCAATATAACCGTGATCCTATGTATTTTGGTTTAGACATTTAAAAACATTATTCTAAGGAAGGGTCCACAGGCTTTACCAAAAAGACAGAAGATCCATGGCACAAAAATGGTAAATACTCCAAGTCTAAGAGAAAGAGAACCCATTTTCCAGGGTCCTGATTCCTCACTCGGGTCTGGCCTGTTCTCATGTGCAAAGGGCTAGAACCACCTCCCTGCATCCCAGCTACCCACTGGAAATGAAGAGCCCACCTGCAGACACAAGCTTGTGCTACCCTCCTGACCCCAAGTTATCCCTTGACACTTGGAATCACCAACAGCACTCATTTTCTTCCCCCTCCCTCACTCCCCCGGGGCTCCCAGTATTGCCAGGGCAACAGCTGCTCTTAGGGCCCTACGCCTTGAACTCCCCAGCCACCCTTACCCAGCCAGCTTCAGAAGGGCTTTGATATTGGGGCCCAAGGACTCCATACTAGGGACCCTGCAAGCTCTCTCCCAGGATGTGGTTAGGGAGGGAGGGCAATGCCAAGGCTCAGGGACTGACAAACCAAGAAGACTCCCTTGCTCTTTCCTGAACACCCTTCCCACAAGAACTTCACTTTTACTGAGTCAAATCCACTTTCCCTGCACACTCGAGGAAGATGGGGAGCTTGTGTTGCTTTACACGGGAAATGCCATGTTTTATTGCCCCTGTTTCCTCCATCTGTAATGCAAGCATTAGACCTCAAATTCCCACTTGAGATTATAGGAGAAGTGAAGATATTACCCTCAAATGGCCACATGATTTTGGACTAAGCCATATACATATGGCAACCTCTAGAATAAATATGGAGGATATCAATAGTTGCATACCATGCTCAAACTGGCAATGGGGTTAAGAAGCTAAATATTTTTCTTCCAAGAAGGTACTTGAGCTTTCCAGGTGAGAGAACATGATCACGTAAGAATGTGTATATGGTCCAGGTGGATATTCAGAGCAAACGTAGAGTGACAAGGCTGCTGGGCAGGGCCAGGGCCCTGAAGCAGGTATTTGAAGGCAGAGACTGACAACCTAAGGAAAGCAGATCATTACTGAAGATGAACTTCCTGACCCCTCCATTCCTCAGGACATCTCCTCACGGAGGCCATGAAATCCTCTTCCTCAGGGTCTTTATAAAAAGGAAAAAGCTCCCAGAACAGTCTTGGTGACAGGAAGATGGGCTTGGTCACCACCAAGAATTCCAACATTGAGGCATCATCCACTACACATTGACCAAGAATCTTCTGTCCCATCCTTGGGTGAACCCAATGAGATGAGTTGGTCACCTTATGAGAGACCTTTGATTCTGCCTTTAGACCTTGCCAGTTGCTCCACTGGGTGATTTCAAGCAAGTCTTAATTTCTTCATGTACCACATGGGCAGACTTTCATCTTGTTGAAACCAACCATTCATTTGAACCCATTCATTTGTACTCTAGGGTCCAAATATTTACCAAAAAAAGGTGGTTATATCATTGCTTTAATACATACCATCATCAGCTCTTGTATTTCCCTACTGCATTTCCTTCTGAAGGATATTCACAGCTATGATCTCATTTTATCCTAACAACTCTTTGAAAGAGAAAAGGAAAGTCAAGGAAAGATGGGAATTATTCTGATCCCCATGCTACAGACGCACAGAGTCCCAGAAAGAAGTGACTTTCCCGAGGCCACCTGGTAAGTGGGCAGGTGGTCCTGGTCTCTATGTTGCTGCCCAGTGCCTGTTACTTGAGTCCTTGCATTTGAGTAACCTTGAATGCTGATATGCAGCCCCACAGTGTCTCTTGTACCACCTACCCTGGCTCCAGCCTCTCTTGAGAGAGCAGATCCGGCATTTCACAGGTAACTCTGACTCACAGTCACAAAATGGGGTATTTCTTTGAGAGGACGCTGATGAGACTTTAAAGATGGAGTAATTGGGCTGATAAGATAATGAGCACTAAAGTGGATAATAATACTGAGCTCTAAAAGGGAGAATAGTATTGATCTGCCTCATCTGGCCTGTTGGGAGGATTAGCTCACTGGCAATCACAAAGAACTTTGCAATGAAGGAACATAAATGATAGCACGTTTGAGAGTTCCCTCATCCCCTTTAGGATGACCCTCCCTGGGGTGATTTAAGTGGTCATCTAGATGCCATGGCAATCAAGCCCTGCCTGATGGAAATCTTCACCCCTACATTCCCTGTGCAATTCTGTATTCCTTACCTCAACCATAAGGTGAAGACTTGCCCTTCTTTAAAAAACAAAGTTCAGCAAGAAAGCTTTTGACTTTTAGGCTCCTGGTGGGAAGTGGGAGCATGGGAGAAATTCTGGATGCTTCTAAGAAACCTGACTAGATGCAACACTCTTACCTGTGGCCACAGAAGCCATGGGTGGAATAAAGACCCTTAGTAGAGCAATCAGAGATGGCCAGAAGGGGCTCTGTCAAGTGGAAGCTTGAGAGAGGCTGATAGGAGACGCTGAGTTTGTGGTTCTGGAGTCCCTGTTTACTGCCATCAAGGAAATATTAGCTCTCTCTCACCCATTTCCATAGCCAGCCCATGTGGAAAAGCTACCCTGGGTTATTGTCACAACGTAATTATTATAGTAATACTGGTTTCAGAGTAGATGTTCAATATATGCTGATTGATAGATGTTCTGGTGTTGGTATGTGCATCGTGTGCTTACTCACAAGCAAGCTTTTCCGACACTGGAGATGCTTTGCACTGAGCCATGCACTCTCTGTCTTAAGCCCCTTGTGAAAAATACATGAATGAATGAAGTGATTTGCCAGGGTCACATAGCTTGAAAGTGGCAGAACCAAGATGGCCCCAGAGCTTCCGACACTAAGGCTAGAACTCCTACATTGCCACCCTGTCCTCCACAACCATGCTGCAATCCAATCAGAAGCCTTCAAGGGTACTGTAATGGCAAAACCACACTCCTGTGTTTCTCCTTCATCTCATACTACTACCACACTCACAACACTTCTGACACCAGATGTGTGTGGAGGGTTTTTCCCCCACTAAGCAACTCTCTGTGACACCAGCAGGGTGTCCTACAATTCAATTCAATTCTGACACTAAACAGGGTTAGCACAGACCCCATAGATTAAGGGCTCAACCCACAAGACCATTCCCACTTCAGATGCCAATTGCAAGTAGTAGGTCCCCAGGTTACCCATAACTTCTGTCCGACTTGGCTACAAATCACAGGTTCCCATGACCCCTCTCCTTGGATTCAATCATTTGCTAGAACAGCTCACAAAACTCAGGAAAACTCTTACTTACATTTACCAGTTTATTATATAATAAAGGATATGATAAAGGATACAGATGAACAACTAGATGAAGAGATACATAGGGCAAGGTCTGGAAGGGTCCTGAGTGCAGGAGCTTCTGTCCCCATGGAATTGGGGTGCGTCACCCTCCTGGTACACGGATGTGTTCACCAACCCAGAAGCTCCCTGAACCCCATACTATTTGGATTTTTATGTAGGCTTCATCACATAAGCATGATCGATTATTAACTCTATTTCCAGCCCCTTTCTACTCTCCCCTCTCCAGAGAACGCGTGGTGGAGTAGGGCAGAAAGTTCCAAGTTTCCAATCGTGGCTGGGTCTTTCTAGTGACAAGCCCCCATCCAGGATCCCACCAAGAGTCACCTCACTAGAACAAAGACATTCTTATCCCCCAGGAAATTCCAAGGGATTTAGGAGCTCAGTGTCAAATGCTCCAATCACTCAGGAAATTACAAAGGACTTAGGAGCTCTGTGTCAGGAACCAGGGGCAGAGACTAAATGTTAGAGCAAAAGATTCTCCTAGCACCCCTATTTAGAAGGGTTTTAGGAACTCTGTGTCAGGAACCAGGGGCAGAGACCAATATACATATTTCTCATTATTTCACAGGGACTTATCCCCAGTGCTTCTTTTTTTTTTTTTTTTTTTAATTTTTTGTTTATTGCAGTAACATTGGTTTATAACATTGTAAAAATTTCAGGTGTACATCGTTATACTTCTATTTCTGCATAGATTACATCATGTTCACCACCAAAATACTAATTACAACCCATCACCAGTGCTTCTTCTTATTGTCTATATGCTTTAACCAGCTGAGCTAAGGATGCACTTAGAATGGTGAACCATTCAAGAGAGGCCACCATGCTAGGAGCAGTCACACCTGAGCCCACCCTCCCCAGCACCCCGGGGATTCCTCTGGAGGAAACTGCAAGCCTCCTTTTGCACAGAAAAGTGGTGAGATTCACCTTGGTATTCTAGTTGTTTGCATTCCCCTGCCGTCCCCTCAATTCCTCCCTTCTCAAAGGTATTTTAAAGAAAAGATTTAAAATTGCTTGGAAATTGAAGCAAGATTGCTTGGTTATCGATTCAAATTCTGGCAGGTCTGACTCAGAGCTGTCTCTCTCATTCTTGCCACCAATTCTGATGGCTAAAGAGGGATTCCAAGGAGCTGGGCTGTAATCAAATGACCCAAAAACCCCCACCCTCTCCCCGTGCAGGGGAATTTAATATTTCCATTCTAGCTGAGGTCTCATTGCCAGAATGTTAATTGGGATTTCAGTTTGCCCCCTTCCATTCTAGGATTTTGCTTGAACTAGTATTTTTGGTTCTTTGCTCCTGTATCTTAACAGCAGGCAACAAACTCTGAATATTCACAGAATGGCAAGAGCTGGTTTTAGCCAGCAATTTGGTAGATAAACACAATAACAGTGGCCTCAGAAGCACTGCATTTGGAGATGTGATAGGGAACGTGCTGTGGCAAAGAAATCCTATACTATGTGTCATCCTCTACATAGAAAGAGTCTGGGTCTATTGTATCTTATTAAAAATGATATTAAAGAGACAATAAAATAATAGTAATAAAAGTCTGCTTCTGTGTTAAAGGGTTGGAGACATAATCATACAGACCTGAATCTACTTATTTTCTAGGCTTCCTGTAGCAAATTTTCTTTGCTTGGTTTCTATGGAAACTGGAAACTGCACATAAGCCAAAGACACTCAATAGTCTTCCCTGGCAGGCGTGTCCATTTCAGATTTCTCTGTTTTAAGTGATATCGTGTTGAAACCACTATGATTAAAATAATAATAGTAATAATAATCCATACACTGTACTCTCAGAATCATCGCTGAGAAGGTCTATGTTGATAGCCGCCATTTGTTGAGCACACGCTATGTTCCAGGACATATACTAAACAATCATAGACCTTGACTCAATCCTCCCAGTAGCCCCGTGGGCTTGGTATCTGCAACCATGAGGGTCCAGCCAAGAAAATGGAAACCACTCTAGGTCTTTCAAATGGAAGGAATTGAATACAGGGAATTAGTTATGCATGTGACAGAACTGCTGAGAGGCCAAATGGGGGCCTATGAGGCAGCTCAGAGAGTAGCAAAAACAGGAAGGTGCACCACCCCTATGGCTAGAGAGACAGTAGGAGGAGGTAGTGTTTCCAGGGCCCAAAAGTTGGGACCAACTGGCAAAAACTAGAACTATCGTGAGGACCACATGTAGGAGCTGAGACCATGGAAGGGGTGACTATCTGGAAACACAACTACTACCAGCATTCCACAGGAAGCAGAGAGAGAAAGAGGGAGGAATACCCTGACTTCTCTCTTCCTCCTGCCTTCATTTCCAAGAATCTTCTGTCAAGGCCTCCTATTGACTGAATCTGCATGGAAGCCAGAGGGCAAAGGGTCCTGGGAAACAAGTTCCCCTGTGACACAGAGGAAAACAGAGGAAGTGCAGGGATGGATCTTAGAACAACTAGCAGTTGACCAGCAGAGTATTACTATACCCAGTTCATGGGTGAGAAAACTGAGTCACAGAAAGATCAGGTAATTTTCTTTTTGTGTGTGTGAGGAGATGAGCCCTGTGCTAACATCTGCCAATCCTCGTCTTTTTTTGCTGAGGAAGACTGGCCCTGGGCTAACATCCGTGCCCATCTTCCTCCACTTTATATGGGACGCCGCCACAGCATGGCTTGCCAAGCAGAGCGTCGGTGCACGCTGGGGAGCTGAACCGGCAAACCCCAGGCCACCGCAGCAGATCGCACACACTTAACCACTTGCACCACGGGGCCGGCCCCATAAGGTAATTTTCTTAAGACAAACACTAGCAAGTAAAATGACTGGTTATCTGGTTAAGAGTCCATGCTCTTAACCACTTTATGAGACTTCCTGTAGAGAAGAAAAGAGCTTCTCCACACACATGGCAGATGCTTGGCTAAAGACAAGAGAGAGAAAACCCCCATTTCCTGAATTCCCTGAGTTTCCTCCAGGGCTGGGTCCAGGCTTTGTGGGGCCTGATTCTTACACGATTCTAGGGTCCCTCTCCAAGAAAAAGAATAAAGAATGATGAAATACAAACCTAGGTATGAAAATGATTATTCATTTAGAATAAGAAAAGAGAGCACAACAAATTTAAAAATTGTAAAAAGCTGACAAATACCAAAAACATACCAAAACCTGGAATACAATATTTCTGTTAGTTAACTACCCAACACACCTTTACAACACTTTCTCCTACATTTTTCACACTTTCCAGTCATCCCCTCACATAACAATAATTTTGTGATATTTTCTGTTAAGAGAATAGAAAGCTAAAATTTAGCCTCTTCTCTAACATAGTTGAAGAAATTGTCTTTTTTATTTTTTGATAGTTCAGAAAAGTTTCTTTCAGCTTTACAACTTGTTATTTGTAGTGATATTTCAATTTTGGGGATTGTGGTCAAATATAGAAAAACCTCAAATAAGTCTCTTTTACATATGAGCTAATATTTCAGGGCATTTCAAATGGTTTTCTGGTGAAGTGATTAATCTTAAATACCTTTTGAAGGTCAGCACTCACTAACTACCTATCCTCGGTGTTCTTGTTTCTTTACACTGGGTGACTTGGCCCGGAGGACAGTGGGTGCATCCCTCGATGCCACAACTTGGCTAGATTACGAGTTAACTAAAGACCTCTTAAGGACACCCACTAAACCCAAACTGATGCATCATCAACTGAACTTCCTCTCAGGTGCATCCTAAAGATGCCCAGATCCACTACGGAGCCACTTAATACAAGGGGACAGTGAAACAGGGGATGTTGGCATGAAAAGAGACAGCAGTCTTAACTGATTGCACTTAAAATATTTTACTTTTGCAAAATTTGCAAAACATGTGACCATGTGGTTAGAACTTCTTCCAGGTCCTTGAGTGGGGGTCATGCAAATGACGAACGTTGAAACTTAAAATTTAAGCTTTCTTAGCTTCATGATAAGTCTGCCTCTAGTTTCATCATCATCGACACCATCATCATCATTATCATCATCATCATCATCATCATCACCATTATTATCATTATAATTACTCCTGTATCATGGGGACTTTGTGGGGATTACAACAAGATAATGCGTACAGAGCTCCTGAACTATAACAGGCTGTCAATCGATTATATTTGTCATCATCATCATTGTACTTGATTCTCAGGATGTGAAGGAAGACTGCCATGATCAGGAAGCTTTCTGGAGGAGGTGGGTCCCACAGGCATTCCTTTTACGTTAACACCTGCAGATGTCTCTAGTCTTTTCAGGCAAGGACATACCATAACCAATTTCCGGGACTTGGAAATCTAGATGGGGGCAGAGGATATTAGGTTCATATTTGCTACAGTTGCAGTCTGGACTGAAAGAAGAGGGTTTGATTATTCAAGTTATTTTAAAAGTGATTTGATTCTGTTGTTGAAACTCTTAAGAGTAACAGAAGTTAAAAAAAAAAAAAAGAAGAAGAAGCACAAAGAAACATTCAATGCTCTGTTTGTTCAGGATGGTTCAGTTTCAAGAGATGTTGGTAAAGGGATCTGATCTACCTCCATCAAATTATTCTACAGAGGAAAGCTTTCTGGGGAGACTCACACACAAACACAGAACATAGTTTGAATCTTTCCTCCCCTGAATCAGTTAAAAATATAGTTCTCTTCCTTATCTCGTGGGAAGACGACCCACCTCAGCCCACTGAATTGGTACTAAGAAGTGGTATCAATGGGGGAAAGCCATGCTTCCATCTTCCTATGGAAAATTCTGTTTGGAGGAAGGGGAGGGGCAGAGAGTGGGTTCCTGCCCAGGAAGGCAGGCACGCTGCCAATCACCTCCTTCAGCAGCCAGTGTCTCTCTGCCCTCACCCAGACCTGGCCAAGCACAGCCACAGAGGCAACACCAGCCTTGGTGTGGAAACAGCACTGTGCACAGTGGCGACAAAGCTCTCGGGTTCCCAAGGCAGCAAGCTCACCCATCTCCCCAGGCCAGAAACTATTCCCTTAGCTAGTCCCTTGGGTAGAGGATTGAAGACTCCTCATACAACTAAGATACCAAAGTGTAAAGCCCTCCTCCGGGCATTAACACTCAAGCTTAAAGTGGACCATCCCATGGCCCAACTAGACAGCAGGGCCATGAAAGGATGGACTGCTCCGGCACCTTGTTCGAGCCTCCCCACAGCACTTTGCAAGTCCAGGCTTCTGCTGTGATTGTTTGGGCTGCTTCTTCCTGGAGCTTCCCCACCCTCCACCGAGCTCACACGTTTTCCTTGAATTCTATTGTCCCATTCCCACCTCTCAGCCCTTGTATAACACCCACAGAGCCTTTCCAGACCCCATCCATAATGGTCACTGCTTCCTCTGACCGCTCATAGCTTTCAGTTTAAGAAACGAATTGCTTTTTACATTGATTCTTAGTAGGTGTGTCTTTATTTCCACTCTCCTGGTTGCCGTGTTTCCACCACGTTTATGCTCAATAAACACTTGCTGAATAAATGAACAAATGACAGTTTGGAATCAGAGGAGCTGGTCCAGGCATAGTTCTGTGCAGAATGTGCCTGAAGAGGGCCCCGGAAAGGATGCTGAGAGGCTCGGAGGGTGCCTGAGGGTGCTGTGTGCTCTCGGGCAGCAGAGGTTTCAACAGGGAGAAAGAGGGATTCCGTAAGCAAATTCTGACACCCAACAATGCCCGCAGGCCCATGATGGGTAGTCGGGACCCTTTGGGTTGCAAGTCACAGAAAGTCAACTCAAACTGGCTTGAACAAGAAGGGAAGCATTGGCTTTCATGGGCAGAAAGGATACCAGAGTGGCTCCTAGAATGGAAAGACGAGCCCCAGAAACCAAGACCCCAGGACAGAAAGCGCAAACCCACTCAAGACCTAGAAAATGTCTCCCTTTTCTCCCCTCCTTTCCCCTCCTCTCTCCTCCTCTCCTCTCCCTCTCCTTCCTGTATCTGAATCCCAGATATGTTCATCTCACATCACACCTCTCTCTCTTCTCTCTCTCTCCTCCTTCTCGTTCTCTCTCTCCATCGCAATCTTACTGTATCTCTATTTCAATCCCATTCTCTTTTATATCAAAGAATTTCTCTCCATATATCAGAAAAAATAGCTCCTAGCAACTCCAGAAGTAAACCCTTAATGATTTAAAACTAAGGAAAACTAGCCTTCCACGTCCACTCAGAAGATTTCATGGGGAGGCCCCCAATCAGCCTGGATTCTGTGTGTCCACCCCTTGGAAGTGTCGCTGTGTCCAGGGATGTGACACTATTTGGGGACCTACAGTGTGATGAAAGTAGTTAGGCACTGTGACTGACAGTTCCACCAGGGCCACACGGAGGGAGAGACAAGAACATCAGCGACTCGCTTTGCCAGCAAAGACAAGGGCCCTGGGAAAGACCTCTTGGAAGGGATGAAAGAGAGGACATAGAAACAACTTCAGGCGGGAGAATATCAAGACTAGGGATGTATTTGCAGGCAGAAAAAGAGAGGCCCTCTGAAACTTCTTGGGCTTTTTTCTCCTAGGGACAACCTGTCTAAAATGGTCTCAGCCCAGCAGCTCACATCACATATCTTGAAACATCAGTTATGCTCATCACTACTTCAAGATCACAGTAGATCCACCTCTAGATCCTGTTTTTAATGTGCTCATAAAAAGCACATATACTACTAGATGACTATTTTGCTTTCTAACATTTTAACAATTGTATTTCAATGTAATTGGCTTCCTTTGTACTCCTATGTATTTTATGCTCTTTAAAACATTATTCTGAGCAGGGGTCTGTAGGCTTCACCAGATTGCCAGAGGGGTCTGTGGAGGCTAAGAACCCCTGTTTTAGTTGACTGTCAGATGCTGAATCTCCTGGTTTAATCCTCTAATTTTTGCATCATTTCCTCTATTTTCTGTATTTTTGTTCTACTTTCTACACCATTTCCTCAATTTGCTCTTCTGACCCCATTCTCTGACTATTTTACTTCTGCTCATTCCCTTTGATAACATCCAGACCTTATTCCACAGTTGTTCTACCCTCTCATCTCTCTCGCCTATCAATTCTAGGGTGTGATTTATTCCTGCTGACCTTTGGCTGTCTGTTCACATACGGACAAGGCACTACACAGTGATTGGGATTTCTGCATCTAAGTGCAGGGCTTATTGGCTGTTGGCTTCACTATGGGGTTATTAAGCAGGGACCGGCCATTTCATTGTGGGATTCCCCACACGTCAGAATCTGTGACTTTCCTCTTGGGGAAGTCTAGCATCCAGAAGAATCGTCTAACCCCCTGCTTGGAAGAAGTGGGAACATACAGGTCAGCATCCTAGGAACCACCAAGTAAGGAGACTTAGACCTTATCGCCTGTTTTCCATCTAGCTCAGGGCTGTTTTCTGCATTTCCTGCTATTCCCTCAATCTGAATTCTCTCTGGTTCAATTACCCAGGGATTAAATCTCCGATTTCCTGCTGGAGGAGGAGAGGAACAGCTGTCTGGCTTTTGGGACTTGGAAAAGAGACCTCTTCAGATAGATCTTCAGTCCATCCTCCTATGTTCCCCTCTACTCTCTCCCAGCTTTGAGAGTTGGTTAGTGCCTCCAATTTCTGAGCTTTTCTGCAATTCTTGGATGTGAGCTGGCTTGCTCTTCTTAGCTTTCCCCTCTGTGGGCATCATTCTCCACCCTGCCAAGACAGCACTCAATCCTCCACTTTTCATGTCCCAGAGTTCTGTCAATCTTTCTTGCCTGGTGTCATTTTCTGTACATTTTTCCTTGCCCTTACAGGTTTATACCATTTCTTTACCATCATTTTAGTGCAGCTTAGAGAGGGAGCAGAGAGTACAGGGCATATTTAATCTGCCACATTTATCCACATGTCTTCTGCCTTCCAGTTTCTCACTTTAGCCCAAACAACAATAAAAAGATAGCAGCAGCCTTGTATTGATACTTGGGACTTTTACACACAACTTGGTGTTGGTGCAACAGGACCTGATAGAAAGGAAACAGCTGTCTTGAGCCTTGGCTGTCGGCCAGTTACCAGAGTGTCAGCTCCCATGCCTAACAATGATTTATCTGGAACTACAGGAACTGAACCACAAGATGGCAAAGGAAGGAGCGAAACCCAATGTCCAAAATAATGATTGTAAGATGGAGTTGGGAATGTCCACTTCTTCCAGGCAGACTGCCTGGGTTGAGAGAACAGAGATATGATCCCCCCTCCAGCCTAACACTATACACACCTGACATTCCGCCTAATATCCTAATATGCTCCTCATGATTGGTCCCAAAAGGTATTGCCTTGTACTTCACTATGACAGAAAGTTTCCTCTTTTCTTTATATCTATGTTTGCTATTCTGTTGACAGTGTGTCTTCTTGGGGCAGGTTGTGTGTCTCCTGAATAGCTACCCAAGTTGTCTCTATTCAAGCACAAACTCCTGCAGCACCAGGTTTAAAATAAAAAGTGGGAAGAAATGGTTTTCTGATGAGGAGGTCAAATTAAGTTGAGAAGGACAGAAAAGAAATCGGACAGACTTCCTCGTTAAAAAAAAGAATGCAAGCATCTGAAATAATGTGAGCCTTAAATCTTGTACATATTTCCTGAAAGTGAGAGGAAAGACTTGTATTTCTATAACCCTTTTCTTCAGAGGGCATCAAAGTGCTTTTTTTTTTAATTATACAAAAGAAAGCAAAGGCACCAGATATGAATGTTTCGGTGCCTGTGCAGCAAGCCCATGCAGCTAAGCTGTTATTTAAAGACATGAAAACGCAGATTTATGGATAGACTGGAGCTGAGTTCACTTCAAAAGCTGGGGCTAAGAGGGCACCGAGGATTTCTTCCAAAGCCCCATTGCCCCTCCGGAGATTGCTGGGCAGCTCCGAATCACCGGCCCCCACAGGAGGCTCCTCAGTCTCCACCTCATGCTGAGGTTTAAGAGATGAAAAGATGGACTGAGTGAAGCAAGGTAAGAGAGACTGAGCCCGGATGGTTCCCATTATGAGAGACGAAGACAGAGTATTTCCAATTTGCCACAGGTCTAATCGGATGGGTTTCTATAATAGGCATCATAGTGATGGGGGCTATTTAATGGGATCCGAGGAAAAATCAGAGGTGAGTTTTTCGTTCAAGGACATTTTTATGAATAATAGCCCATGGTATAAGATCAAAAAAAGAAAATGTCCTGGCCACAGCTTCCTACTCTACTGATGAGAAAATCCAGTGCTGGCCAAATCTCCTCTGAGCAACTGGCCTACTACACAGTTGGAGCAAAATTAAGCAGAGAAAGTCCACAGTGAATTACTTGACCACAAGCTGCCGTGTCAGGGCCATTCTGAGACTGCTGTGCCCCACAACAGAGAGGTCCAATGGAGAGAATCCCACAACCCCACCAACCCATGGGAAGAGTCAGTGAGCACTGTGGACAGAGCAGTGGACAGAGGTGGAAATTTCCATGGGGGTAAAGTATCTCACTTGAGATATCAATTATAAGCTAAATGATTATAAAATTCCCCCACCCCAAAAATTCACTCTAAATGTAATCTACACAAATAGTTGGTTACCACTCATGGATGTCAATAGAAGGCACAACTGGTTGCTTTTGGTAAACTTCACAATCTTTCTGAAGGGAGAGAAAAAAATGACAGATATAATGACATGTATTTCTCTTTTCTATATTTAGGTTTAATTTATTAATCCTCTACCCAAAATCCAGGAAGAATTTCCTATAGCACCAGGGCCACCATGTAAGGATGTGTAGGTTGTGCACTGAACAACTCCAGGGCACCCTCACATCGTAGGCAGTGGCCATAAATGAAACAGCTCATTTCCAGATGCTATGGTCACAAAGCACCATATAAAACTCCTACAATGACCAAACAGACTATACCAGTTGATGTCAGCACTAACTACAGTCTGAGGCTCCACTCTCTGGGTCTCAGAATAACCATCATTCTAGAGCAGGTTCTATTGCCAGAAGTAGGGACCTGGGCGCTGTGGAGGCTGCAGGGTTGTCTCCTGGCAGGCCTGCTTCCACACGAGACTTCACTTCTTCCTGAGGTCTGCAGCTTCCTCCAGCCTCCCTGGGGACAGCCTGGCCAGAATCTGGATGCTTCTTTCCTGATCTGGCTAGGACATGTTCTAATCCCCCACGGAAGTTAAGCTTTCTCCTCCAAGTGCAATGCAGCTCTCTGGCTTCTGGGAGCTGGCCGCCTCCTTAGCACCACCTCTGCAAGGGTGCAGCCAACCACACCTGGGCACCGAGGACCCTGGAAGAAGAGCCTGGAGTCTCCTCAGAGCTCCGTCTTACCCATCAGCTGAGGTCAGCCCCCACTTCTGGCTCCACAAATTAAATACACGGACTAACCCTGTGCCACCTGGTATCCATCCCGACCTGTCAGCAAAGCCATGGGAAACTGTCCTCAGAGAAGCAGCCCCCATCCTCCACGCAATAACAGACCACTCACACTGCTCCTCAAACCTCTCCCTTGAACACTGAGAGGCTTTATGGATGCTGAGGGCTCACAAACCCAGCACATCTCACGCAGATGTGACATGATGACCATTAAAATACACCTTTACATTGACAGTGCATCACACAGCAGCCATTTATCCAAGCCTTAAAGGCACCAAGACATGTGAGTTTGGGGTATTCTAATAAAAGTCGTTCAGATTCCAACCTGTATTCTTCTTGGTCGTAATCCCTCTTCAGCAATGCTACCTGTGTATTCCATTTTCTCTCCCCCATCTTTGTTTTTGTGAAGATAAAAGCAGTTTGAAATGAGTAGTTGAAATTATCTACATTTAGACCACTCTGCTGAAAGTCAAAATCTCTTTGTTTTTCTTCTTGATTTATCTGTGTATAAATACAGCGTTATGTATAGTTGTCTTTCATGATCAAAGATAATGGTGATACTTCCCAAACGACAAGTAGAGAATAGAAATCATCATCACCATCATCATCTACCTACGATCACAGGGAACCTTGGCATCATTTTGGCAAGATCTATCTGGTGTCTGATAACCTCTCTCAGTAGCTAGAAGTCCTGAAACCTGCCTAGTCCTGGTCCCCTAAACCTGCCCCTCGCAGTCTCACTGTGGAGTACTTTGCAATAATAATAATAACAGCTCACTTCTTTAAGCACTTGCTATGTGCCAGGCACTGTTTTAAACAGTTTCCATGTATTATCTCATTTAATCCTCCTGAAATCCCTCTGTGGTATTATCCACAGCCCCATTTTACAGATGAAGAAACTGAAGCACAAGAGACGGAGTAATTTGCCCAAGGTCACATGGCTGGTACGAATTCGGTCCAGAGCACACAGGCTGAGCTCTGGCACTCTACTGCACCATGAGGCAGCATGAATAGCCGTCGCTCAGCTAGGCTGGAGTCAAAGCAGTGTCCAACTCTTCACAGTTTATCCACAGATTCTTCTTTAGAGGTGTAGGGTCTCAAAGAAAAAACAAGTCCTGAAGCTCACTTCTCCCCTCATGGTGCCACTCTGCTGCCAGTTACATCAGTAGCTCTGCAAACCGGTGACATGTCCCTCTGGCCTGCCCCCCCACACCCTCACTCCCACCTATTCATCTTTGAAACTTGGTCTGTACGTCCAATACCATGTTTCCAGGCAACCCTGAAAGTTTTGACAACCCATTACCTCCTTCTCCTGCCCGCCCTCCAATCCTCACACTCTAGACCAGTCCACATGTCCCTATGCTAATTGCCCTTTCCAAAGTGAACATTTCCAAATGGCAAGATAAGTTCAGAGTCATTTAAAGGAAAAATATGCATACTTGAGACATACCATGAAAATGTTGGGCTGTCTTTTTTTTTTTTTAATCTCATCCTTACCCTCCCTGCAGAAGCAGTGAGCTCAAGTGGCCTCCTGTTTATTGTTTTTCCCAGGGAAGCCAATTTCAGTTCAGTTCCCACTGTTTCATAACATGAGAGCTCAACTTACACACTTCCAAACAGAGGGATGGGTGCTCAGTTTTGTTTTCTTCTTCCCTCAAGAAAAAGCCTCAATCTCAGTTGCAGGCTTAAACAGATTTAACAGCCATAAGCCCCATAAGCTCTGGAATGCCATAAATAGTCCTTTTCATCAGAAGCTTCAAATCACAATTCTACTGTAAAAACCAGAGCTACTCGGATAGCTGCCCACAGCACTGAGCATGCGGCCTTGCATTTAGTGGCATTTAATAAAGATTTGTTGATGGACCGATTGATCCGGGTCTCCCATATCAGGTGTAGCCCAAGTTTCTGAGATGTTTTTTAAAGGGATTTGAGCTAAGATTTAAAATCAACTCTTAATGCACCAACCTCTCCTTTCCCAGAGTCCTTTGGGCCCTGAATCTTGGAACCGATTTATAATGCATGAGTTTCAAAGCCCCTGTGGGGACCAGAGGGCAAGAAGGAAGGCAGGATAATCCAGTAAAAGGCCCTACATCATCTGGGCCGTGGTGTCCTCATGACAGCCTGGAAGAACTAAGAGAGGGGCCCTCTGGATCATCAGGGAAAAGTAAACCAAGAACTCCACCATGACGGTGGAGACCTTTGCAGTCAGGAATCCTGATTCCACCAGTCCCGGCCCTGTGGCCTTAGGCAGGTTACCTAGCATCTCCGTGCAGCAGTTTCCTCATTCAAACGGATCATAGGACTTCTACCAGGATTAAATGAGGAAACACGTGCTAAGCCCTTGAGACAGTATCTGGCATGTAGAAAGCATCCCTCATGTTCTAAATAATTAGCGTAGCAATACAGTGAAAGAAATTTTATTGAGCTTTCAATGTTATGAAAACTGGAGGTCCGTGTATACCAATTACAGTTACTCAGCTACCAAGAATATTCAATTAAACAGAACACCCTACTCTTCCAAAATGCCAGACAGATAGGAACTCACAATACATATGAAAGTGCTTAAGGGAGTAGAAACAAAGTAGGGATCAGTAATCAGTGAATTTAGTTGGGATCACAAGACACCAGGGGTGCTAAAATAAAATCATGCTGTAGATTTTTTAAAGTGAAGTTATAACTTCAGGGACTGGTATACCGTATTAACTATTCCGACTTTTTAAAAACCCTTTTCATCACAATGGGGAAAAAAGGAAGCTGACTGAGTTACTGTGTTCCTGTTTTAGTCATCAGACTTCAGCAAGAAAAATAAAGGGAGAGGGATGGAGATACACAATTAGGAAGTAATGAAGGCCAGGTAAATACAGCTGTTGATAAAAACACGTAAGGGAATTCTTAGAAAAATTAAATGTGACAAATCAGCAGGCAGAATGAAATGGATCCCTGGGCAGTGAAGAAACTTGTTAATAAACTTGCTGAACCACCACCAACCCAGAAAAGTAATAGTGAGTGAGGACAAGGAAATTTTGCATTGAGTCTTGAAGTGAGCTTGGGAGAGAGAAGATTTTTGGGTGGCTAGTAACTTCCTGGGAAAGAGGAGCAGTGAAAAGACAGAGGGGAAGTGACAGAGAGTTCCCCTTGGTCGGCATCCCTCTGTGGTTATGACACCATGTTTCGAGGATGGATCATGGTCAGAATTAGAATGACCCGGACTATATAAAGAAATCAATTCCGCGAGGATTTATTGAGCTCCTCCTATGTCCAAGGCAGCATGCCAAGTGAGAGATACGAAGGTGAGCAAGACTCCTCCTGGATCTCTGGAAACACCCAGACCGTGGGGACAATAGCTGTGAACACAGTAACACAAGGTAACAGGCGATCCATGCTGCGGCAGAGTTACAGGCAGACACAGGGACACAGGAGGGAGGTGAATTTCCACCAAGGGTTTCAGGGAAGGCTTCCTGCAGGAGGTGGTATTTGAGCTGACCTTGGAGGGTGGATAGGGAAAGTGTTTCAGACAGGGAAATGGCGTTCATTCATTCATTCATTTCTTCATCCCTGCAACTATCCACCCAACTAACGAATGGTTACTATGCACATACTTTTTGTCAGACTCTGTGCTGGTTGTTGACGACAGATTTTTGAGTAAAAAGAGACAGAATTCCTGCCATTGGGGAGCTCTTGGGGAGGCAAATATTAACCAAAGCATCATACCTTCAGATGTAAATTGCAGATGTAAACTGCCTCATGGTAATGCCCTGAGGAGTGGTCCAAGGTTCTGTCTGAGGCTCTCACAGGAATGTCTGACCCAGCAGAGAAGTCAGGCAAGGCCTTGCTGAGGAAGTAACGGCAGATCTGAACTCAGAAGGGGGAGTCAGAGACATCCAGGCAGAGGGAGGAGACTGCAGCATTCCCACCTGAGGGAGCAGCCCGCTTCAAGGTGGGAAAGAAGCGTGATGAGAACAAGGGGCTGAAGTAGTCCAGGGAGGCTGGAGCATGGCGTGGGGGGAATAGTGTGTGGAGACGAGGCCAGAGGGGCCAGCAGCGGTATGTGGGGTTTTGGGGGTCTTGGTGAGAAGTTCCTGCCCTTTATTCTAAGAAAAATGGAAAGTCTTAGAAATATTTTAATTGGTACCGCTACATGGAGCGGGGTGAGAGGTGGCATGATGAGAGTTTCATTTTGGAAAGATCATCAGGCTGAAGTGTAGAGACTAGATGAGAGCCAGAGTGGATGAACCAGTGGTCCAGCAAGAGATATGGTGGGGGCCAGGACTAGTAGGGGAGGATGAGGGCAAATGATGTCAGGACACATTTAGGGGTACGTCAACAGGATTGGAAGGTAGACTGTGGGGCTGTGGTAAGGAAGAGGGAGGTGTCAAGGATACCTCAGGCTTTCAGAACTGGACAGATGGCGATGCCAACCCCCTAGATGAGGACAGCGGGAGAGAGCCACTGTGGTAGAGAGAGAGGAGCTGTGGGGAATCAGAGGTGTGGAGGTGTGGTCAATAGGTGTCTCCCCCAGTGGACTATACGCCCCCTGAGGGCAGGACTGTCTCTTTTTACTCAGAATTGTGTCCTTGGCAACTAGTATGGTGTCTGACAGATATAGCAAGTGTTCAGTGACCGCCTGTTAACTGAGTGGATAGCTGGATGGGAGGATGATTTTGGTTTTGGACGTGTAAAGATTGAGGTGCTTTAAGACATCTGAGAGAAGACGTTGCGTAAAAAGCTGGCTAGATGGGCTGCAGCTCAGGAGAGAGGTCGAGAAGGAAGCTATAGATGCATGACCCTCCAAAGAAAGCAGCTCGAAGGAGAAGATGCACAGGCCCCAGGTTCAGCCCTTAGGAATTCCAACAGGTCAGGGCCAGGTAGCGGCGGAAGGTGCACAAAGGAGAAAGAGAAAGGGCAGCCAAGTCAGAGGGAATATTTCAAGAAGGAGACAGTGGTCAACGGTGTCAATTGCAAGTAAGACGAGAACTGAAGAACGTCCTTTGGATTTAGCAACACTGAGGTCATTGGCGACCTTTGCGGGAGCTGTTTCTGTGGAACGATGGGGTGGAAGCCAGATTGGAGGGGGTGAGGAGTGGGAGGTGATGAAATGGTGACAGGGAGTAGACGCAAGTCTGGGAGAAGTTTGGCGGTGAAGGGGAGGAGAGAGGTGGGCCGGAAGCTGAGCAAAGGCAGGAATGTGCCTGGCAGGTTTGAGAAGTTACAACAGCCTAGCATGGCTAGAACAGGGGTTCTTGTGCATTTTTTTTGCTGCCCCGACATCCCCGAGTAGCAGACACCCCAAGCCGTTAACAGAAATCAGAACATCAGAAGGAGTCGATTTCATTGAGGGTGATGAGTGTGTTTTGGAGATGTTAATTTGGGGTGGGGTGGGGTTGGTTATGGAGGGGGTTGGGGAGAGAGATGTCTGTAGTGTAGCTGGAAACATGGTCTGGGGCAGCACTGGCAAACTACAGCTGCCAAATCCAGCCCCCAACCCGTTTTTATACGGCCAGCCCACGAGTTGAGCAGTTTTTGTATTTTTAAATGGTTGAAAAAATCAAAGGGAGAATAATATCTCATGATATGTAAAAAATATATGAAGTTCAAATTTCAGTGTCCATAGATGAAGTTTTATTGGAACACACCCAAGCTCGTTCATTTACATACTGTCTATGGCTGCTTTTGCGTCACTACAGCAGAGTTGAGTAGTTGCAACAGACCATTTGACTGGCACAGCCTAAAATATTTACTATCGGACCCTTTACAGAAAAAGTTTGCCAATCCTCGGTCAAGGGCATGGGAAAGCAATCAGAGCAACTTCCTGACAGTCAACATTATGGAAAAGAATCAAGTTAAAGGGGACCAGATCACACTGCACATTTAGGAAAGCAGGTAGATGGCCATTTGCGGGGTACGGACAAGATGGCAACAGCCTCATATCTCCGGGTCTGTGATGGACGTGTATCCACCCGCCCCCTCTCCCCGCAGCGTTCCCCCCTTCTGCTGACGTCATGAGCAGGCCTCCACAAGGCTCAGAGTGAAATGATACTTCTTCAGGGAAACATTTCCCTTCCTTTCCCCAACTGAGCCTCCCAGCCGTCTTAGACAAAGCTTCTCGCGCTTCTCCTTTACAGCACTTATCGCCATGGTAATTAAATAAGTATTTGTAGAATTCTTGGCTTACTGCCCGTCTCTCCTCCCGGACTGAGAGGCACTGTGGTGTAATGACTAAGAGAGCAGACTCATAGACAGGCTGCTTGCTTCAATCCTGGCTCTACCATTTACTGGCTGGGTGACCATGGCACACTTACCCTCTCCTGGCCTCAGTTTCCTCATCAGTAAAATGGGGACAGTGAGAGTCTGTACCATTCAAGGTTGTGAGGATTAACAAAGATAATAAGATGCAAGGTGCTTGGAGCGGGGCCTGCGATACACTAAGCACTCGGTACACATATCATCGTTAGTAACTATTTGAAGGAGGGGAGTGAGGTAAAGGAGTGGGAGAAAACAAAGATGAAACCTGACTTTCAGGGCAACTGGGTAGATGGTGATGCCATTTCCAGAGACAGGGAACACAGGAAGGGGAGTGGGTTTGGGGGACTTGTCATGTCGAGGTGCCTGGGGACAATCAAGTGGCAATGCAAGATAGATAGGTGGATGTGGGGCTCGCAAAGTCAGGGTGGGGTGGGGGATTGGAGGAGTGTAGAGAAGGGTTGAAATAACTGGGAGAAATAGCTGAGGGGGAAACATAAGATTGTTAGGCTGTGTTTTGGGCCCAGGTAAAAATGCTCTGGCATTTGTCATTGCTGCCGTGTGATTATCTATCTACACCTTAATAAATGTGAGCTGTTATTATCGTATGTTCCTTGAGAACTGGGACTGGCTTGTCTTGTTAACTACTAGACCCCCAGGACTTCTAGCACAGCACCTAGCATACAGTAGGCACTCAATAAATATTTATCAAAATAATAAGTAAAGGAATGAAGGAAAGGAGAGAGACATACACATATTAACTTGATAATCAAGTTGGGGGTTGCAGCAAATGCTGTGGCCCACCCTGGAGATCACCAGTAGTCCCCATTCATGTTGACAGCAACACCTGTGTCTTGCTGCCTGAGGGAATTCTCTGGTGACAGGAGCAGGCTGGCCCATGAACTTCCAGGGGAGGACTTGAAGTGCTGGGGAGTTAATGCCCTCAGGAAGGAGCAACTCTCAACAACTGAGGGATGGCAATCGGTGGATAAATATCCAGTACCCTCAGCCTTCAGTTGGAGGCCTCTGTTCTGTGAGCCACACTGTTGCCAAGCAATTGTGTCATAGGTGTCCCCTGTAGAGCTTTGCTCCATGTATAAGTTCACTGGGTCTGTGTTCACCACACAGCAGCCAGAATGCAGGATCACAGGAGGGTAAAAGCTACATTAAAGTAGACAAAGGGATGCCCAAACATCTGAACCCAGGTCCTCAGAACAAGACGGGGGGAGGACATCAACTCTTGAGGCATCTGCTTGGACCATAGGCATATGACCCTCCATCTGGCCACAGGGAACCAGCCTCCTGGAAGCCAGGCTGGCAGCTGACTGAGCACTGATGAAGGTTGGAGACAGCTCTAAGATAAGAGACTTGGTCACTGTGGGCAAGCCATCTCAGTGTCAGTTTCCTTATCTGTAATTAGCAAACGAATCAAACTACTAACCCTTTGAGGTTTCCACAACTGCGTCCTATTCTCTCTCTGAGTCTTGGTGATTTTCCTTTTCCCATACTCACCTTGTTTTCACCTCCCTGTGGTTCTTTGTTAATTACATTGCATGTGTCTCAACAGATATTTCAGTGAAGACACTAAATTTTCAGTGCCTGATAGGCACTTAAAATATTTAATGAACAGATCGATATGTTCCTCCTCCCTTTCTTTCTCCCTCTCATGCCCTCTAAACCTGAGACACTGTCCCCGTATTCCTGCACAGGAGGGAAATCATGATGGTGCCGTCCTGTCCCATTCTCATTTCTTTCACTTTTTAGCTCTGAAGTCTTCCTGGGTTTAGCAGTCATCTCCCACCTCCTGGGCCTCCTTTGCCTTATATTTCCAGATCCAATATCTTTTACTCCTGTGAGCATACTGGCTCAATCAACTCTCTGAAGCTTGCTTGGCCAACCTTTCTGCTGGACTGCTGAGCCATTTGCGACCTGCAGATAGAATAAATTCAGAGTCCACACAATCACCACTCCCTCCTGGAGAGAGTCAGCCACATGGCAGTGACTAGATTCCTCATTAACGTGGCCTTGTGTGAATCTCTTATGATGGTTCCTAGACACAATGATGAGTCTGTGGCCTTGGAGCTCACAGAGGAAAGGAAGAATGATATCCAAACCTTATAGCTATGACATTTCCAAAGGAAGATATCCAAGGCTTTGGACTTCTCCAGTGCTTTGACCCTCAAGAAACCCCTGTCCCAATGTCATGTTCTATCCCAGAATACCAGCAAAACATCCCAGGTCAGCAGACCCATGAGATTTCTCTAATCCTGTTTTGTGCTCAGCACTCAGTTACCTCTGTGATAACTAAAGAAGAAGTTTATAACGTGGTTCCTAGAAGTCTGCTTCTGGCTATGATGGAATAACTGGTACCAACTAGGCCTGCCATTATACACTTTTATAGTCCTGGACAAAATGCATGAAACAACTCTGCAGATACTGGACAACAGGTACACAGGACCATGATGCCTGAGAGAAGGGAAACAACTGAGGTGAGTCTTCTGATCATTCTGACTTTCTGCCTAGAGGCACTTACCAGACCCCAGCACAGGGAGGAGGAACCCAAGCCAAGGATGGGACCCTCCCTGAGCTCAAGAGACAAGGATCAAAATGAAGAGAGGTTGAGGTGGCTGAAATGCCAAAGAAGAAGTAGCTAAAAGGAGAAAGAGCTCCTAACGTCTTCATAGATGCCCTTGTTTGTGTAAAGAATAAACTGTGTATTTGTAGGGTGTGACTCATAAGACCACACAAAGAACCACCACCAGAGAAAGAAGAACCACTGGAGAGCTATACGCTCAACAACTATCAGAACTTACACTTGGTTGGGAAGCATTCAAGTTCCAACCAACCAGAATGAAGAAAACTTGTTGAACACCCAGGGAATTCAGTAGAGACTCTAGAAAAACCAAGTCTTAGAAGTAGTGCTAAGCTAGCACTACCAACAAACCTAAATGGGTCTTTACCTGGTAATAGTAAATTAACTGTCTGCCAGAACAAAACTCAACACTCTTTGAAAGAACACAACAAAATTCAATCAACAACTTAACACTCACAATGTCCTATGTTCAATTAAAAAATTATTAGACATGAAAAGAACCAGGAAAATGTGAACCATAACAGAAAAACCAGTCTACAGAGACAGACAAGAAATGACAGAGATGATGGAATTAGCAGATAAGGAATTGAAAACAGGTACAATATTTTCGTGGAGTTAGAGGAACACATGAACCAAAGGAGAAGAGAAATGGAAACTATTTTTAAAAATCTAAAAAGAACGTCTAGGGGCCAGCCCTGTGGCCTAGTGGTTAAGTTCGGAGCACTCCACTTCAGCAGCACAGGTTTGGTTCCCAGGCACAGACCTATACCACTTGTTAGCAGCCACACTGTGGCGGTGACCCACATACAAAATAGAGGAAGACTGGCAACAGATGTTAGCTAAGGGCAAATCTTCCTCAGCAAAAAAAAAAAAAAATAACTTCTAGAGCTCAAAATACAATATCTGCAATAATGGAAGCAGTATTACATCTGAACCATCCTGACGAGCACAAGCCATCTGGAGATGCTGACTCTCTTACAGAAATTTCTGAACCACAGAGAAGCAGCCAACCCCAGTGGATGGAGCTCAGATTCTGAAGTCCACAACCCTAGCTCCAAGCCTGGCTCCACCACAAACAAGCAAATTTTTAAAACACCCCAAAACCTTACTTTCCTCATTTTGATGTGGGAATAATAATCCTCAACTTGCAGGGCTATTGAGAGGATTAGAGGTGAGGTAGGTGAAGCACTTGGCGCAACGTAGATAATACATGATAGACATTATAATTAGTCCAGTGGTTGATCAGAGATTCCTGGGACCACGATATGAGGTATCTCCTTTTTGGTCTCAGGGGTGGGGTCACAACTACGCTGGATGAGTGAAAGGGAAAAAACTAACATACACATAAACATATAGGTATACTAGTCATCAAGGACAAGCAACACTAGATATAAACATTATTCACATATGTGTTGTGTATGGGCCACAAAAAGAGAGGGAGGTGGGTCCCTTTCACTAGATAACAAAGGGTCAGGGGGCCCTGATTGTGGAAATTTGGGCCAAGGGGTTCATAATTTGAAGTTTCTCCATTGGGAGAAGGATGCTTATTTAATTTGCAAATTGACCGAGAGCAGCCTACTTAGCCCAACATCTCTGTCATTAAGTGGCCCCCTTGATGCTTTGACGCAGGTAACTGTGGCTCTCAGGGAATCCTAGGAGGCCACTGCTCCAGAATCTCATCTCCAGATAGAGGCAGGTGCTGGGGGGGTTGGGCAAGCACAAACTTAATATAGTTGCTCAGATCTAGGGAAGATTATTTTCTCTCATATTGAAAGAGACAGAGACAGGTGTTTACTGAGCATGTACTGTTTACAAGGCAGGCACTGTGCCAGAGGCTTTATCCGGGATTATCTAGAATAGCCATTCACTTATTCAACAATTATTTATTGAGTTCCAACAGGCACTGTGCAAGATGCTAGGGATGCACTGGGATCAGAGAAACAGATAAATGAGCAGACCATAACTACAGAGTACCACCCAAGAGTGGGTCCAGAGCAGAGGACCAGCACCTAAGCCAGCCTTAGCAGGGGAAAGGTATGTGTGTGAATAGAACATTCCAGGCAGAGGAAACAGCAAGCACAAAAGCCTGGCAAGGAGAGAGACAAAGAGTAGCTCATTAGGGGAATTGCCAGCAGTTCCTAAGGTTGGAGCAGAAAAAGTCTGCAGCAGTAAGCCAGCAGCCTGGTCATGAAGGATTCATATGCCTGGACTAGAGTTGCCAGATTTAGCAAATACAAATACAGGATGCTAAACCTGGTGAACGCCGCCTCATCCAGGTGATCAAGGTCAACATCAACAACGATGAGTCATGTGGATATTATATGCCCTCGACATGATGGGATGGGAATGGCCCTTTACCTCCATGGTCCTCCTCCCAAAACATGCTACTCCAGTCTGATGATGAGAAAAACATCAGACAGACCCAAATGGAGGGACATTCTACAAAACACTGGCCAGTACTCCTTAGAACTGTCAAGGTCATCAAAAACAAGGAATATCTGACAAACTGTCCAAGCCAGGAGAAGCCTAAGGAAGCATGACAGCTAAATGAAGGTGTTATGCTGGATGGGATCCCAGAACAGAAAAGGACATTGAGTGAAAACTAAGGAAATCTAATAAAGTAGCGACTTTAGTTAATGATAACATATCAACATTAGTTTATTAATTGTGAGAAATATATCATACTGATGTAAGATGTTAATGTATATGGTAACTCTCTGTACTACCTTCATAACTTTTCTACAAATCTAAAACGATTCTAAAATAAAAAAGTTTATTTGAAAATACAGGGTGCCCAGTTAAATCTGAATTTCAGATAAACATCTGATTTTTTTTTTAGTATAAGTATATCCCACGCAATATTTGGAACATATTTACACCAAAAAATTATTCATTGTTTGTCTGAAATTCAAATTTTACTGGGTGTCCTGGGAACTCTTTCCTGGAAAGAAGTTCACCCTGAGGACAGTAAGGAGAGCAGTTAGAGCTGCTGAAGGGCCGCAGGCAGGAAGGTGCAGGATTCACAACTTAGACAGTAGATATACAGAGGAGGAAACTGACGCTCCACAGTTCTACCAGAGTGCCCAGCTAGCTGAGTGGGGAGCCACGATCTGAACACAGGCCTGTCCCACCTCAAGCCCATGTCTATCCATTACACCCCGGTGCCTCACAGAACTCTGTCTAGAAACATCCACAAGAATTTGTGCTTGCTGGAAAATAATAAAGGAGGCCCAAGAGCAGATGTTCAGTCTGGAGGACTCCAGCAAAAGCAGGCGAGTACTTCTGAGCACTGAAACTCAGGGCCTCCCAAAACACAAGGCCACGTTTCCTGCTGGGTACCAGCTCCTCAGTGATGTCCCCCTTCCCCTCCTCTCTGCCCATCAGTCATCACCATCACGGTCAAACCAGACACACTCAGCGCCATGGACTGAAAAGTTGAAAGGGACCCTCGGAGCCATTCATCCAACGTTCCCCTTTGAGCAGGATTCCCATCCACAGTTGTCCCCACAGATGTCACCTCCTTGTTCTAGCTCTTAACTGTTGGCTCCAGCCTGTGGCAGTCTTTCCCCACCTTTAATTCACACTTCCAAACTGCTTAGATGTCAGAAAGCAGCCTACCAAGCTAATTAGGGCTGTGTGTTAAGTAAGTCAGTGGTCTCTGAGCAAGGGCCCAAAAGGCTCTTCCGTGTGGAAAGGGAAACTTTGTAACGTGTATTCCAGCTGCTCAGGGATCTTTCTGTCTTACTCCTCCCCATCTTGTCCCAAATAGGTGATGCTGCTTTATACCTGGGCTCCACAGAGACGAGGTTAAATAACTGCATTTGGATGAGCATAGCCTAAGGGCTGCTTTAGTTTATTTCAGTACCACAGGGGAGAAGCAGAGGGGCAACAGACGGGTGACGTGTACTCAGCCAGCAAAATCTCCTGCAGGAAATTATTGATGCCAGCCAGCTGCTCCAGCCCCCTGCTGGGCTCGTTCTCCTCCTCTCCTATCTCTCAGGGGACGGCCATCCCGCTGTGGCTTGCCAGCTCTGAAAGACAAAGAGGGCAAAGCTCTCAGCCTGCTGTGTGCCTACCTCCAACACATCCCCCCATAAAACCACCGACAACAGGGTCCTGCCAGGGGTGGGGGTGGGAGGACGTGTCCAGCAATCCTCTTTCATCTAGAAATGGGATTGGAAATGGGGTAATCGTCTAAATGGGCAGTCCTGATGCGTCGATAAGCATAACTCCCATTTTTATTACGGTGATGAGGCTGCCTGAGCACGTGTAATCCCTCTCCCAGGCTCCGGGAGATTGCCAGGCAGCCAGACGCCACCCCGCCCTCCACCACAGCTGCATTAGTCTGATGGGAAGAGGCACTGAGCTCTAAACGGACTGCATTTCATAATGGCATTTAAAAGCACAGATCCTGGGGTCATGCCAGGGTCCAGGACACCGCTGACCAAGCTCCCTGTCCCCTTCAAACTGCCCTTCTGCTCCCCCAGACACTGATACACTGGTGGGGCATAGATGGTCCAAATCCAGGGCCGCCCTCAGTCATGTAGGGTGAAAAAGGTGTCACGAAAGACTCCAAGTTAAAAATGGCTCAAGGAAACATGGTATAATGGAAAAACCTTTGGGTTCTAGCCCCAGCCAATCCACCAACTCTTGAGGCCTCAGTTTCCTCAACTGCATTACATGATTGCTAAGGTTCTTTCCCCCTCTCCCACATACGAGACACATAGATGCACGACTGTCTCATCCAGCCAGGAATTCCACTCTTATGGAGTAATTCCTTTGTGTTTTCAAGGCTGTTTTATCTTTTACACCTCCCTATTGAAATTACAATCACCCACTTTATTAATGAACTCCTTATGGGAGAAGATGACCTACTAGTAGCTGGAAGCAAGGCCCTGAGGCAATAGGACAGGCAGGGGAGGTGTGGCCTTGTATACCAGGAAGACACAGGGGGTTCAGGAAGGGAGGTAGAAAAATACCCAGGGCCATGTCATCTGGGGCCCACCTTGTGGGCAAAGTCCACACTGAGGATGGATGAGGTCCAGGCAGATGGACCGCAGATTGGGGTAGCTGGTTCTGCTGATGGCACTCAGGGACCTTCAGAACAAATCACAACCCTGTATGCCCATTGGAGGCTTTGTCCCCATTCACTCATTTACTCAAGTACTGAGCAGCCAGGGGGCCGGGAGGCACAGCAAAATTAAGACTGGATTTAGATTCAGAAGCTGGGCCCTAGCTGCAGTGCCAACATCTGCATGACACTGAACAAGGCATGTCACCATCCTGAGCCAGCAAAATAAGGCAAGTGTGTGCCTTGCACACTTCATGGGCAGAGTTATCACCTTGCACACCTCCGGGGGTGCCATTCTCATAGGTGTCCACATGTGTGGCACCGGCCAGAATTGGGCAATGCACAACTGGCACAGCAAAATATTATGGCCCTGCTCACAGGTAAAAAATGTCAAATGACGTAAGATATATTAGCCACGAACACTATTAACACACCAGTATTATTGTATTGGTCACATTCTAGAAGGGGATGCTAGATCCATAAAAGACATTTGCTAAAAGATAAAATTTAGTGGCATCAAGTTTTGCATTCTATTCATTCAACCATGGAGCAACCCATTATATCACCCTAGTGCTCTCATCACGATTCATACTACAGGAGCCGTACAAAAGAATAAGCAAAACACGAGTGTGGCCCCAAGCCCAGAATGAGGCAAATACCCTTCCTTACATGTCTCAGTGGTCCCAAGACCACACTGCCCTCTACACTCTCCCCTTCTCAAAATACCCTTCATTATAAGACATAGAGTCTCAGTTAAGACAGGCACCAAGATAGACTTCTGAGATCAGGACAGGAAGACGGGGACCAGATATGTCTAGCCCAAAAGGAGGTTCCCTGGAATTCACACCCCCTCACACGTCAACTCACATCAGCTCAGAGCAGCAGGCCCTTTCCTCTTGACCTTCCACAGGCCACATTTGCCTGGAAAAGGAGAAAGACCCATAGATTCACAACTCCACCTCACTGCCCACCTCCCTGCGGATTCCAAACCACTTCTCACTCTCCCTGTACATTGGCGATGTTCAAGTCAGGCGGGTTAAAAATGTTGAAATTATGCAAAGCCCCTTGATTCACTACTGCCTTTCCTATGGGGGGAAAGGTGGAAATGGGAACTACTAAAAGCATTTGTCCCCACCTTCCATTTCTCCTTTCACTGTTCCAACTCAGGTCACCTTTGTTAGATGCCTCCTAACATGCCTCCCTCATTCCAAGACCTTTGCCCTCCACGCTATACCCCTCTCAGAGCTACTGCTCCAAAACACAGCTCTCGGTGCATCACATCCTTGCGTCACAGGCTACACAGAGCCCCCAGGCCGAGACAACAACATCTCTGCCGCAAGCTTGTTCCCAACCTCATCTCTGGCTACTTTCTCCCATGTAGCCTACACTGCAGTCCCACGGGGTGGCCCTCCATTCCTGAACAACCTTCACGCATTCACTCATCCAGTGCACGATTAACTGAGCGTGTAAGGTGTATCAGGCAGTGTGCTGGGCACTGGAAATGTAGTAGAGGGGAAACCCGGCCAGGCAACCCACAGCTTACAGGAAAAGCTTACATCCCTTTCAGGGAAAATAGACGTCAATCAAATAACCACAAAAATAAATGTATGATGACAAACTGTGATATATGATAAGGAAATGTGCTCAGAGATGTACAAGGCAGAAGGGCTGAAGTAGTCTGGGGGATCAGAGAAGGTTTCCCTGAAGAAGTGATATTTGAGCTGATATGTGGAAAATGAGAAGGGATAAATGAGGTGAATGGGGTGGGAGTGGTGCCAGCCACAGAAGGGAGGATTGCAGGCTGAGGGCTGCCTGGGCCTGGGGCCTGTGAGCAGCAGAGAGAAGGCCAGTGCCACAGAGGACAGAGGTGTGGGTGCTGGTCCATGATGGAGCTGGGGAAGTCACCGGGGACCAGACTATGAGGGGTCTTAGACACTCTACTGAGGATGTGGATCTTTATCCTAAGAGTAATGAGAAGGCATTAAGAGGTTTTAAGCAGGGAAGAAGGGTAGCTTGGGGAGCTAGTGACATGATCAGATATACATTTTGAAATGCTCACTTCAGCTGCTCTGAGAAGGGGTTGGGGGCCCAGAGCGGATGTGGGGGTCCAGTGAGGAGGAAATCGCATCCATCTCAGGCAAGATATAGGGATGTAAACTTGGACTGGGAGCTGGGAGTGGAGAGCGAGCTGAGCAAACGAATTTTCCAAACCAGAGTTTACCCAACCAGACGGCTGGGCAGCACCATCTGGAAAGATAGAGCACCGGAAGATGACCGGATTTGGGTGAAAAGATTCTGAGATCAGTTTGGAACATAATGGGTTTAGGGAGCCTTTGAGGCCTCCAAGTGGAAAGATCAGTGATAGATGGGTCTGGGATGGAGATGTACATTTCAAGAGCCATCTGCACACAGATTGTAACGGAAGATGTGGACGTGAATGAGATTGCTTTATGTCACCACTTACAGTCACCTTCTCTCTCCAGTTGTTCCACCTGTGCCTGCCCCCATGCAGGGAAAGCGGGACTCTGCAGCTTCATGGAACCCTGAGGCCTCTGTGCCCATTCCTGCTGCTATATGGCCTCTTGTACCATTTTATGACCAGTCTCTTAAGTGTCTTCCCCACTAACAATCCAAGAACACCTTGGGACAGAGACATGTCGCTCTCCTCCTGATGTCCTCAACACACAGAGCAGAGCCTGGCTCTTGAGGGAGCAGTAAGATACAGGCCCACCACAAAGCCCCGGTGCAATGTTACTCTGGAGTAGAAGAGAATGCAGGCCCAGACCCAAGAGCCTCATCTACAACCAGTCTCAGAGTCTTCAAAAGAGAAATGGTCCCATTCTTTACCTCTGCTTCCAAGACACCAATATAAGTACTGAGGAATTTTAAAAAGACAACGGTATTGATGTTTTCCCACTGTTAAGATAGATAAGCGAGCAATCAGATATTTATTGGAGATGTATTGATCATTTGTTAAGTGTGCAAGGCACAGGTAGAGAAAATGAGTGAGCTCTGTCCTCAAAGAGCTTCTAGTGCAATGTCTTACTCAGAACCCAGTGCTCTGATTATAACTCAAAACAAAGTTGTGCATGATTTCATGTGAGTATCTACAAGAAAATCAAAGCCTGAGTCCTCAAGGAACTTACAGTCTCAAGAAAATATAAGACCAACATAGATGAAAAGCTAACTTTATCAGGGCCGGCCTCGTGGCGTAGCGATTAAGTGCGCGCACTCCACTGCTGGCGGCCCAGGTTCAGATCCCGGGCGCGCACTGATGCACTGCTTATCAGGCCATGCCATGGCGGCGTCCCATATAAAGTGGAGGAAGATGGGCACAGATGTTAGCCCAGGGCCAGTCTTCCTCAGCAAAAAAAAACAGGAGGATTGGCATGGATGTTAGCTCAGGACTGATCTTCCTCACAAAAAAAAAAAAAAGTTAATTTTATCAATACACACAGAGCCACACTACACTCTCCAGTGCCTTTTTTCAAATTAGAAAAAGGTACCCTTCCTCCAAGCAGTCACAGCACCTCAGTGGGTCCTGTGACTTGGCTGGATCTAAGCCCATGTCTCCCTGCCCTGGCCAGATGTCCTTGTGCAGTGCACACCCCGGACAATGTATGTGTGACACCAGTAACGGGTGTTGTTCACAGGGAGGGATCATTATAGGATGGGCAAGCCGAGGAATAGGAAGAATTGACTGGGTAAGGAAAGAAGAAACAGTTGCAAGGAAGGCCAGAGGCATGTGCAGTGACAAATCACGTTTGATCAACGTGAAGGGTGCACCTGAGGAGTAAGGAAACGAGATTGGGAGGATTGGATGGGGAATGATTATGGAAGGTCCAAATGCCAGGCTAAGGAGTTTATACTTGACCCTGTAAGCGCTGAGCATTGCCTAGGGACATCACCCTCGGTGATGGTTATTTTTAGTGTCAACTTGAGTGGGCCTCAGGGTGCCCAAATTAAACATTGTTTGGGTGTGTCTGTGAGGGTGTTTCCGGATGAGATTGGCATCTGAATCACTGAACTCAGTAAAGTAGGTTGCCTTCCCCAATGCAGCTAGGCATCATCCAATCCATTGAGCACCTGAATAGAACAAAAGGTGGAGGAAGGAGGAATTTGTCCCTTTTTTCCTGCCTCACCACTTAAGCTAGTGCATCTTATCTCCTCTGCCCTCAGAGTGGGATTTACATCATCGGTTCCCCTGGTTCTCAGGACCTCAGACTCAGACTGAATGACACCACTGGCTTTCCTGGGTCTCCAGCTTGCAGACAGTGGACTGTGGGACCTCTCAGCTTCCACAATTGCATGAGCCAATTCCTCATAAAAAATCTCATTTTAGACAGATAGAAAGATGACAGAAAGATAGAAAAATTAGATAGATAGAAAGAGAGAGAGAGAGATAGGTAGATAATCTTATTGGTTCTGTTTCTCTGGAGAATCCTGACTATTACACTCTTGTTTCCCCAAAGCAATGCCATGGAGAGTTGGCTACCACTTGCAAAAGTGCCCACTTGCATCTGAAGGCCCATGAATGATACCATTGGACAAGAAGACAACTAATATCTTTGTACTGACATGGAACCCCAAATAATAAGGTGTAATCCCTTGCATTTGTACCCTGCCTAGAAAATATATTTTATGTCCAATACGTTTATTTTTACAATAGTCTTATTTGATTAGTCAGATGAGAAAATAGAGCAGTTAAGGGCCTTGGCGAAGGCCAAAGAGAAAATCCACAGCGGCAAAGCTGGGACTGGAACCCAGTCTCTTCCTCAGAATCCAGTGCTCACCGGCGCTCACCTCTCTGCACTTGCCTCAGCAGGATCCCATTTTCATCAGCCACCACAGTGACTCCTTGAGTTTGCCAGCTCTGGGTCCTTTCCAAGAAAAGACAAAGCTTCTAAACAAGCAGTAATGACATTGATTATGCCAAGCCAGAGGCAGGGGATTCTGGATCATTTCCTTAAAATACTTGCTCAGCAGCACCCATGCCCTCACCCACACCACCCCTCATCCCAAGAAAGAAAAGTATGGTACTTCATTAACATGAAGGGGAAAATAATTCCCTGTAGATTTTTGCAGTCTCATTTTCCTAGCTTGTCAAATGCCAGCAGCAAGCCAGTCTGGCTGCATTGTTAGCTTGGTTCAATCCTATTTTGTAGTGTTTTGCAGATTGCAGTAGGCTTTTTTTTTCCCCCTAACTGGGCAAAAACATATCACCTTTGAGCTTCCTGGTGTATCATTCAAAAGATTTCCCTGTTCAACCTGGACCTCATAATATAGTATTGTCTTCTGCCATCACAAGCCATATTTTTTTCTCCAAGAAAGAACATAAAAGTTATTTTTAACATCATAATACAAGATATGTGATCAAAATATAATTTAAAAAAAAAACAACTAAATGGAAGACTTTCCAATATGTCATGCAAAACACAAAAAGCATGCTGTTCAAAAGCTAATGTTCAGTTATCATATTTACATCACCCCTCCTTGGTTTTTTTTTTTTTTTTTTTTTTCTGCTTTACCCTTTTGTTACTAAGGAAGTTGGAATGAAAGGGGATTTGTCTCTTTTTCTCAAAGACCCATCTCTCACTGCTGAGTTTCTCCACACCTGAATTCACACATCTCCCACATCGTGACAATTATCTCCATGGTAACCACTCATGACATCATCAACACAATGTGATAGCAGAAGAAACAAGAGCTACTGAGACCCTGCTGGATGCGAATGCCCTGGATGAACTAAAGGACTCGCAGGTACAAAGGGAATTTTGTCTTGACATTTTGGCAGAAAAGTAATTCTTGAAATCTATTCTTGCATTTCAATATTTATTGGATTTCAAAGCTTCTTGCTGCCCAGGAGCCTGTGAATATGGTCAAAGGGCCATGACATTTCTAAAATGGCACCACGGCACCCGCACCTGAAAGCAAACTAGTGCGACCAATGGATTTCGGCCTAAAGACGCAAATCCTTAACAATAGTTAGATTTCACAGGTATTTTTGATGGTCAAAAGAGGGGCTCTTGAAATGGCTCCATGATCTTAGAGAAAACGATGTGTTCCTGGAAAGTCTTTTTCTGTTTCTACCTTTTCTTACCCAAAAGAAATGCCTAAAGCCTCAAGCCAAGGTTAACAGCTATTAATAACTTTCTGGACAGATGCCAAAGAAAAGTGGACACACCACGTGTATGTGACATGTACACCGCACAAACTTCACAGGGAAGAGTGGAAGTGCTTTGTTGGAAGACAGTGGTGAGATGTGAGATGAATGTTAACATCCACTTTTCACAGGCGTTTTTCTCTGCAAACAGCCCCAGCTTTGGGATTTTAAATTTTATTCTAAATGCTATTAGATACATCAGGGCTCTCAAAATATGGATTTCAAGTTGGAGACATCAAAGTGCATTATTTACTAAAACCACTGTGGCTTTCCCCCACCTCGTCTTTCACAAGATGCTATTGTAAAATTCAGGCTGCTTTAATCTCTGTGATTGAAAAAAAAAGAAATGAAAAGTGCAGCTTGAAAAGGAACTGAACTCACAATCTGGGTGAAGAAAGTAAGCATTACCCAGTGGGCTCTTCAGTTTAATTACTGGCCTGAGAATTTCAAGTTACATGTGTTTTAATTATCCACAGAAGGACTCACCTGTTATTCTCTGAATGCAAAATTTAAAAAGCAAACAGAAAATGGGGGAGGAAAGGCTTATTTAAGGACCTTCAAGGATTAATCTTTGCATTCTTCTCATTTTTTTTCCAAATTTGGGGATAAAATTCGTCACAGAATGTTTGATCTTAGGGAAACACTGAGTTTGACTTTATGAACACAAACTAATATGACCATTACTTTAGCCAACAATTTCAGAAGCATAGGGCTCTAGTAGAGGGCTATATAGAATTTTGCATTAACAAAATAACAGAACTGTCTTACCTCCTGAAATTCAGGAAATCAAACTGCTTGAATATGTTTGCTGATTGAATGACAGAGTGTATGAGTGAGTGAAAGTCTCAGGGCTCCTTCACTCATCGTGCCTTTTGACGTCCTCAAACTTTTACTTGCATATTTAAAGTATGTTAATTTGTTTTACTTGTCCATCTTGGGTTGTCAGTTTCTGCCAACAACAACAAAAAGAGCGAAATTAATTTTAATTGACTTTAATTTGAAAATGTGTCACTCCAGATTTCTAAAAAGTAGAATTCTAAAAACGACTGGGCATTGTCAAAGCTTTAAGGAGCCTTTGAATGGCTGTAACTGACTTAACTTGGGTTCACAATGACACCTAGGGAGTCACTAGCACTTTCGATTATGAAGGAAAAAACTTTTTTTTCAGGCTGAAGCCCCTTACTCCAACTCTGCTAACCAACCAGTCAACAATCATTCAAGCAGATCTAACTGAGCTCCTGCAATGGACAAGGAACTCTGCTATATGCTTTGGGGCAGAAAAAGATGTCAGCACATGGTTCTTAAGGAGCTTGTTAGAGGAGAAAGGACCCCTACGGACATGTGGAAACCACGGGTTCCAGTTGATATGTGCTCTGAGAGTTCTAAGGAGCAAGAGATCACTTCTCAGTAGGGAGACCATGGTGGGCTTCATTCAGCAAGGATCAATGGAGAAACACAATATATGCAATGACTCAGAGCCAGAAACCTGGGATATATTTAGAATAATGAGCGGAGGACGACTTTGTTGAGTGTCTGTTGTGGCCAGTGTGCAGAACATAAAAAGGATCTTGTGGGTCAAAGCCGTGTACCCAAGAGTGGATAATATGGTCAAACGATAATCCCAAGTTCTGACTCCCGTCAGAGGAGAGAAGGAAAGGAGTGGCCAGGGCCTGTAGTGAGAGTTCAAAAGGAGATATCCTCAGCCTAAGATAGAGACACAGTCACTGTGAGTTTCTCCGGCAGGAGCCAAGAAAGGGAGAAGAAACACGGTCTAAGCCATCAGACTCTAAGAAGCTGCTCAACCTCATCCTGTTGGCCTGGAATGAGTTTCCTGGGCCCTCCATAGGTACGGCATCTTTCACCCAGTAGCAGCTGAAAGGCATTACTCTGCTTCTGACGCATACCAAGCACAACAAATTAGAATGCACTGGCTGCTGCTTCTAGGATGGCCACAACCCAAAGATAGCTTGTTAGGAACCATTCGCCTGCCAATCCCAAAATCCTCAGGTCTTCAACAAAGTTGGGGACACTTGGCAAGGTATTTGGTCCCCAAAGTAATGATGAGAAGAGCTCTGGGCTGGAAGTCAAGAGAGCGGGTGCTGGCTGATCCTGGCCTGGACATTAACTGCGGACTTTGGGTGAGCCTCTTCCTCTCTCAAGGCCCAATTTCATTTGTAAAATGAGGAAGCTGGACCAAATACTTTCTTCCATGTCTTGCATTCTGTGAGTTGAGATCAAGTGACTCTCCTGAATTCATGCAGCCAAATGAAAGTGAGGGCCCAGACCAGATCCTGTGTCTCTTGACCCACCAATCCAGTGTTCTTTCTACAGTGCTGGGCTATGTGAGCAGGAGACATTAATGGTAACAGCTAACATTCATTCAGTGGTTACTGCATGCCAGTGTCTCTACTGTATCTATTAGTCCTCGCATGAATCATTTGAGTTAGATAAAGCTGTCAAATCACCTTACAGGTAGGAAACAAACAGAGAAAGATTAAGTCATTTGCCTATAATCACAAAATTAGTAAATGCAAAGCCAGGATTTGAAGTCAGACAGTCCAATTCCAGGACCTATTATCTTCGTCTCTACTCTCCACACTACACAGTAGAATAAGAAGGAGCAGCAGAGCGACATAAGGGACATGGAACCTTAAAATAGAAAACATGGCAGTCTTCCAGTGCAAATTCACATTGCAAGCATGAGAGCTTCCAGAAGAAATATTTTGGTCAGTGCTGCTTGCCTGCATACGTCCCCTTTCCCTCCCCAAGATGACCACATGAACAGTCCCTGGGGGATCATTTACGATCCAGTGGTCTTAACTGTGGTCTGAATGGAGTACGGATAATGACCACATAGAAAATCAGGAGACAGTGGCCTCCTGGCTGACTCCCCCAGCTCATAAGACAAGGAAAACCAAAACCACCACAGATTATTTTTACTACAAAATAAAACCCAAGAGGTAGCATCCTCTTGAAATCTTCAGGGAGCCATGCTGACATCACCCCTAGGCTTATCCAGTTGAACCCATCTCAGATTCACGGCTGTGCCAAGTCAGACATCTTTTTAAATAAAATAAAGGGAGAGGGCACTTAAAAACTCTAAAATATTTTTCAAAGGCCTGTACTACACAATCTCTATCCCCTCTTTTACCTACAACATCTAAGATCTCTATTCTAGGAAATTGATGAGTTATTTTTGAGTAGATCTTCCTATTGCTGATAAAAACTTGTTAGCGGGGTTGCAAGAACCCTGGACGAAGACTAGTAACCTTATTTCTAGTCCAGCCCTTTCACCAACTGGCCACTTGACCTTGGCTGGTCGTTTGACCTCCCTGAGCCGTGGTTCCTCATCCGTAGTGAGAATGCTGATCTTCTCAGAGTTCTGTAGTTCTGTGAGCCAGCCAAGGACCAAGAGCCCTTGAGTTGTGTGTTTTGCTAGATGGATCCACAGAACAAAATTGTGATCCATGGGGATTAAATTCAAATAAGAAACAAGAGGCAATGAATGCTCTTCTGAAAGAGAAATTAAGTTCAGATCAAAATCTGCGCCTCTGTCTGGTTCTGGAAGCTTGGCTTGGCACTGACCTGCCGCCAAGCCTTGGGGGCTCCTCAATCTATCCACACAGCAGGGAGAGTGAAGGCTTCTTCCCTAGGGGGCTGTTAGCATGAAGCAAAGCGCTGCAATCCTCAGTGACCTCCCTGGAGGGAAGGTTTGCCTCCTTCTCAGGGAAAGCTTCAGCAGTACAGATAGTAGATGACATGAGGTAATGAGCCAGATAGACATGGCTGAGAGGAAAGCCAGATAAGAGACCACTGAAACTTTCCAGGGTGAAGACAGGATCCCCCTCACCACTTCATGATTCTGCCTCATCAGACTATAGGTTTTCCCATAGTTTTGCCAGACAAATCCTCTGTTGCATTCTTGATTGCCACACCTGGATGATCTCTAGCTGTTTCTCCCTACCGTTACTGTCCTGGATTGTATTTACCAAAACTTGTATTCCTCTGAGCCTCTAGGAATCTTTCTGAGGCTGTCCTATGGAAGTAGATTAACTTTACTCAGAGTTCAGTATCATTTTCAATGTATAGAGTTATACTTATGCACTTTAAAAAGAACTTCACATTTTCAGCAGCACAAGAGTGGAAGGCGCTGTTCCTGTTCATTAATGCACTTTTCCTCGACATGTAAAAACACAGGTTGGAGGATCAGCATTCAGTGCATTGTAGCAGGGTTCCTGCATGTGATGAGAGGGGGACCAGACGACCCAGTTTCTGCCATTAAAATGTGAAGCTCATGAGGGCAGCAATACTATAGTCACTGCACAGACCCAGCAAGTACAACAGCTTCCGGTACATAGCAGGAATGGATGGATATTTACAGAATGGATAGATGGATGGATGGATGGATGATTGAATTCTGACTAAAATCCTAGGATTCTCTGACTCTTCAGCCTGTGTCAATTGCACTCTCACCCTGTCTCTGATTCTCATCATTTAATATCTCCAGAAATTTCCTGCTCTCATCCCATCTCCACATTTATCTGGTCCCAGGGTCCCCCATACTGGTGGGCTGGCTTATAAGATTAATTTTTTAATAATAATAATAATAGCTACCATTTGTTGAATGTTTAAATATATTAATTACTATGCTAGGCATTTTAAATGTACTATCTCTTTTCATCTACAAAACAACCCAAGGAGGCCATATTATTACTTCCATTCAATAGATGAGGAAACTGAGGCAGAGAGAGTATATGCTTGCCTAAGAATACCCACCAGGTAAGCGGTGGGGCTTAGCTTCACTCTCAGGCAGTGTGGCTCCAGAGGTAACACCCTTAAACCCCAAACTTGCTGTGTAAGCTTCAGCCCTGCTCATAACTGGAGTATTCATTGCAGATCTCTCAACCAGAGGAAAGGATGCTCAAGGTCTGTAGGCCTTCAGAATTGTCTGGAGCACTTCGTGCTCTATCAGGTTCTCCAAGGCCCTACTGGCTTCCTCTGTTAGTTTTCATCTGAGTCATTGAAGAGTATTCTTCAAAGTTGAAGGACTGTAAGTGACAGCATAAAGTCTATTCAAGACCAGGTACCAAATTTTGTACCAGTTCAGACCTACAGGTAGAGAGAACTCAGTCTAATTAGATATTTACATAAGCTTTTCATCATCAGAGTGTACCAACACCTATTGTGCTTGGCCTGTAATGGATACTCAATAACTGGTTGTTGAATTAATGAATAATCTATTAATAAACTAATGAATGAATAGAAAAATTCAAGTTAAAACCGTAATTTTTGTTGAACTAGAAGTAATTATTCTTTTAAAACATATATCTGCAGTGTCTGCCATGTTCCTAGCACTATACTGGCCATTTTAGGGGACAAAGGAAACTATTCATAGAAACCCCACAGTCAGGAGTGATAACTGAGGTGGGAAACAAGATTAACAAACTGGAAACAACTAGCCTGCAATATATTCTAATTTCACAAAAGCATTTGACACTATCCTATGTCGAAGGTTAATCAAATGTGTTCATCTAGATTTTTTTCTATGCATTTAAAATTATCTGAGGGCCGGCCCCGTGGCTTGGCGGTTAAGTGCGCGCACTGTGCTGCCGGCGGCCCGGGTTCGGATCCCGGGTGCGCACCGACGCACCGCTCCTCTGGCCATGCTGAGGCCGCGTCCCACATACGGCAACTAGAAGGATGTGCAGCTATGACAGACAACTATCTGCTGGGGCTTTGGGGGAAAATAAATAAATAAAATCTTTAAAATTATCTGAGTTAGGTAAAACTGTCAAATCCATTTTAGAGATGGGAAAATGAAGCACAGAAAAGTTAAGTCATTTGCCCATAATCACACATGTAGCAAGAGTCACATCAGGATTTGAAGGCAGGCAGTGACTCCAGAACCCATTTCTTAACCTCTACTCTCCACACTACCCAGTATAACAAGAGTGACATAGGGACATTACAAATGGACATACAAATATATTTGCATATGTAGGTATGGTTTTTGTTCCATTTCTCTGTGTGTGTGTGTGTTTTATTATAAAGGAGATCATACATTATATACTGTTTTGGGAATTGCTTTTTCGTACAACCTACATCTTAAAGATACTTCCATGCAATTGCAGAATACGTCAACCTTTTTGTTCATAGTAGCAGTGCATTATATCGTATGGATATTTATTTAACTTTCCTCTTATTGATGGAAAATTAAGGTGATTTCCATTTTTTCAATTATAATGCTCCAGTTAACATTTGTGATTGTACGTACATGTATGAATATTTCTGCAGCATAGATTTCTAGTAGTGAAACTGTTTGGTCAAGGTAAATCCACATTTTTGCAGTGGATTAATAATAGGGCTTTGCCACCTTGGCCATGTGCACAATTAAAGCCACTAGGCGGCTGTGGACTCCAGAGATAGGCATTATGGATGGGTATCCACATACCTCATACTTATATCTCACCCTTTCCAAGGAGCCTTTACATATATTATCTCATTTATCTTTATAATAAGTGATGAGAGAATGCTATTCTCGTCTTACAGAGAAAGAAACTGAGACCTAGCAAAATTAAGAGACTTGTCCAGGGTCATTCCATGAATTGAAATCAGAGCTGGAACTAGAAAAAAAAAATATCATTTGTAATTTAGAGCTGTTTCCTTTAAAACCACACTGGTATAATAAATTGTATATAATAAAATGTTTGGTTTGTGCTCAGCTGTTAATATATCCATGTACATAAGTGAAAAGTGGACAACATGAGCATAGGTAGGCATTGCAAGTTTTGAAGACAGAAATTTATTAAGAAAGGATGGGAGGTGTTTCCCAGCTCAAAAATACTATGATCTTATGATCCTAGAGAATTAAAAGATAAAATAAAATGAACAGCTCTTTGCTGATAAAATGGGAATAAAAAGTAAAAAGAGTCAACAAAATGTGGGATGGGAGAGTCCTACAAAAGTTGGTTCCAAGAGTCCTCACAAAGATTTGTAAAAAAGACGCCCTCAGACCATACTCACTGTCTTGTGGAAGCCAGAGTAATCCAGATTCAACCTTCTCACCTAAGAATAGTATTCAGCCTGTAAGTTTCTTCTCCAAACTGAAAGGTGGGAAATGACAATTACTTCATCAGTAGAGAATTCCAAGTTGAATTATTTTCAAAGATAATTTACTCCAAGAAAGAGATTTTACTGTTAAATATTACTTATGATTGAACAATAGGTACCATTAGGTAAGAGAATTTTGAAGAGGAATGAGTAAGCTTCTCTGCAGAGATGAATGCAGAGATCTGTTCTTGATCATCTTGATCAGAATAATGACAGGAGTAGGAAACCTGTAATGATGTTTTGATAAACTTACTCTGTCAGATGCCCTAACATTTACATGTTAAGTTTCAACTAAGGATTCTGCAGGGACTTAAGATATTTCCTCTCAACAGCTGTAAAAGACAGACGGCCCCTGTCTCAGCTCCTTTCGCTTGGGTAGCATGTAATTTATCTAAAAATCGTTACTCTCCTCCAGTTTGGACTGTATAAATTACAGATGAGATAAATTAGGACAGGATCAAAGACAAGGACTCATATCGAATAGTGTCTTAGATGGTTGTCTTAGAAGATGGCTTTTAAAAATATGTAAGCTTTCACTAGCAACCCATGGTTAGGAGGAAATTAAAAAAAGAGGAAAAATGTCCCTTTAAGACATATTTTTTGAAAACTATATGGTTCTTAAAGAGAAGGTCTTGGACTATGAAAAACAGTTGGCAAGAGATTGCACCCTATTACCGCATATCACTGGGAGTTTGGGTTAGAATTTACAATTTTGGCTTTAAGCAGGCCACTCAGTGTCCTGGCCACCCTGCATAAAAGATTGGCTGTGAACTTTGCCAAGAACTGATTCACATTTCAGTTGACAGAGATTTTTAATAATCGTCTGACTTCCAAACCACCTATTCTGAGGTCTTCTGCAGTAGCCCATGGGAAACAAAAGCCTTCATTTTCATTTAGATTTCTCCTTTGACTGGCTCCAGCAAAGAGTCTCTTCTCTCTCTAGAGATTCTTGATAAATATGTACCTCATAAGGAGAGCAAGTGAGGGGTTCAATCTGTAACAGGAAGGATAGAAACGATGACACCTTTGTAGGACTCTCAACAGATGCTCACTGCACAGAGGGCTTGAAGGAACTATGAGATTGTTGTTGCTGTGGCAACCATGGCATGCCTAAATGAACAACAAAATTAATGGTCTTAACAGGATTCGGTGGCGTCAACACTTCCCTTTACTGGGGAATGCATGGTATTCCCCACCTAGGGGAATGACTAGTGGAGTGACCCCACCTAGATATTGTTCTCACATAAAGAAAAATAGTGTACAATAACAGCAAACATACAGAATAACCATCATGTACTTGCCACATGAACTTCTCCAAGCCAAGGGTAAGGGCCATGTTATTCTGCCTCCCTGCTGAAGTTAAGAGGCAGCTTTCAAACTCCCAGGCCTTTTGGTCCGACATTCTATTTAATTTTATCATGCTAGTGCTAGTCTCCTATTGAGCTTTTGTTGTAAGCAGATAAAGCCAAGGGGGAGCTGAGGGGAGGCAGAATAAGATACAAAAAGGAAAAAGGTAAAATTAGCTATAGCGCATAATTGGACCCTGCTCAGCCTTGAGGACGCACAATACATATTAATTAAGTAGATTAATATGTTGCTTGCTGAAGGGGCTATTCTAGACTGCAGGAAGTAAGTTTAAAACAGATAAGAACTTTTTTTCTGAACTAAGGTTAGTTGAGCCATTGCTCTGAATAATCAGATGAATTTTATCCCTGGGTGGAGATAGGGAATGGGAAAAAAACAGCTGTCTTAGGATGTTAGATGTTATTAAAAATCCATTGGGCTAAGGAACTTTTAGATCATGAGAGCTTTTCAAGAAATTGCCCGGTCACTGGCCTATTAATTGAACTGTACAGTGATAATGTTCATGTGATAGAATGGCCTTTCAGATAAGCGTAACATTCTGATCCAATTTTAGGCAGAAGTTTCATTCCCCAAATGTTTATTATTATGTGACAGAGCTGGTTACTCCAGTAGTTGGAAAGAAAATATTTCAGGTTAAAAAATTTGTCCAAAGTTCTGGTCAATGCCTGTGTCGAGAATAAAGATCTTTGCCAAGTAATACTGAATTGGATGTTTAAAGCCTGGTGCTAATGAGCTGGGTCAAATTAATGCAGTAGCTGGCTGAGAACAGAGTCAGGTCGGCTCTACAATCTGACACTCTAATGCCAGTCAGTCCACTCAGAAATACATCCAAGTTTGCCAAAAAGAGTAAGCAAAAACACGTAATGAGTTCCATTCAAACCTATCATGGCTCAGAGTATACACATGGCTAATAATAGATTTGAGATTTCACCTTCCTTTAAAAAGAATGAAGCACACACACCTATGCTTACAAATCCCATGTAACAAATCAACAAAAAAATGCTTTAAGTAGATATTTGAGCACTATAGAGTATGAATTAGAGTCACACAAGTATTGCTCTTTAAGCTTTTACAATATCAGCCTGAACACACATTAATTTTGCAAACAAACAGGCAAATAAGTAAACCGCATCTTCATTACACAAAAGTAAAGGGATATAAGCTTTAAATACTGTATTACAGAGTTGTGAGGGTCACACATGAGGATAAATTGTCATCTTAAAGGTTACTTCCCCTCACCAACCATGTCCCATAAGGATCTCCTGTTATTATAAGCCTGTCATATATTTTATAGAACATATTAGATGTTCTAGATGATAATATAAAAGTAATCATATATTACTTATAGTTAATATTTTCCATCGTTAATATGTCCTATTTCTTGATCTGGGTGCTGGTTACATGGATGTATTCACTTTATGAAAATTCACCAAGCTCTACACAATTTTCTGAATGTGTGTGAGACATCAACAAAGTTTTTTGAAAATTTTTTCTTATGTCTGTACTGCTGAAGTATACAAATAGTTATATATTGTTTTAGAGCCAACACATTTATTCCTACAAATGTGAAGGTAAAAAAAGTTTTGTAAAGTAACACCATATTTTAAGTGCACCAAACAACTTCATTATGTAAATAAAAGATGTGGATCACGGCTCTAGCTTGGCCATTAACTAGTGGTTGAATTTGCGTCTCACTTTTCTCTCCCAATTAAAAAGGGTTGGATGGGTGACAGTCTTCCAGCTTCAGAATTACATGATATTGGGTAACAGGCCAAAAGAGAAGTGAGAATCCTTTGGTGACTCTTCCTGTAAAGCAACAAGCCACTTCCTGGTTAGTATCCTTTACAAACAAGAATCTAATGGGGTGGGGGGACAACTGGAGGGAGCAAAAGCCTGACTGAGTGATAGCCTGGACCCATATGACTAGGCTCTGTTAACCTCAAGAAAACCTCAGTCTAGTCATGTAATTCTGGAGTCCCAGAAAAAGGAGAAGCTGCTGAGAATTTCCTCCATTAAGGTCTGAAAATTAGTAAGATGAGAATTAACCTTTGCTTGACAAAAGAATTATGCAGGGTTTTAAGTGGAACTAAGTTTAGTCAAAGGACCATTCATTTCATAAACATTTATTGAGCTCCTGCTGAACGCCAAGCTTCCTAGTAGCTGTTGGAGATAAAATGGCAAGAAAGGCAGACGGGATACTGCCCTACGGGTCTCAGGAGCTTGTGGGGACACAGACAAGTAAATAAGCAATGACAGGGGGGTTTGTATGATAAGTGCTGAAAAGGGAGAAACGGAAGGTGCACTGCGAGCAAGCTTAGGAAGGGCGCATAACCCACTAGGGACCTGGGGTAGGGCCATATCAGGGAGGTTTTCTGGAGCAGTTATGTCTAAATAATGAGTAGGAGTTAGCCACATAACCATGTTTAGGTCACACGCTGGGAGGCAGTACAGCCTAGAGTGGGCTCAGGAGTCAGACTACTTAGATTCAACTCTCTGTGCTACCGCTTATTAATTGTGTGAGCCTAGGTAGGGCTCTTACACACACACTAAGCCTCAGTTTCCTTATCCACAAAATGGAAATAACAATAGTACTCATGAGTTGTTGTAAGGATTAATTGAGAGAATCCATGTAAGCCCTACTCAGCACAGAGCCTAACAACTACTACTGTGTTATTATTAATAGCAAGACAGATGTGGGGAGGTGACAGCAGAATGCCTGTGCATAGACTGGCCCAGAAGGAACAAAGAATATGGCCATTTGGTGTCCTGAGAGTAGTCCAGTTCAGCTGGAGAGAAGAGAGGGAGGAGGCGATGAGCTGAGGCTGCAGCGGAAGGCAGGCACCAGAGGGCAAAGAGCCCTGTATGCTGTGTTAAGGAGTTTGGGGTTCATCCTGAAGGAATGAGGGGCACTGATATGTTCTAAAAGGAGAGGTTTATGATATTCACTATGCACATTCATCACTAGAGGATAAGTGTGCTGCCCACATAAAAAATATTCATTTAACCCCAAAGCATTTTAGCCTCTGCAACCACTAGCCATTTTCCTCTACAGAGGATGAGGTCCGGTTGGAATTCAATGGCTCAATAGCATCCAAGGATTCCCTTCCCTTGGTGAGTTGAAGATGCTGGATGTTCAAATAACTGCAGTTAATTCAGGAGAGGCATTACCAAAATAATGTAATTCAGCCTAAGAGACCCAGTTCAGAAAATTAACGTAGTATATCTTTTCAGGAGCCCTGAGCTGCAATATACAGCCGGCCTCTCTCGAGTCATTAAACTTACTCTATTAGATTATAGAAAACAGACAACTAGCCCTGCTCTGGCTGGATTTTTGTAGAACACAGATCTCTTCTTTTCTAGCAGAGGAAAAGCAAGCATAAACCACAGCAGCAGAGCCTTGTCTAATATGGGATGCAAGAGCTTTCTTCCCCTGCACTTCTCATCTCTTTAAACCTGACCTCTAAGAAGAACTTTCATAAGAACAAACCAAGCCTTCTCATAATGAACAAGTATGAGAGTGAAGTCCATAAGGGATGGATGTAAGGACTGATGTGATTCAACACTTATAAATGATCTGGAAGAAGAAGCAAACAATAAATCTCTGATGCAGACAACCTGAAGGGCTTCTGGGTGGTTTAATGCCAAGGTGCCATGGGCCATTTGTATGGGGAGTGGGCAAGAGAGTGGCAGATGTGAGGCAAGTGTACTTGGAAGAGAACAATCCAAATCCTCTTTGTAAAAGGGTGAACTACCAATCAGAACCCAAAAACGACACTTGTAGTTATGGTGTGGCCCCTGCTGGCTAGTGAAGCCAGAAAATTTGGGGTACCATCAAGAAGAGCACTGAAAGCCAATCGCCATTCTTCAGCCCTCTCAACCAAAAGGGAGGCACATCTACTCCTGAAACACTGTGTGGCTTTATGGCTATGCACCAAGAAAGAGAAAACAGAACCTGCTGGCACATTCATATGTCTCCTGTTTGTCCAGCAGACTCAATGAACTCACATACAGTATTTTGCATACTGCAACAAGACTTAAATATCAGTAACAAGTACTATTTTGTTCACGCATTGAGTATTTTCTGCAAACCAGCTACATGCAAGGCACCATGCTAGCAACTGGGGGCAATATCAAGGATGAGATATGTAAACTAACCTCAAGTGGTTTACCGTCTAGTAGGTGAAATGAGATATGGACATTATCTATAACACAGGGGACAAAGTAATAAAAACCACAAGAAAGGAGCAGATAAGTGTAAAGAAACATCCTACACATTTTAAAGATATTATTATGTCAATAAATCATATATATAAGATCTATTTTTACCAACCTCATTCATTTTAAAGCTTAACCTGGATAGCAATGGTCACTGTGATTTTACTAACTGACAATTCCATTAATGCCCAAAGCCAGCAGCTGATATTGATCAGCAGGTATAGTGGCAATAGGAAGATGGGAAGTTTCTGAATGAGGCTGAACTCTGGGGCTACTATTAATAGTGCGTATTAAGAAGACAGATTTTTTTTCCTGATGGCAGCAGGTAGAAAGGAGAGTTCCCTCAGCTTTTGAGTGAGATCTGCCATTGTTTCTGCTGCCTTTGTCCTCAGGGCACTTGGTTTATCCTGCAATTGATGCAAGGTACAAGAGCCATGCCTTAAAAAGCTCTTTAATGGAGGCGAATAAAAATCAGGCTCATTGTCAGGATCAAGTAGCTAACATCCTGTTTCCAACTGAGTCAGCTTAGAGAAACCATTTACTATATTAATACCAACAACTCTGTCCTCCCCTCCCTATCTCATGCCAAATGGTACACACTGGATTTAGGAGATTAATTCCGCTTGCAGAATTGCCAGCTCTCTCTAACCCTCATCATCAGAGTTCAATGTGAGAGATGAATGTCTTTGGGAATATGAACTCTCCATGTCCTCAAAGTAAGATACTCCAAGGAAACCAGGCATAGAAAAAGTTTTCATTCTGCTACTTAAATACAAAGCCCTCTTACTCCTCTCTCTGTGTGCTCTGACACAGGAAACAAGCTTATGTTGCTAGCTACCGTTGCAGTTATCAATGTCTACTTCTTCATAAAACCTCTTTAATTAGTGCAAATAGATAGACTTGCCCCATTCTCCATCATTTCCACCAACACATTTACTTTTGTCTCTGTGTGTTTTGGTGGAGGGAGGGGCGTATTTATACAAGTGTCTCTCAGTTAATAGAATGCATTTAACTGGGAATCAAGTTCCTACATGTAATAAAATCACATTTCAGAATGGAGCAAACCTCTGAAGACCACATATTTAAAGAAAAGGAAGATTTTTCAAGCATATGACATTATTAAAAATATTAGCAATGAAATCAGTAAAGAAGTATCTAACCGTTGAGTTTCTAATATATCAAGGTATGTTACTAGATGCTACGTAAGATTTTTTTTTTAAGTTGAATATAAGCTTTTCAAGAAGCTTATAATCTAGTTGGGAAGACCAGTCTAAAAAAATACACAAATTGGATAAACAAACACGTAGCTAAGGAGCACAGATTGGTGGTTACCAGAGGGGAAGGGCATTGGGGGAGGGCAAAATGGGTAAAGGGACACACATGTATGGTGATGGATGGAAACTAGACTTTTGGTGGTGAACACGATACAGTCTATACAGAAGCTGAAATAGAATGATGTACACCTGAAATTTACACAATGTTATGGACCAATGTGACCTGAATAACATAATAAAAATAAATAAATAACGATGGATAGCAGCCTATATACATATATATACACACACATATATATACACAAATTAAATACAAGAATTAAATATTAAAATAGTACCAACCTGTCTGCTAAGTCCAGAAAGTTTAAGTGATGGAAAAGAATGAGTGTAAATGTTAAACTTTGTTTCAAAAAAGCTTGGAGTTGTTGGAAAATCACCAAGGCTTTAGGAATTTCTACCTTTCAGCTAGACGCACTTTGTGAGACAGGGTCAAGTTAATGGCCCTATTGGAGAAAGTTTCAGTTTTTGTGTTCTGTTTTTGGTATTTTTAATTTTATGACTTATGCTAAATATAGCATGACATTTTTTAATATTGTAAATATTCTCCCCCATCCAATCCCTAAAGATGATTATTGTTAAAGAGAGTTTCAATTAATTAAGGAATACTTGTATTGTTCAAATCACATTTCATCTGGTTTCTTTTATTTTAAGGACACTTGAAGTGAGTATTACCTTCTCTGGGTTCTCTAAAATAATAGGAGCTATAGAATCACAAACCCATTCTGTGCTTCATAAGATAAGGATGCTATTGTGGAGAAGTAGAAATTCCATTTCGCGAGTGCTTTAATTAACATTTGAACTTGTAACTTCAGTTTAAACAAAATAGAAATCTTAACTGTTACCCAAAATAACTCTTAAACTTGAGTTTTAAAATGTCATAGTTTGGGATTCTTAGTTCTCTCTCTCCATTCATCTCTAATATGCAAAGAGCCCAGGAAGGTGCAAAACTTAGAAGAGACATCAAAATCAAAGCTGAACATTTGGAATCAAATTGCAGAGGAAAAAAAGGAACATTTTAGAGAATCGCAAGGGATCTGACGGTTGATATTGCTTTAAATCAGTTGGAACCCATGCTGCATTTTAAGTAAGTTGTTTGCCTGGTTTGTCTTATTTTTTATAAATAAACATAAAACTATAATCTTAAATGCATGATGAGAATCCAGATAATTGCTTTTACTTTTATAATTGGGAGTCAGGGCCGGCCCTGTGGCTTGGTGGTTAAGTGCGCGCACTGCAATGCTGGTGGCCCGGGTTCGGATCCCGGGTGCGGATCCCGGGTGCGCATAGAGGCACCACTTCTCCGTCCATCCTGAGGCCGAGTCCCACATACAGCAACTAGAAGGATGTGCAGCTATGACATACAACTATCTACTGGGGCTTTGGGGGGAAAAAATTAAATAAATAAAAAATCTTATAATTGGGAGTCAGCTGTGTCTCAAAACATAGCGAGTCTGAAAGCTGCTCTGGGGACGACACACTGTATGCACTCAAAATAATATGGGAGGAGAACTTCCTTAGTAAAACAACAGAGCACCTGTGGTCATGGCATCAGGGTTTCTAAGTTTTTGTTTCATCCTTCTAGAGTTTCCAGAAACATGGACAAGATGTTCCTATGTTTAGAAAATGCAGGAGCAATTATTGTGTTGCTAAATTAAAAACTAAAGTGTCCCCAAACTATGAAACTTCACATCCACACACACAAATTACAATGTCATAGTTCAAAGTTTCTAAGTCTAATTACTGCGCCAGTATTAGGATTATAATGCACGCCATTCTTGATTATTCAAAGACTAATTATCTAGGCCAGGCACTTAAGCTTGTCCCTATTCCCTCGGTTTTCTGCCATTTGGTTATTTTAAGGTTCACTGGCTTCTTCACATGCAGGGCAGAGAAAATAAAAGAAGATGAAACTCAAATCAGCAAATTTTAACTTCCCACATGATCTACTAAAAATTATGGCATAGAGGAGGAATGGTTAATGTGACAATCGAGGTTCTCTATGCATTTGATTTATTCATAGTGTTCTCTTTCTCCAGTGATAAGCTGAACAGATGTCTTGAGTTAAGTAAAGTAACACTTGACTTTGACTCTTTGACCTTCTTATTGTTTCACTTTATTGATCAATTTTGTCCCTCAGATCTCAGTTTTTCCTCCCTTTCTCCTTCCTTCTCCCTTTCCTTTCTCACTGTCAGCAGGAGTTATATTTATTCACTAAATGCCAGTCCTTTTATTTCTGACTGTGAAAGGGAATCCCTAGGACTTCCAGGCCTTTCCCATCACACTTTCACTTCTATTAGCCTTACTAAACTAGACCCTCAACTCTATATGCTTATCTGCTACCCCCAGCAGAGAATGGGGTACAGCCCTGTAACCCCTCCCTCGGCTGCAAGTTTTGTCACGTCTTCAACCCCCTATCTGAAGTCCTGTCACTTAGCTACTCGTATAGATATTTAAGATGACCCACTGTCCAGCTCTCCCCGAACTCCCACTCCCACTATGTACCTCTGTAAATGACAAATTCCTTAACCAATGGAATACAAATCAAAGCATTACAGTCCTCCCTCCATATCCTCGAATTCTGCCTTTGCGGATTCAACCAACCATGATGACCGTTTGTCGAATCCGCGGATGCAGAACCCGCAGATGTCAAGGAACCACTAAGGGACAAAATCCATGGATTTCGGTAGCCGCGGGAGGTCCTGGAACCAACGCCCCGTGGATACCGAGGGACGACTGGACTTCTTTCAGTCTTCCTTCCCCACCATTGGTTGTTCTCCAGCCAAAGCCACGATAGTTTCCTGCAGCTCAAATTGTCAAGGATTCAATCAAAAGTTCAGACCACAGGGAGGGAGGATCCCCAGGGAAGAATATGCCTATGAATAAGATCCCCAAAACTCATAGGATTCATCTTCCATGAGCTCCATGGAAACCTCTGTTAAGCCTGTAATTTTCTGTCTGACATTAGAAACCACAGGATCCTAGATGCAGCCCCAAACCTGAAGGGTAATGATCAGCTGTCCTCCACATCCCCAAGGCCTAAAAGGTGCATCATGGTTCCAGGATAATGAGGGAAGAGCAGAACTCTGGTTACAGGTCACAGGTTCACATTCTGTTATGTCATAGTCTATTCGAGTCTGGTTTGCGTGGTTTATGTGATGACTCACATATCTACATACCTATATATCTATATATCTCCATCTCTATCTCTATCTAGCAGACACTGAGTAGTTTATGTGCATCATCTCTAATCATCACAGCAACCCTGAGATAGGTACTATTAATATCTATCACACATGAGAAACTGAGGCTCAACTTGCCAGGAAATGGCAGAGCTGGCTTCAGACCCAGATTGTCTGACTCCAAAGTCCATGCTCATTCAATTACATTATTACACATCCCAGCCCTGGGCTTTTTCTCGTTTATCTAGTCTTATTCCCCATTTTCCACAGATCTCAAGCTGCCACCAGCCAAATCTGATTATGAGCCAGTTTATAAACAAGCCCTCATTCCTGTGTAACTGACCACTTAAGACCACTTAAGACCTTCCACTTAAGACCATTCTAACTCCACCCAGGCCCCACCAGGTAGGTTACAGCTCCAGCCCTGGATTCTCCAATCCAGGCCAGGGTCCTTATTAATAAGATTTTTTTCCAGGTGATGTTTTTACAAAGTCTTTACCATGAAGAGTGAGGAGGAAGAATATAAATTAGTATTAACTACAGAAATGTAAATGGTGTATGGGAGCATAGATGACAAAGAAATAGCAATAAGGATGAAAATATCCAGAAAGTTGACACCAATAGCAAGATGCCAATGAGTAATAAAATATAGCAACAGTTGTTACAGCAATTAAAATAAGGAAAATAAAATATTATATACATTCCTAAAAGACACTAAGTAGACTTGAACACATGGAAAGATTTCCTCTATTCTTGGATAGGATGATTCAACATCATAAGTGTGTTGGCTCTTTCTAAATTTATTTATAAATTTAACTCAATCCCAATAAAAATACCAACAAGATTTTCTATGGAGTTAGACAAGTTGAAACTAAAGTTCATATGGAAAAACAAATATTCAAAAATAGCCAGAAAAGTACAGGAAACAAAAAACTATGAGGCCATAGTGGGGAGTGGGAAATATCCCTACCGGACATTAAAACACACTAGAAAGCTTGCAAGTTCCTATTTAGTCTACAGGTTAGATAAAGGCTTTCAACCATGGTTCAAAACCCAGAGGCAATAAAAGAAAAGATTAATAAATTTGACTACATAAAAATAAAATTTTTATATGGCAAAATAAAAAACAAAGCCAAAAATATTTGACAAACTAGGAGAAAATATTTGCAACATATACCACATACAGGGGGCTAATATCCCTAATATATAAAGAACTCTTAAAAATCGAAAGATGGCTAAAAATGGAAGAATGACAAACACACACACACACACTTGATCTAAGGTGGCTTTTAAACATATAAAAAGTGATTAAACTCACTCATAATTAGAGAAATGCAAATTAAAACACTGAGATACCATTTCTTATCTATTAGATTGCTGAAAATTTTAAAGTATGACAATACATTCTCTTGGCAAGGCTGTGGGGAAAAATCACTCTCATATATTGCTGATGGGAAAGCAAACTGATATAACCCTTCTGGAGGAGAATTTGGCCATAGCTAACAAAACAATATATGCATGTACCTTCTGACCCAGCAGTTCTACTTCTGGGAATCTGGCTTGAAGATACATCTCCAACAATGCAAAAGTACAGATTCACAAGATTACTCATTGCAATAATGTAATTGCAAAATATTGGAGACAACCTAAATGCCCATACATAGGAGAGTAGTTGGAAAAACTCTGGTAGATCCACTCAACGGAGTACTGCATCATATGTAGCTGCAAAAACGAATAAGGAAGATCTCTACAAACTGATATGGAGTGACTTTCAGGATATATTGTTAAGTAAAAAAAAAAGCAAAGTACAAAAAGAGTATCTACAGTACACTACTCTTCATGTAAGAAAGAAAGGAATGTAAGAAAATATATATCGGCTCATTTGTGCAAAAGGAATACAGCACGGATAAACCAGTAACTAATGAGCATGGTTACTTTCTGGTTGTTGGTGGGAACAAGGAGGGAAAAAGGGGCCTGGGAAAGGGTAACAGGGATGGGGGGAACAACATTTCTCTGAATACACCTTTTTGTATAGTTCTGATTCTTAGGATCATGGTAAAGTTTCATGGCAATATACATTTTGTGGCTAATGAGAGCCAGGTTTCCACTGTCAGAGAAAGAAGTTACAAATCAGGAAAAGAGAAAGGCTAGAACAAACCCTGTGGTGTTAAATTGGAATTGGAGGTATCAGTATAAATTCACGGATTTTAATATACATTCAGATGGATACACACAGAAATAAATAAAAATATGTGTACACATGTGTGTTTGTCTACATACATATATTTCCTAGCTCTGTCCACTTGACAGAGCCTGCAGATAAACGACACCCCGTAGCAATAAGCATACCTAGTGCCTGATCTTCTTTTCTAAATAACATTCTCCAATGAAAGGGACCAGGGCTCCTTGGAGAAGTGGCTGGTTCTAGAGCTGGGACAGGAAAAATATAAGATGAGCCTGGAACATGTTGTGATGTGAGAAAGTAAAGAAGTGCTCAAGGGCCAGCCTCATGGCTTAGCGGTTAAGTGTGCGCGCTCCACTACTGGCAGCCCGGGTTCGGATCCCAGGTGCACACCAATGCAACGCTTGTCCAGCCATGCTGAGGCCGCATCCCACATACAGCAACTAGAAGGATGTGCAACTATGACATACAACTATCTACTGGGGCTTTGGGGAAAAAAAAAGGAGGAGGATTGGCAATAGATGTTTGCTCAGAGCCGGTCGTCCTCAGCAAAAAGAGGAGGATTAGCATGGATGTTAGCTCAGGGTTGATCTTCCTCACAAAAAAACAAAAAAAGAAAAAAGAAAAAAAAAAGAAGTGCTCAAAAAAGTGATGGACCTGTTGAGAGGACAGAAGGAGCTCCCAATGGCCAAAGCTGGAATAATTTGAGGAACAAAAAGATAGTAATAGTAAGGAATTAGGATCTATAAAATATACAATAAATATCCATGAGTCCATATTGACCTAAATAAATAATTGAGTAAAAAATAAACAGAGTATAAGCCAGTCACAAAAAGACAAGCGTTGTAATATTCCTCTTATGACATTTCTAGAGTGGTCAAACTCATAGAGATAGAAAGTAGGATGGTGGAGACAGAAATGAGGAGACAATGTTTAATGAGTAAAGAGTTTCAGTTGGGGAAGATGAAAAAATTTCTAAGGCTGGATCGTGCAGATGAGTACATAACAATGTGGATGTACTTAATGCTACAGAATTGTACATTTAAATGGGTTAAAATGGTAAATTTTATGTTATATATATTTTACCAAAATAAAATTTTTTTGTGTGTGTTTGAGGAAGATCAGCCCTGAGCTAACATCCACGCCAATCCTCCTCTTTTTGCTGAGGAAGACTGGCCCTGGGCTAACATCTGTGCCTATCTTCCTCCACTTTATATGGGACGCCGCCACAGCATGGCCTGACAAGTGGTGCATCGGTGCGCGCCCGGGATCCGAACCTGGGCCGCCAGCAGCAGAGCTCACGCACTTAACCGCTACGCCACGGGGCTGGCCCCCACAATAAAAGTTTTTTAATGTATTTAAAAAGGAAAAATAAAAATAAATAATAAACAGAGGATAAGGTCCAGCTCTTCCTTACAGTAGAATTCTAATTAATAAATGCAGAAAGAATAAAGGAAAGTAAGAAAATCTCCAGTAGGCAAACAGCAGAGTACGAATTGCTGTAGCAAGAACTACTGATGGTTGTTAAATTTACTGGGCAAAAGTATGATGAGAAACAAGATATTTGCACAGTCAGAGTATCTCGCCTCAAAATACTTACTAACTATAAAGGGAAATATATTAACTTTAAAGTAGGAAACTTGGCAGACACCATCTTAGCTATGTGATCAAAGTTGACACCACCACTAATAAGACATATTGACATGAGGAACACAGCATCAAATCTGTGATATTCCTGCCAAAATGCATAACCTAAACACAATCATGAGGAAACATCAGACAAACCCAAACAGGGGACATTCTACAAAATAATTAGTCTCTAAATCTTCAGAAGAATCAAGATCATTAAAGTCACCAGTTCAAGAATGAAGGAGACTAAAGAGACATGACAACTAAATGCAACCTGTTTCTGAACTGGAATCTTTTTCTATAAAGGACGTGATTGGGACAATCGGAAAAAGTGAAATGGGGTCTGAGGATTAAGTGGTAGTGGTATATCAGTGTTGATTTCCTGATTTTGATGGTTGCATTGCACTTATGTAGGAGAAAGTCCTTATGTCAGGAAATATACACTCAAGTACTCAGGAGTAACAGGACATCAGGTCAGCAATGCATTCTCAAATTGTTTGGTGAAAAGGAAATTACTTATACTTAAGTTGCACACATAAATTTGATATCTTTTCAAAATAAAAAGATAATAATTATTATAAAAAGATCACGGGCCAGAAAACTGGAGGAGTGGGAGAAGCTCCAACACGTATCTTGTAAAATTCCAGAAGCAGAGAATAGAGGAGGGGAGAGAGAGGCATCATTGGGAGAAATAACAGCTGAGAATGGTTAAGAATTTTCCAGGCTGAAGAGTGAAGAAAGATATGAGTCCTCAGAATGAATATTTACATCAATTGCTGAGACAGAAAAACAAAAATAAATCCACATCTAAGCATACCATAGTGAAAATTCAGAACAGCAGGGATAAAGAGAAAATCCTAAGTGCTAACAAGAGAGAAGACAGATTACCTACAAAGAAGCAGTCATTAGATTGAAAGCAGGCTTCTCATTGGTGCTTTGACACCAGCAGACAGTAGGGAAATAGCTTCTGAAGGATGAGGGAAAATAACAAGAATTGCATATGGAGCAAAACCAGTGCTGTTTCCACTGCAGTAGGTCATGAAAGGATACACTTCAGTAAGAAGAAAAATGAACCCAGAAGGAAGGAGTGGGATATAAGGAGCATAATTAGCAAAGAAATTAACAAAATATATTGGTAAATCTATTTAAGTATTGGTTGGTAATGATAATAATCATAACAACTAATTTTGTGCCTTTAAAAACTGGTAAAACTAAAACTCTACATGACAATAAAATGGCAGATTGAAGAAGGGATTCTGTGGGTAATTAAAGCCTGCTAAATTCCTTGTCTTGTCCAGAAGGAGAAGAGAAAAACTGAAGAGTTACAGATTTTAGGTGTGTCATACACACTTTAAGCTTACTTTAACATACACACTTTAAGCTTAGCATGCATGTATATTAAAAATGGAAAGAAATTATTGAAAAAATAGAATCCAAAATTTTCAAACTGCTGGAGGAAAGAATAATAAAAATGTATAAATCCAAAATAGAGCAAGAAAGGATAAAAAAAGAAATAGAAGAAAACCTTGGTAAGTAGAAAATAACATAAGATGGTAGAAACAAGTCCAACTATGTCATAATCACAATCAATGGAAACAGATTAAACTCAGCTAATCAAGAAAGTTACTATAACTATGAATAAAGAAGCAAACACCAGCAATGGGCTACTTTTAAGAGACACACCTAAAACAAATACAGAAAGGTTGAAAATAAAGAGATGAGAAAATATATACCAGGAAAATGTTAACCAAAAGAATTCTAGTGAGCAATACCGATAGCAGATTAAAATGGAATTTAGGGCTAAAAGCATTAACAGAGATAAAGAGCTTCACTTTAAAATGATTTTTTAAAAGTCTACAAGAAAATACAACTATCATGAACTTGTATGCATCTACTAATATGGCTTAGACATACATAAGTGAAAAACTGATAGAATTACAAAGAAAATTGGATAAATCCACATTTATAGTTGGAGATTTTAACACAACTCTCTCAGACACTGATAGATAAATCAGACAAAGAATCAGACAACACAATTAACAAACATGATATATTGGACAGATACATTAAGAGAACACTACACTCAAAAAATAGAGAATATACATTTTTCATGTATATGTGGCATATTTACAAAAAAACTAATCAAGTCACAAAGGAAGTTTCAACAAAATTCAAAGAATCAATAGCATACAATTTGCATACTCTAACCACAATGCAATTAAATTAGGATTAAGAAAAGAGAGTAAAAGTAAAAACACCCTTATGTTTGTAAATGAAAATTGTACTTTTAAATAATCAAAGGTTAAATAGGAAATTACAATGTGGATTATGAATGACTTAGAACTGAATGACAGTGAAAATGTTTGTTTTCTGAAATGTTCTTTCAAAACCTGTAGGATGGGTGCAGCAATACCAACCCTGGATCTTCTCCCCTCTGCTCCACCAGCCTAGTCACCTAAAGCCAAGGCTGAGACAGGCAAACTTCCTTCCTGCCTAGCTGGAGAATGTGAGAGGGGTGGATTTTTCCAATTTAATCACTGTACGGGGCACCTTTCAGATCCTAGAGGTCTTTAATCCAACTCCCCATCTTGCTTGGGACCTCAGCTTTCTCTCCTGCTCCCCATTAAGGGTCTATTAAAATTGAAGCTCAAAGGATGAAAACAACAAGGGAATCTAAGCATTTCCTTCACTTTCTCTCCAGGTTCACAATTCATCTTAAGATTTTTTTTTTTATAATTTTATTTATTTTTTTCCCCCCAAAGCCCCAGTAGATAGTTGTGTCATAGTTGCACATCCTTCTAGTTGTTGTATGTGGGACGCCGCCTCAGCATGGCCAGACAAGCAGTGCATCGGTGCGCGCCCAGGATCCGAACCCGGGCCGCCAGCAGCGGAGTGCACGCACCCAACCGCTAAGCCACAGGGCTGGCCCTCATCTTAAGATTTTTAAAAAATGTTTTATTCAGTGCTTTAGATGTTTGTATTGGGAGGGCTTCTTGAGATACCTAGTCTACCATTTTGTCCCAAATGTAGTCCCGCCATTAGTCAAGTTACCTGTCTCCTCTGTCTTAGTTTCCTCTTCTATAAAAGGGGGATAACAGACTCTACCTTAAAAGTTTGTTGTGGGGAGTCAATGAAGGAGTGCATGTAAAGCCCTGGCACTGGTAAGTGCTCAATAAATGCTGACTATTGCAGAAGCAGTTGTAGGGTGAACTTGGTACCAGTAAGGAGAGTACCAAAAAAATCAACATCATACAGCAGTCTCACCTATAAATACACATGGAAAATTCCTAAGTAAAAAAAATAATAAAATTAAGCCAGTGAAATCCAGCAGGGTATAAAAGAGTACAAAATGGCCAAGTAGGTTTATCTGAGGTGGTTCCACATTAAAAAAAAAAAAATTAACCAATATAGTTGATCATACTAAAAAATTAAAGGAAAAAACTACATGGTCATCTTAATAGATGCAGTCAAAACAATAGAATTTAATCTTCATTCATTATAATTACTCTCAGCAAAGTAGGAGTAGAAAAGAACCTCCTTAATCTAATAGAGTAGCTACAAAATACCAAGAGCTAACATCAGAAAGAAAGGCGAATCTTGAGAAGGATTTCCACTGAAGTCACAACTGAAACAAGGGAGTCTACTCCCACCATGACTATTCAACCTTATCCTGGAGTTTCTAGACCAGTGCTGTCCAGTAGAAAGGTACTGAGAGCTACACACACATTTTTAAATTTTCTAGTAGGCACATTAAAAAAAGGACAAAGAAACAGGAGAAATTAACTTTAATAATATATTTTATTTAACCTACTGTATCCAAATTATTATCATCTCAACATGTAATCAATATACAAAAATCATTAATGACATTCTTTTTTCATATTAAATCTTCAAAATCTGGTGTGTATTTTACACTTACAGAGCAACTCAGACTAGCCACATTTTAAGTGCTCAATAGGCACATGTGAAAAGATGCTAAACCTCACACGTAATCAGAGAAACTCATCAGATTAACAAAAATTTAAAAGCCTAACAAAGAGAAGCATTGGCAAGGATATGGCAGACTCTTATACATTGCTGGTAGAAGCACCCTACCATTTGGAGAACAATATTTAATATTTGAAAATGTGCATAATATTCAGCCCAATAATTCCACTTGTAGATACGTACTTTGGGAAAATTGTCCCCTAAGTGTGTAAATAAATATTTTTCAAGGATGTACTTTTCAGTATTGTTTGTAATAGAAAAAAAAATTGGAAATACTCTAAATAGCCATAAGTAGAAAAAGAAAAGACAAAGTCCCACAATGGAATAATATACAGCAGGTAAAATGAACTGGAAGTATATGCACTAAAATGGATCAAGCTCAAGAACAATAATAGAACAAGATGTATAGTATGATAGGATTTGTGTAAAATTTACAAAATGTACAAAAACAACACTACATATATTTCAGGTATATTCTGTATTTAATAAAAATATAAACAATATAGGGGATGGCTACACAGCAGGATCATAATAGTGATGACTCTGCGAAAGAACAGAGGGAGGGAAAAGAGAATGAGAAAGGAAGAGATAAAGATTTATCAGTAAAACACTACTTCTTTGATTTAGAAAGAAATATGAAGTAAATATAACAAAGGTCATTTGGAAATTCTGCTTGATGGCTACATAGGTATTTCACAGTATTGTCCTTGGCACTTCTCTGTATTTTTGAAAGTTTTCATAACAGTAATCATATAATGCTTCTTGCTATCTATGTATCGAGGGCAAAAAATTCTTACCAACTACATGGAATCAGAATATCTGCCATTGAAAAGAAACTTAACGGAAATGAAATTTGACACGTGAAGATCTGTGTGTACACCTACACACGGATGCACAGATGTAAGTGGCAGAGGTCCAGTCTGGTATAGACACGCCCTGACCTGTGTTCAGAAGAGTGTCTGGCGCATAGCAGGCACTCGGTCAGTACTGATTCAATGAATGCACGAAGGGTGTTGCACTGGTGGATGGGACCTTCAAGAGTCCATTTGCATGAAGGGAGGTTTGCCACTGTTGTTGTTCTGTGATTGCTTACAAATGAGAACTTGGGGGGCCGGCCTGGTGGCCTAGTGCTTAAATTCGCACACTCCGTTGCGGGTGGCCCGGGGTTCACAAGTTCAGATCCTGGGTGTGGACCTACGCACCACTCATCAAGCCATGCCGTGGTGGCATCCCATATACAAAATAGAGGAAGATGGGCACAGATTTTAGCTCAGGGCCAATCTTCCTCAACAAAAAGAGGAAGATTGGCAACAGATGTTAGCTCATGGCCAATCTCCCTCACCAAAAAAAAAGGATGAGAACTTGGTTTTGCAGGTACATTTGAAGGATCACCACGGGGAACAGAATATGGTGCCTGACCCAGATGTTGGTCTTTAGTCCAACTGAGATTGCTTTACCGAAAGAGGAAGGATGTCTAGGCTACAGGACAAGTGACTTTTCCCCATGTTACTCTGAAGACAACAATTCTACTTTGGTAGCCAGGTGACAAAGGGTGTCACACACTGGATGAGCCTGAGAGAGTTGGAGGAAGGATATTTTCCCTACTTCCTCAGACCCAGCATGGCTTTGGCTCAGCAAGGACTCTAGGAGACTGGTTTACTTGGTACCTCAAGGACTGGCCACAGAAAGCTGTGTGTGTTTCTACTGATAGAGCTCCATGGCAACTTGACCTGACATTACAAAGTCTTCAGTGTCTCCAGATCAAACCACTCTCCCACATAAAATACTATGTACCATAAAAGCTGATCTAACAACAATTTATAGAAAGACAGACGAACAGATGAAAGATAGGCCATATAGATAGATAGATGATAGATAGATAGATAGATAGATAGATAGATAGATAGATAGATAGATAGATAGATGATAGATAGATGATAGATAGATAGATAGATAGATAGATAGATAGACAGATAGTTATAATACATAGATATAAAGATATCTTTTCTCCTATTTGAGATTTCCACCCTATGAGATAAAATTTAGCTGCTAAAAGATTGAACAAATATGCCAAAATTCATGAGAATTCTCTGTTAAAAAAAAATAAAGTAAGATCTTCAGGAATGTTTTGCAACTAACTATGTTCCATGCATAACAAACCTAAATATGAGAATTGGCAACCAGACCTACAGATAGTGGAAAGAAGGGAGTTTTGAGTGCTTCACGTTGTCTTTTTTGGCTCCAAGTTAAGAGGACCAGGATGTGGTTTCAATTTTGGATGTGCTAATTATGTTTGTCAGTTGTGAGCTTTGCTTAATTAATTAGTCATGCAAATTTAACTTTAGTATTTTTTGCACATCTAAATCATTACTACAGCAATTAAAAACCTGCTTTTTTTGTGTGTGTGTGAGGAAGATCAGCCCTGAGCTAACATCCATGCTAATCCTCCTCTTTTTGCTGAGGAAGACCGGCTCTGAGCTAACATCTATTGCCAATCCTCCTCCTTTTCTTTGCCCCAAAGCCCCAGTAGATAGTTGTATGTCATAGTTGCACATCCTTCTACTTGCTGTATGTGGGACGCGGCCTCAGCATGGCCGGAGAAGCAGTGCGTCGGTGCGCGCCCGGGATCCAAACCCGGGCCGCCAGTAGCGGAGCGCGCGCACTTAACCACTAAGCCACGGGGCCGGCCCTAAAAAGCTGCTTTGATTAGCTCCTTTCACAGTGTGTAGCACAGCATACTTTTGTCAACTTCCTTTTGACAATCTAGCATTTGGGTACTGTTTAGAGAAAATACATTCTATATGTTTGAGGAAAAATAAAAATCAAGACAGGTGACAAGAAAGGTGGCCTAGCAGTGGAAGATAAGTCAGCAACTATTGGCACCATAAAATCAGTGAATACAGACTGAAAATTGCAATAGCACATGTTCAGGAGGAGTTTCGCGGGGTGGAGAGAGTTGGCGTGCTGAATAAACCAGGAACATGTTTCTTTTGGTAAGTTAAGGTGGAAAGAAGATAACAGTCAGAGATTTATATGTTTTTGGCCCAAAATCTATGACAAAACCCATAAAACACCATGGGAACCAGGCTTGTCCCTGTCTGGGAGATCTAGCCTGACCCTTACAATCACTAATAAATACTGTGGCCAGGTGAAGCCTGTGCCAAATGAAGGACTCCCCAAGGGCCATTTCATACTTTAACAAGCCCAACTGTCAGGAACATTTTATGATATTAAGTTGAGCTTCCTCTTAATTGCTAAATAGGTGTTGCATTCCCCTATGAACCTCCTGTGGATGCTGTATTATTTTCCTTTCTGCAGAGTGAGAACCTGACACATAGTGGGATTTAATATATTTCTCCCACCCCACACTGGAAATTAGTAGCAAATTCAAGAACAAACACAGGCTTTTAGCCGATCGTTCAGAGCTATGTGCCAACCAGATCTTCCCATCCATTCCCCTCACTACCAGCCCTATAGGCAGGATGAGATAGCAAGCGACAGCTAATAGGTTGTTATATATCCATGAGGTTGTTAAAGCACAGAACCAACAGCAACTATTTAGAGAACATGATGCCATTTCTCATTTTAAACCCATCCCCAAAGGCTAATAACTTCACACATCTGGTTTGTCTCAGAAGGTCCCAGCATCTCTGACAGAATCCAGTTGTGGAACAGAAAATAATACTTCATCTAAGAAGTGGATGATCCATAGGTGGCAAATGAAAAACCACTGTTGAATGCAGTAAGGTAATGGAGGGGTAAAACAGCTTTGAATGGCTCATGGAAAACTCAGAGCCAGCAAGGATAAAGAGATGGGAAAAGGTGAAAGAAGGAATTTTCTTAAGGAGTCTCTGATGATAAAAATGTATACATTTCCACAGCACTGCAGAACAGATTATTAAGGTATCAGTCAGGCTTAAACAAAGGTGGACCTGTCGTTCAGAAATTCATTCAGAAATTTGAATGTTCTAAATAGAGAAATTTAATAACTAAAAAGACATGATTTGGATTCCGCAATTCCTTGATACCCCAAATCCTCCAATACCCTAATAAAACCGAAATCTATTTTCAAACTTTTCTCAATAAACTTGCCCCAAAAAATATCCCAAACGTGGATGTGCAGATACATGTACACATACGTGCTGAATACATTCCTATTAAATTCTTAGATAAATAGGGCTTCTCAATAAAGACCTGTGCTGGAGACTAGTTCCCTCCCACCTGCTCAGGGACCTCCCTGAGCAATTACACACACACACACACACACACGCACGGCATTATCTTCAATTTTCCATCCTTCTGGATTCCTCTCCTGTGCATTCGATAAACTCATCCTTCCACTCTGGCATTTCTCTAGCAATCATGCTCTCTCCCCTTCTGCCTTCACAGCCATTCTCATGAAGAGGTCTAGTCTTACTGTCTCCACTTGCCACTTACTCATTTCTCAGCCCACTACAGTCTGCTTCCACTGAAACTGATCCTGCTGAAGTCACCCAACACTCTCCATTTGCCAAATCAAGTGAAAACTTCTCGGTCTATCTTATGAGGTCTTCCTGAAGCCCTGGACACTGCTGATCTCTTCCTCTGTCTCCAAGGCTTCTCTGATAACACTTTCCTGGTTCCATTTTCTTTCTTCTTTCTCTCTCTCTCTCCCTCCTTGGCCTCCTTCACTAGCTCATCCTCTTCCAACATTTCCCTAAAAAGGTGAAAGCCCGGGAGGTTCTTCTTCAGCTCCCTTCTCGTTCTACTAGATTCCTTGCAGTAGGTACATTCATCTAAGCCAGAAGCCTGGGACTTACCCTAATACATCATCATCTTCATCTCCATATCCAAGGTACCTCAAGTCCTATTGATTTGATACCTTCATTTTCTGCCCAGCCTCTCTGCTCTTTAACCTATTGTCCCAACTGCAAACAGACAGATTTCTAAGAAGCAAATCTGATCATATCATTCTCTTGCTTCACACTCCACAGTGGTGCCCCATCAATTATAACTGTGGATTTCTAACTTTTTTTTAAAGGAATATTTTCTGCACTGGGAGTATATGAATTGCATAGGTCAACACAATGCCTGGCACCTAGTATGTGCTCAATAAACAACTGTTGGGTAAAATGAAGTCCAACTTAAAACATGCACACATGTAATGCTGAGTGGTTCCTACTGAAGCAGGGGCGGGAGCAACTCCCCACCTGTTTGCCCTGATCACACTCCCACCAATATCTCAGGCAACCTCTGTGCTCTAGGGCATATCTGGAAAACCAGAGACCTATGTGATGAAGATCAAGCTTCCTAGCTTGGCTACAGACCCATGAGAAACTGATTTCTACCCACTCTTCAACATCATTTCCAACTGCTGTCCATCTCCACCATTCAATCCAGCCTTGCCACACTGAATTGCTTGCCATGCCTAGATATGCAAGGGCTTTGCACATGCAGTTCTTTCTGTCTAGAATACTCTTATCCTCCTTGACAACCTAGAAATCTCCAACTTATTCCTCAAGACCAGCAAAAGATAAAGCCTTTACTGAGTCCATAAGCAGGATGTATCACTTCCTTTGTGTCGTAAATATACCTCATACATATCTTTATTATAAACCATCACACTCTAAATCTACTTTTATTTATAGGTATATCACCTCTACTGGGCTACGAAGGCAAGGATTGTTTCTGATTTATCTTTATAACCCAGGACCCAGCAAAGTGCCTAGTACCCAGGAGGTACTCAATATATGTTTGCATAATAAACTAAATTCTACTGGAACAAGTCATTCTTTTATCTCATCCTTTTTGTAATGAAGTGGAGAATAAACAATTTTTAATCCTTTCTATAATTTTGAAAGTCACAGTGTGTCCCATGTTAAAAATTGGCCAGCTAATCTTCTACTACCTGTGTTTCAACAGAAGTGAAATGTGATTAAGCCTTGTGGATTCACCCAAATATTTAGTGAGAATGTTACTCTTTTTAATTGAAATTGAGATGTCTGAGATCTAATGGGTTATTAAAACTGTTCTTCTCTTGGGCACTATTGAAATAATGTCTTGCATCTTAGATTTTATACAATGAAATAAACAAGAAAGGAAAAACATGTGGATCATATTTGTTCAATGTGGGCGAGATTAACAGAGCACAAGAATCTGATCCCTTAACAGATTCAGATGGGGGCCATCTCTAATGATATAAAATCGGAAATGAGAAACATCAGATGCAGATTAAAGAAAATTTGATAGCAAAATTTAACTCAAGCTACTTAAATGAGACTTTTCCCAGGCAATTACAAAATATCCTCTAATTCTCCTCCGTTGGTCTCCGGAGCAAGGGTTTTGCATCAATTGTTGCATCAGTTTCTGTGTGATTCTGAAACACCAATGTGTTGGTCTTCTGGTAGATGATTTTGTCTTCCACTTCTGGGGCAGCTTTGCTATTACATTGTAGAGACTCATGTGCATTTTTAATATTTATCACTCAATCATACCATAGTAACAAGTAGTTTACCTACCATCTTATCTGGTATAACCCAAGGCTTCTGCACACACCAACATAGTGTACTTGATGTTCACAAAGATGGCATTGCAGGACCCTGAAGTACCCTCTGAATCATGGAAGAGAGATGAAATTAATCCCTTGAGTCTTGTTTCAAATCCAAGAGTACTTTATTGTATTCTAATTCTCCGAAAAATCATGATTCACGTAGAACATATATGGAGTATGTATATGTGTATATGTAGAATCTTTCTTTGTAACACCCAGTCCACTAACCATGATAATAGGAAACTTACTCTAAATTAGGGGCTCTCAAAGCATGCTCTAGAGACCCTTGAGGAAATTGGAGAAGCTTTCAGGAGTTCCACAAGGTCAAAACTATATTTGTAATAATACTAAGACATGATTCATCTTTTTCATTCTCGTTCTCTCACGAGATGCAGTTTTCCAGAGGCTACATGATATGTGATACCGGAACAGATTGAATGTGGAAGCAGATAAGAGAATCCAGCTGTCTTCTATTAAGCCAGACATTAAAGATATTTGCAAAATATAAAACAATCTCACTAATTTTTTGTTTTGGAAAATATTGTTATATTTCATAAAAATATGTTACATATGTTAAACTGCAATGGGAGAATTTGGAATTTATTGTGCCTCCTGAATCTGAGGCATCATATCTTTTATCTATTCTAGAAAATTCTCACCTATTATCTCCTCAGACATTTCTTATTTCCCCCCATTCTCTTCTCCATCTAGAGTGCCAATACAATGTATGTTTGTCCTTTTTTTTTTTTGTGAGGAAGACTGGCCCTGAGCTAACATCTGCAAATCCTCCTCTTTTTTTTTTTTTTCCACTGAGGAAGACTGGCCCTGGGCTAACATCCATGCCCATCTTCCTCTACTTTATATGGGACTCCGCCACAGCATGGCCTGACAAGCGGTGCGTCGGTGCACGCCTGGGATCTGAACTGGCGAACCCCAGGCCGCTGCAGCAGAGCGCGTGCACTTAACCACTTGCGCCACCGGGCTGGCCCCTGTATGTTTGTCCTTTTCATTCTGACATGTTCAACGTCTTTCATATTCTGCATCCTTGTGACTTTGTTCTGCACTTTGCGTATTTCCTTCAGATCTTGCCAGTTTGCGAATTCTTTTTACAACTGAGTCTAATCTTATTTCACCCTGCTATCGCATTCTAAAATTCAGTTAGCATATCTTTTATTTTTACAAGTTCTACTTTGCTTGTTAAAATCTGTCAGGTCTTGTTTGTGTGTTTTTAGTTACATCTTGCTTTTGATACTATTTAATTAAACCTTTTAAAAATATAAAACTCATTTTATATTCACTATCTAATTATTCAATTATCTGAACACCCTAGAGGTCTAATACTGCTGTTTTCTCTGCTTACTTTCATGCATGGGAATTTGTTTCTTCCTGTAGGACACAATTTTGGATTATAAGTTTATGTTCAATCAAGCCTTATGTCCATGGGAATCTTATGCAGCCTGGGTTAAAGACACAAGTCTTTAGAGAGGACTTGCATTTGCTTCTGGTAAGCACCCAAGGTGCCCAAGATAGTATATATTAGAACCCTAATCCACTTCAGGGCAGGCCTCTGGTTATAAAGTGTCAGGAGACATTTTTTTCCCAATGTAATACCAAGCCAAGCCAGAGAGTTGGCCTTATTATTTCCTTTTGCTGTTTTTTTTTTTTTCTAGCCCATCTTTCCATGGCAAATAGAGTGCTTGAGGATTCTAGTTTCATGTGAGGGTCTTGGTTTCACCTTGGTTCTCCACTTTGCTGGGCCCACAGTCCTGTCTTCATGTGGCTGTTAAACACTAATCATCTTGGTTACCTGAAGAGCAAATGTCCCTGGGCATCTGTGGCTTCGATGCTTTGCTTTCTCCCTTGGTTTTCAGCTGCTTCTTCCTTTTTGGTCCCTGTGAATTTGTCTTACTTTTTTTGCAAGCCTAGCTCTACAGATGAGATATTTGTTATATATTGTTTAATATTTTAAGTGTCTTTTTTAGGAAGGTTTTCAGATTATCTAGTTTGCCATATTGCCCAGGAATACAAATTGGGGCAACATTTTTGAAAAGTAAAATGCATATCCCACCTGACCCAGCAATTCTACCTCAAGGAATTCATTCTTTGGATGGAATACCTATCAAAGTTTAAAATGTACATAACTTTTAATCTAGAAATTCTACTTTCTAGGAATTTACCCTAGAAAATACATACGTATATATTCACACTTGTATAAAATGCCATTTGAATAATATTATTTGTTGCAGCAGGCATAGTGAAAGATTGAAGATTGTAAACACCCTAAAAGTCCATCATTAGGAGACTAGTTGAATAAAATAGTTCCTCATAATATTCTGCAATAGTTAAATAGAATTCAAAACATCCACACAACAGAATATGGAAAGATGTTTATGATGCAATTTGCATGACTTCTTTATGTAAAAAATACAAGATATGCTTATATGTGCTTCCATATTCATTAAAAGCTTCTGAAAAAATACACAATTAACTGTTAACAGTAGTTGCCTCTAGAGGTTGGAATTGAACCATTGATATATAAACATTGCTTCTAAATGACAAATGTGCTAATTTGAAATGATTTTTCACCCATGTATTAATATCAGCTCCTTGCTGCTTTTCACTGTTGAGGATGATATTAGCTGTGGGCTTGTCATATTTGGCCTTTATTATGTTGAGGCATATTCCTTCCTCAGGTTCCTGAGGTACATTTGTTGAGAGTTTTTATCACGAACGGATGTTGAATTTTGTCAAATGCTTTTTTCTCAATCTATTGAGATGATCATATGATTTTTATCCTTCATTTTGTTAATATGGTGATCTAATTTATTGATTTACATTTGTTGAACTGTCCCTCCATCCCTAGGATAAGTATCATTTGATCTGGGTGTATGATCTTTTTAATGTTCTGTTGATTTCTCTTTGCTAATATTTTTTTGAGGATTTTTGCATCTATGTTCATCAGGAAAATTTGGCCTGTAGTTTTCATCTTTTGTAGTGTCCTTGTCTGGCTTTTGTACCAGGGTAATGTTGGCCTCATAAAATGAGTTTGGAAGTGTTCCCTCCTCTTCTATTTTTTGGAAAAGTTTGAGAAGGATTGGTATTAATTTTTCGTTAAATGTTTGGTAGACTTCACCAGTGAAGCCACCTGGTTCTGGACTTTTCTTTTTTGGGAAGTTTTGATTACTGATTAAATCTCCTTAATTGGTCTGTTTAGATTTTCTATTTCATCATGGTTTAATCTTGGTAGGTTGTAATTTATCCATTTCTTCTAGGTTACCAAACTTGTTGGCATATTACTGTTCACGGTAGTTTCTTATGATCTTTAGTATTTCTATGTTATCAGTTGTAGTGTCTCCTCTTTCATTTCTGGTTTTATTTATTTGAGTCTTCTTTCTTTTTTTCCTTAATTAGTCTACCTAAAGTTTGGTAATTTTGTTTATTTTTTCAAAAGACCAGCTTTTAGTTTCAGCGATCTTTTCTATTGTCTTTTTAGTCTCTACTTCATTTATTTCGTCTCTGATCTTTATCTCCTTCCTTCTACTAACTTTAGGCTTAGTTTGTTCTTTTTCTAGTTCAATGAGATGTAAAGTTAGGTGGTTTATTGGAGATCTTTCTGTTTTCTTAACATAGGCATTTATGCTTTAAACTTCCCTCTTAGAACTGCTTTTGCTGTGTCCCATAAGATTTTGGTATGTTGTGTTTCCAATTTAATTTTTTTAAAGGTCTTCTTTTAATTTTCCTTTTGATTTCTTCTCTGACCCACTGATTCTCCAGGAGCATGTTGCTTTATCTCCACATACTTGTAAATTTTCCGATTTTCTTCTTGTGATTGATTTCCAGTTTCACACCATTGTGGTCAGAAAAGGTGTTTGACACAATTTTAATCTTCTTAAATTTATTAAAACTTGTTTTGTGGCCTAACATATGATCTCTCTTGGAGAATGTTCCATGTGCACTTGAGAAGAGTGCATATTCTGCTGCTGTTAGACAGAATGTTCTGTATTTATCTGTTAGATTCACCCAGTCTAATGTATAGTTTAAGTCCATTGTTCCTTATTGGTTTTCTGTCTGGATGACCTAGCCATTGTTGAAAGTGGGGTACTGAAGTCCCCTACTATTATTGTATTGCTGTCTATTTCTCCCTTCAGATCTGTTAATATTTGCTTTATACATTTAGGTGTTCTGATCTTGGGTGTATAAATATTTAAAGTTGTTATATCCTGTTTGTTGAATTGACCTCTTTAACATTATATAATGACCTTCTTTGTCTCTTGTTATAGTTTTTGGCTTAAAGTCTATTTTCTCTGATATATGCATAGCTACCCCTGCTTTCTTTCAGTTTCCATTTGCGCGGAATATCTTTTTCCATCCCTTCATTTTCAGTCTATGCATTTCTTTAAAGCTGAAGTGAGTCTCTTATAGACAGCATATAGTTGAGTCTTATTTTCTTATCCATTCAGCCATTCCATGTCTTTTGATTGGAGAATTTGTTCATTTACATTTAAATTAATTATTGTTACATATGGACTTACTATTGCCATTTGTTAATTATTTTCTGGCTATTTTGTAGTTCTTATTCCTTTCTTCCTCTCTTGCTCTCTTCCATTATGATTTAATGACGTTCTGTAGTGGTATGTTTTGACTTCTTTCTCTCTCTCTTTTGTGTATTTACTCTAGGTTTTTGCTTTGTAGTTACCATGAGACTTACATAAAATATCTTGTAACAGTCTCTTTTAAACTATAACAACTTAGCTTCAAATGCATACAAAAGTTCTACATTTTTACACTCCCCTCACATATTATGGTTTTGATGTCACAATTTACGTTTTTTTGTATTGTGCCACCATTAATTGTAGTTATACTGTAGTTATAGTGTATCCAATTATTGTAGTTATAGTTATTTTTAATACTTTTACCTTTTAATCTTTATACTAGTTATAACTAGTATACTAGTTATAACTAGTATAATATACTAGTTATAAGTGATTTATCCATTTATTCATCATGATTTATCCATCACCATACCAATATTAGAGTATTCTGAATTTAACTACATATTTAGCTTTACCAGTGAATTTTATGCTTTCATATGTTTTCATGTTACAAATTAGTGTCCTTTCATTTCAGCTTGAAGAACTCCCTTTAAAATTTCTTGTAAGACTGGTCTACTGGTGATGAACTCTTGCAGCTTTTGTTTGTCTGGAAAACTCTTTATTTCTCCTTCAATTCTGAAGGAAAGTTTTTCTGGGTAGAGTATTCCTGGTTGGCAGTTCTTTTTTCTTTCAGCACTTTGAATATATCATCTGACTCCCTTCTGGCCTGCAAAATTTCTGCTGAAAAATCCACTGATAGTTTCATAGGGGTTCCCTTGCACATAACAAGTTACTTTTCTGTTGCTGCTTTTAAGATTCTCTGTCTTTAACTTTTGACAATTTAATTATAATTTGTCTTGATATGGATCTCTTTAGCTTCATCTTATTTGGTATTCTTTGGGTTTCCTAGATCTGGATGTCTGTTTCTTTCCCCAAGATAGGAAATTTTTCAGCCATTATTTCTTTGAATAAGCTTACTGCTCCTTTCTCTCTCTCTTCTCCTTCTGGGGTCCCTCTAATACATGTACTGGTCTCCTAGATGGTGTCCCATAAGTCCCTTAAGCTATCTTTACTCTTTTTCATTCTTTTTTTTTTGCTCCCTTATTGGATGAATTTGACTGCCTTGTCTTATAGTTTAGTGACCTTTTCTTCCACTTGTCTAGTCTGCTGTTGAATTCCTCTATTGAGTTTTTCAGTATGGTCATTGTACTCTTCAGCAATACAACTTCTGTTTGATACTTTTCAATATTTTCTATCTCTTTGTTGAAATTCTCACTTTGTTCATGCATTGTTTTCCCAAACTCAGTAAGTATCTTTATGACTGTTATTTTGAACTCTCTATCAGGTAAATCACTTATGTCCGTTTCATTAAGATTGGTTTCTAGAGATTGATTTTGTTCTTTTGTTTGTAAAATATCCCCCTCTTTCTTCACTCTTCTTGACTCTCTGTGTTGATTTCTGCACATTAGATGAAACAGCCACCTCTCTCAGTCCTGACAGACTGGTCTCGTACAGAAGATGAACCTTGTCAGTCAGCCTGGCCTAAGCTTCTTGTTGTCTCTCAAACCTCTGTGATTGTCCAAGCTGCTATCTTTGTTCTTAGTGGCTTCAGTAGTTGAGGCTGTGTCAAGACCCACTGTGTCCCAAAGGGGAGGGTCACAGTCAGACATAGACGTAGACTGACTAGAAGCCCAACCCTCAGGCAGTAGATAGGAAAGTATATAATTAAGCACTTCCAGGGAGAATCTGGGAGATGGGCATTTTTGTCTGCTCCCTCTGCACGGAGACTGGGAGTATAACCATAGAGGGGTGCTCTTGCACCTGTTTAAAAACTGATTCTTTGTTTACTACAGTCTTGTGGGACTCCTGAATGCAAGCCCCCTTGGCTATCAGAGCCAGATTATCCAAGGGCCTGTCCCATATGAAAGCTGGGGTGCCAGATGTGTGTACAAGCTCATTCCAGAGAGATGCTGGTGAGCTGGTTTTATCGTTGGAACCAGAGGGAGAAGGTGGTGGAAGTGCCCAGTAGCTCCCCCAGGCTATGTAGGGAATTTCTGCTAGCCCCTAGATTTGTGCAAATTAGAAGCCAAACTCTCAGACAGCAGGTTGTAAAGTATGTTATCAATCTTCTTCCAAGGAAAGCTTGGAAGATGGACATTTTTGCCTGCTCCGTATGTGCTGAACCCTGGGGGGATAGCCACAGTGAGTGGTCACCAACCCATTAAAAACTGCTTCTTCGTTTTCCATAGTGCTGTAGGTCTTGTGGATGTAAGCCCTATTGGCTTTCAGAGCTAGGTGTTTTGGGAGTCCACCCCTCAAGTGGGAGCCTTAAAAGTTGGGGCACTAGATGCATAGGCCAAACCCTTTGCTCCTCAGGGAAAAGCTGGGAGTTGGGTGTTCTCTCCCAATTGTATGGTGCTGTGCCAGGGGTGGGGTTTATGGTGAGTGTGTGTCTTGGCCTTTCCTACTCATTTTGATGTGGGTATTTTCTCAGTTGCCTAATGTGTAGGAGTCACTCAGCTAGTTTCTGGATTTCCCTCAGAGGGGACTGCTCCATGCATAGCTGTACATTAGCTGCAGCTGTGGGAGGAAGGAAGTTTAGGAGCCTCCTATGTCACCATCTTGACCTCTCCCCACTTTGGAGTTTTTATGCACATCGAAGTCCATGAGAGTTGACACTGAATTTTTTTGGAGGATGCAGACATGTTTAAATAGATACAGCAAAGATAGCAGTTTGCAAGATAATGTGGTCTATGAGCATCAGAAGAGAGTATTGGACTATTGGCCCCCAAAATATCTCTCATAATAGCTTTCTTCAATGCCACAAGTCTACTCATTCTTTGTATTTCCCAGTCCTCTATTAAAATACACACATTTTAGAAACAGAGATATTTTGGGGCCATGTTCAGTCATTAAATTCTATGTTAATTAAATCACTTTCATAATATAAAACACATAATAAGAAGGCAGTAGAAAAGTACAAAAGGGAGGACCATTGGGGTGGGTGGAGTATGGAGGACAACTCCAGGCCATTAGCAAAAAATGTATCAATACCTGTGCATTCAAAAGGTATTTCACTTGCAAAATAGAGAAAATAATTTTAAAAAACAGTGTCCAACAATCTAATTTCCTAAGTCTGGCCAAAGATATAGTGCAACTGGAAATTATGTTAGAGATAAAAACATATGTGTTTGGGAAAGAACTTTAGGATTCCAATTCTATGGTCACAGCACTCTAAATAGGAATGAAATTGTTTCTTACTCCAAATACATAGAACTTCTGGGTAAAATATTGGCAAAAAAAATTTTTAACACATAACTGAGCTTAGAAGAAAGTGAGAATTCCCCCAGTGACAGGTATACATTGGGAATATAAAGCCAGAGCACCAAAGGAACATTATGGAGAGGTGGTATTAAACCTAGGAATAGGTCCTAGAGATGGAGCTGCAGGGCACAGAAGGCACAAAATGTAGCTTTGGGCTAGAAGCAGGAGAGGAGCTAGAAACAAGCTTTCCACATAAAGCAAAGGACCTTGAAGGGCTGCCTAGACTATGGCAACCAAACTAGGAAAACTCCACCCACCAGCTCAGCAAAGCAATAAGGCATTCTTATCCACCCAGAACACTGAGCAGAGAAAATTCTCCTGTAAGACAGCAAGCCATTCAGATACCCTTGCTGAAAGAACTACCTAAGGGTAGTATTTCAAGAAGAAAAGAAATTGAATCTGGAAGGAAAGACTGGAGTACAAGTAGTAATGAAGAGGTAAAAAACTGCTAAAACATCAACACCAACAATAATAACAATGTCACATTTCATGGATATTAAAACAAGAAAAAACTTCAATACTGGACATGTGAGACTCGAGCTGGATTTAAAAATGAAATCCAACTATATGCTGATTCTAAGAGCCACAACTAAACCATAAGGACATAGAAAGGTTAAAAAAATGACAGGAAAGCGTATATTAGACAAACGCTAACAAAAGAAATTTATATTAGTGTCAAGCAAAAAATAACCTGTGGGAGAAAAAAGTGTCTGTAGGGATACATAATGGTAAAAGATTAATTCACCAAAAGACATAATAATTCTGAACTTATATAAACCTAACAACATAGCCTCAAAATATATGCAAAGAAAGCAGAGTTATAATGATAAAGGGAAAGATCCACAATCATGATAGATTTTTTAACATACCTCTGTAATCAAGACAAAAAGTAAGTGAGACTATAAATGATTTGATAACACAATTAACAGACGATACAAAGACAATAATTGTATAGAATACTGCATCCAACAATTAGAGAATTTACATTATTTTTAAAGCAAAAATTGAATATTTATAAAAACTGTCTACATATTAGGACAAAGGCAAATCCCAAAAACCACCAAAGAAAATATCACACACACCTTGATATCTACTCAAAATGTAATAAATTTAGAAATCAATAAAAAAGATATCTAAAAATCTTTCATGTATTTGAAAATTTTTAACGTACTTCTAAATAATGTATGAGTCAAAGAAGAAATCGCAATAAAAATTAAAAAATATTTAGAACTGATTCACAAAGAAAACACTATATTTCAAAATGTATAGGGTGTAGTTAAATCAGCAAATTATAAAATAGGAAAAATTGAAAATTAATGATATAGATCAAACTCAGATTAGGAGGAAGTTGGTAGAAAGAAAAACTCAACATAAGAGCAGAAATTAACGAAATGAGAAATAAAAACCAATAGAAATAAACCTTAAAGTTGCTTTTTTAAAAGAAATAAAATAGATGAACTATTTTGTGATCAAGACTGATCATGGTGGAAACACAAAGACATAAATAAAACATATCTGAAAGTAAAGGGGGACATAACCACAGATACAGTAGACGTTTTTAAAAATTGTAAGAGAATAGACTGGTATTTTAATACCAATAAATTTGGAAAGACAAAAAAATTTTAATGATTCTCTAGAAAAATACAACTTACCAAAACAGACTCATAAAAAATTGAAAAGCTGAATAGTTCTATATCCATTAAAGAATTGGAATTGATAATTAAAATTCTAATCCCTCCCCCAAAAATAAAAATCACACCAAGCCAGATGGTTTTATAAAAAAACACAGGCAAACCTCCAATGATCATTATCTTAAAGTTTTTCAGGAATTACAAAAACATGGAAACCTCCCTAACCCACTTTAATGAGGATGACATAACTTGACACCAAAATTTTTAAAACTACAGTATTACAAAAGAAATTTGTAACTCAGCTCATTTATGAACATATTTGCAAAAATCCTAAATAAGATATTAGCATACCAAAGCTAAATTTATACTTTAAAGTATATATATAATATCAAGTAGAACTTATCCCAAGAATTCAAAGCTGGTTTAATATTAGAAAATCTTTTCACATAATTTAACACATTTATAGACAAAAGGAAAAAAACTATTCATTATCTTTCTACATGTAGAAAAAGCATTATTAAATTTAACACATCATCATCATAAAAATAAAAACCCTTAGAAAATCAGAAATAAGAGAAAATTTCCTAAACCTGACAAAAGCATATTTTAAAACTCTATAGAAAACTTCATAATTCATCATGAAACTTGAGAAGCTCTCCTTTAAGACAAAGAAGAAGAGAACAACGATTATTATCACCACAACTATTCAACACTGTTCTAGAGGTCCTAGCAAGTGGAATAAGACGGAAAAAAAAAAAAAAAAAGAAAGAAAACAAAATAATTACAAAGTAATCATTGTTATATAGGCCTGTCCAAAAACTTTTGAAAACCTTTGGCTGATTTTGATATTTCTGCACAAAGTCTACCTTCCTAAACTAGAATCCCAAAACTACCTTTCCCAGACTCTTTTGGTATTAGGTGTAGATTTGTAACTTAGATTTTGCCAATCAGAGGCACTCTCTAGAGGCTTTGATTCAGAATTTGGTGTTGAATAGGATGTCATGTTATAATTATTAACAATGTTCCCTCTCAGATTCAAAAGAATCCTGATTTGGATGATAAATTATACATGTATCTCAATTAAATGGGCAAAAAGGCAACATATAGAGACATGTTTGTCTAATACAAATCATGACAGAAGTGGCATAGATCTGGATCCCTTAGCTATGGAAGCCCGGATTTAACAATTTCTGTATTATGGTGGAGGGTATACAGTTCCGGAGCCAGCAATCTTTGTTTTGTTAACAAGCATTTGAGGTGATTCTGATGCATACTCAAGTTTAAGCCACTGCTCTCGAGAAGTTCTTGCCCACGCGCATAAGGAGAAATACATAAGGATTTTTACTACAGCACCATTTGTAATACCAAAATAAGTGGAAACAATCTTAGCATCTTCTGTAAGGGAAAGGATAAATAACTGGCGTAGTTATTCAATAGATTCTGTACATCAGTTCAAATGCATGAGCTGTAGCTCCATGGATGATAAATCACAAAAATCTGTTGCTGAATGGGTAAAGCAAGCTGCAAAAGGAATAAAATGGCATGATTAAATTGAAGATTTCAAACACAAAACCAAGGAACATATTATTTATGATATTCACATAATTTTTCAAAAACACAAAAACACTGAGTGCATTCCACATACCAATTTCAAGTGGTTACTTCTAAGGGAGAAGGGAAGAAAATGGCTTAGGGGCATCCTTTAACATTTTATAGGAAAATATGACGGCATTTTAATATTTATTAAATCTGGGGGATGGGTTTGTTGATTTTTGTTGTATTTTCTATACTTTTCTTCATATTTAAAAAAAATCATAGTTAAAACTAAATACACGTTTGTTTTTTAAGTTAACTTTCACTTGTTAAAATGGTTTTGTGAAACATCCAGTAATGTTGCTGTGTTTCATTTCCAGGGACTGTAAGCTAGCTCAGTACACCATGAAAGGTAAAAATGCTATATCAAGAACCTCAGTAAACATATATTTTTAAGTTCAGTTTGTATTCAACTTGATCCCTGGAATTTCTGGCAGTCAACAATTTAGGGAGGACAAAATATATCAATCCCAAATGAAAACTAAGGAGTAACACACATACGAGACTGGCTGGCCTTGCATATTACATGAGATCTAATGCTCCTTAAATAAGGAGTCTGGGTAAGTCTTTTTGTAAAATAAATAATCATTCTTGAGTCTATTTGTAAGTTTCCATTTTCAAATGTTGTATTTTCCTGAAATATTACCCACCTATAAAAATTTATAAATTAGAGAACTCAGCTTTCTAGCATTGTAAACTTTCCATATCACTGAAGGAGTAACTCAAGAACACTTTAAAAAAATAAAGTCAAACATGAGACTAATCTATCTATCCATCTATTGACTTATCTATCTATGATTTTTGCCCCATCCATCCATCCGTCCATCCATTAGATGCTCAGGTAAACATCTGAGATGGCTCTCACATGATCATTCCAGACTGTGCCAGCATTTAGCACTCAAGTGAAAATCCATGACCGTTAATTTATAAGTACTACATAGATGGGTAATGAGTAAATATTTATAAGAATTGCATATGTTTCCAGGATTTTATTTACTTAATCTCACAAAATCAGCTTAGAATATCCACTATGTAACATTAAAATGTATTACCCATGTGAACTTAATAGAGTGCCCAAAAATATTTTTACTAATCTTATGTATATCAAAAATTTCTGTATTGTTAATATTTAGCTAATTAAATATTTAAAATTTTTGCAAAAACTGCTCAAGTGTGAAGAACTCTGAGAAATTGTAGGGAAAAAATGCTAATGAGACATCAGAGAAGATTTCTCAAAGACTAGGAGATTGAAATGAAGCTCTAGGAAAAAAGAAGGCAGAGAAAGTTGAAGAAAGGGAACTTCTGAAATCACAAAAGCACAGTGCTGTAGCAGGGATCGTGGAAGAGAAGGACCAGATACAAACCCTTAACCAGCTGTAAACAACAAGAACAAGTGTAACACAAAAGAGGAGAGTACTCCTCTGCAGACTGCAATTCATGATACTGGGACAAAAGTTAAGCGCACCAAATAAATGTATTAAATGTGGTCATGGTGGGATATTTCACTGAAATATCTACTCAGCTATGAGAGCTGTTTTCATGCACACCTGAGAAGCAAAAATATCTTGACAACCGTATATACAAAAGGGCATTGAGATAGAATCACTGTATTTAGTCACAAACCATATGGCTGTCTCGAGTTTAACAATTATATCAGTTAAGTATTATATGTAAGATAGTTAATTGTGTTTACCACAAAATATAAATAAACACAAATAAACAAAGTTTGTTGCTATCTTATCAACTACAATTAAGAGCTGCTAGAATTCCATATGTTCAGTAGTTTACGTCAGGAATCTTTGGAAATAGCAAGAACCAAAATGCAAACTTCCACAAAGTTTCACAGGTTTGAGGTCGAAACAGGAAAACTTCCCAAAACTTTAAAGGAGAGAGAAGATGGTATCAACACAAGCTTACAAACAATGTCTATCAGTAATTGCTCTTCAGCCCTAAAAATGTTGGCATGTCCCTTACTGTGGGTGTTGACTATGGCACATGTGAAAACCTCTTCTCCCCCAAGTTCTTCCAAGATTAGGTGAGAAGCAAATGAGGGGCCTTGCACCAAGTGAAATATTGGGTTCATTCAGGTGCAGTTTAAGGTGTTCTTATTTTTGGTTTTTGCCAGTTTAAGTCTTATACATAATACATTTGCTTCTAAACAAATTGATTTATTAGGTGAATTTTAGCTTTTGTTTTCGTTGGAGAGTGTTGTTCAAAAGAACAACCAAAAAAAATGGTACTCCCCAGAGGCAAATATTTTCAAATATTATAGCTGTTTTTCTTTGTTGTTATCTTCATATTTCTAAATAATGTGCTTAAACTGCTATATCTTGATTCATTGATTTTCGACACTAACTATTGACTTCCCACACTATTTTGGTGAGAATGTAGCTCACTTACATCCATCTTCCTCTCCCCATTTTTCCATCATAAATATATACCATGTTTTCTTTTTTAATCAAAGCAACAGCCAGAACTTACATTAATTGGACATTTAAATATTGTTCACTGTTAAGTGGTTGACTATGATTACCTGTCCTTTTCTGTGCTACTGTTTTTTTTCTGGAGTCAATAATTGTTTCTCCTTAGAATTTGCTGAGATTCTTTTTTTACTGTGTTGTTCTAGTGGCTAGATCTGCCCAGGCCCTTTAACAGCGACTCCCTTCAACTTTCCATATAGTAAAAGCAACTCCATGATCATTTTTCCCTGGAGCCCTCCACCCTCTCTTCCAGTCTGGACCTAATGCACAGCTGTCATCCTGGGATTTTCCTTCAGCACCATCCTGAGAATTCCCTACATATTTCTCCTGCTTCCTGAATCCAACACCTCTTCTTTCTTGGTTTAGTCCCTCCTGGCGGTGGAGCACATCCTCCTGTAGCTTCCCAAGGAAAGACAACTGGATACGGAAGCTGAAGGGTCTCACCATTCGAAATGCACATTTTAACTTAATCTCTCTGTTTTCAGTCCAGCACCTCATCCCTGCCCCTCTTCCTCAGTTTTTAACTTCTGGCTTTCATGATAGGGTCTTAAATAGAAATTATTTCAGAGAAAATAGCTGTTAAAGCGAAAGCTTTATTGCATTTGCAAGAGCCAGGATTTGTTGTAGGAAAAAAGGATTTATAAGTCCAAAACTTGGAGTATTCAGAGTAAAGGGTCTTGACCATACGTCCTAGAATAGGAAAGATATAATTTATGATGTAAGGGCATATCCCAGTACACAGGGTAGAAGGAAAGGCCTTTTCTGGGCTGCGGGGAGAGCATCTAGGGAAAACAAAAGCCTACTTACTGTGTTGCCATCTTGGAATTGAAACCCCAAGGGATGAGGAAGACTCACAGACAGATCTTAGGAAACGTGGGTGGGTATGCTTGTGCCCCACTTCTCAGAGCAGAGCCCAGGAAGCTGCAATGTGAGCAGAGGGGCAAGGCAAAACATGCTGAGAGGACGACCTTAATTGAAATCTGTTTTCACTCATATCAAGTTAGAGAGATGGGGAAAACACAGTGATATGCCTTGGTTTCTATTTCTCCTAGAAGTAGCCTTGGGTTACACAAAGTGTAGTAGAGTTATAACAATGTATCTTATGGTAGTGTGGTTAGGCAGAGCCAGAGCAGGGTGGTGCGCCTGATCTGTCAGTCAGCATTCTGAAGGCCTGGTGAGCTTTTTCAGGCTGATGGCACATTGCTGACGTGGCTGAGGATGTGGGAGCTGAGCATGATTGAAGACTCCATAAAAGGCTGTTTTCCTAGGCAGATGATCCCATTTTACTCTAGCTGAACTCTAGCTGAGTTATTCTAGAATACAGTAGGCCAAGAGCAAAGCTGTCAGCAGGACTTAGGTAAACAAACTTTTGGCATCCTCCTCAATAAGTCAGACATCCTTTCCCTTTTTCTAGAGCCCATATGAAAGGTCTGAAACTCTGAGTGCAGCATCCAATGATCGTCTGGTAGCAGAAAACACACCTGGATTGGAGCTTGCAAGAGGGGCTTCCACCCTTGTGCACCGTTGGTGGGAATGTAAACTGGTATAGCCATTATGGAAAACAGTATGGAAATTCCTCAGACAACTAAAAATAGAACTACCATCTGATCCAGCAATCCCACTTGTAGGTATATATCCAAAGGAATTGAAATCACTCTCTCAAAGAGCTAGCTGCACTCCCATATTCATTGCAGCATTATTCATGATAGCCAAAATATGGAAACAACCTAGTAACCACTGATGGATGAACGGATAAGGGAGATGTGAGATACACACACACACACACACACACACACACACACACAGAGGAATATCATTCAGCCTTAAAAAACAAAGGAAATCCTGATATTTGCAACAACATGGATGAACCTGGAGGACATTAAACTAAGTGAAATAAGCCAGAGACAGAAAGATATAAATACTGCATGATCTCACTTATATGTGGAATCTAAAATAGTCATACTCAAAGAAGCAGAGGACAGAATGGTGGTTGCCAGGGTCTGAGGAGAGGAGGAAATGGGGAGATGTTGGTCAAAGGGTACAAAGTTTCAGTTATGCAAGATGAGTAAATTCTGGAGATCTAATGTGCAGCAATGATGACTACAGTTAACAATACTGTAGTGTATTCTTGAAATTTGCTAAGAGGGTAAATCTTACATATTCTCACCACACACAAAAAAGATAGTAACTAGGTAAAGTGATGGCTATGTTAATTAACTTGATTGTGGTAATCATTTTACAATGTATATGTATATCAAAACATCACATCGTTCACCTTAAATATATATAATTTTTATTTATCAATTATACCTCAGTAAAGCTGAAAAAAAGGGTGCGTTCTAATCCATTCTCTCAGTCACTAGCTCTGTGACCTTGAACCAGTCACACCTCTTCCCTCAGCTTCTTTTAGCTCATCTGTAATTGAAGGGGTTGAACTGTGCCTTTGTCCTATGGGTCATCTGAGTGCTTCAGCAGGAAAAACAGCTGAATATTTTTAGGTGGCTGAAACGAATAAAAGTTAGATTTCAACCACGCTATTATTATTAAATGGCTACCTAATCAGACCTCTGTTTCATCCCAAATTAATCAGTAATGATTTAAATTGTAACTTAAAGTTCTTGAAGTGCTTGCTTCTATATTTTACCCTTTTTCTCCCTTCAACCCATTTGAGACAAGTAGGGCAGGCATTATATCTCCATTATTTTCCTCCTTGGGGGAACGTACAACTCTCACCCTAGGATCCCTATAGTCTCTAGCAGTAAATCTCACATCAAGATCTCTAGAGGGCACCTATTACAAATTCTCTTCCCTGAGCCCTATTCTAGACCTACTAAATCAGAATCCCTGAGATTGAGGCCCTGGGATTTCTTTGCATTTCTGACAAAACACCTCTAGTTGATTTTCATACACCCTAAATTTGAGAATCACTAGTTTACGGAGGAACATTTGAGGCCCTGTTATGTGTCAGGCGCTACCCTAGCTGCTTTATATATATCCTTTCATTCAATCCTCATAACTCAGTGAAGGATATATTGTTTTTAAATAAACTTTTTATTTTGGAATAATTTTAGATTTATGGAAAAGTTGCAAAGACAGCAGTGATAGTATATCCTTCACCCAGTTTCAGTGGCCCTTATTGTTATTATTTACACTCCTGTGGTTAGTTTGTCAAAATTAAGAAACCAACATTAGTAAATTAGTGTTAACTAACTCTAAATTTTATTCGGTTTTCACCATTTTTTTCACTAATGTCTTTTTTCTGATCTAGGATCTAGTCCAGGATATACATTGCATTCATTTGTCATGTCTCCCTAGTTTCCTCTGGTCTGTGACAGTTTCTCAGTCTTCCCTGTTTTTCATGAATTTGACAGTTTTGAGGAGTACTGGTCAGGTATTTTGTAGAATGTACCTCAAATTGGGTTTGTCTGATGTTCTTCTCATGATTAGACTGGGGTTATGGGTTTTTGGAAAGGATACCACACAGAGGAAGTGTCTTTATCATCACATGATATCAGGGGGTATCTGATATCCATATGACATCACTTGGTGATGTTAATAAAGCATATGTTTGGAATCCCAATTCAACCAATTAGGAAATAAAAGTATATCAAACCCGGCATTCCACAACTGCTAAGTGGTGGAATTAGGGTAAAGATTCATTTTTTTTCTCTGCCATTTTGGTTGCAAGTGACCATCCTAGCTATATCTTCCCCCATAAAACTCTCCATTCCAGCTTGACTTGCCATTCCTCTGCATTGTTTCAGGCTCTGCTCAACCTCCAAGTTTTCCAAGTCCTTCAGTGTTCAGCTCAAATCCAGTCTGTTCTTTGAAACTCTCCATGCCCCCCAATGTGCTCCTCTTCGATGAAATCCTGAAGCGCTTACTGTCTGCCCCTCTAATTTTCCACTTTGCATATATTTTCTTAACCTCTGTCTTTCCAAGCTAAAATGATGATGGAGAGAGACCAACCTGCATATGAATCCATTTGCTCCCAAACTGAACGACCTTGGTATCTTCTCAGAGGGTACTCTTCAATCCACCACACTGTAGTCAGAGGAATGCTTCTAAATTGCAAATCTAATTATACCATTACCTTGCTTAAGACTTTTCAATGCCTCCCCATTATTTACAAAATAAAGTCCAAATGTCTGATACTAACATATAAGGCCCCTCATGATCTGACTCTTGTCTACTATTTCACCTTACCTCTAGCCACCACCTTACTCTCCACTCCACAATATCCTGCATTTCAGACATGAGGAACCATTGGCAATTTCTAAGTGCGCTGTGACCTTTCTGAGCCCTATGCCTTTGCATCTGCTCTGTTATCAGTGAAGATGCCATTGCAGAAGACTCCAGTTCAAACTGGCTGATGGAACAAGGACAATTATAACATCAGGTAATAGGAAGTTGAAAAGCAGGGATAGTTGTCCAGCAACTCAACAATGTCATCAAAGACCCTGGTTCACTTTATCTCCTTGCTTTTCCATCCTCAGAAAATTGCTCCTCAGCTTGACTCCCTTCACAGTCACAAGATGGCTATGATAGTACTAAGCATCCCTTCCAAGCACAGCAATACCTAAAGACCAAAAAAAAAAGGGCTATCTTTTCCAGTGTTTCCCTCTTAAGGGCAAGAAACATTTCCTAAAGCCACCCAGCAGATTTCCTTTTATATCTCATTGGCCAGAACTTGTTCATACACTCACTCCTAAGCTAATCAAACAAGAGGAATGGACCTACCATAATTGGCTTAAACCAATCAGTACTTACTCCTGAAGGTAGGCATAGGGTCACTCTCCCTTGGGTCAAGTAGGGGAAGGAAGACCTGAGCAAAATCTCAGCTTTTTCAGAAAGAAAGAAGGTAATGGGTGTTGAGTGGGCAGCCAGCAGTGTTTGTCACACTGTTATTGTTGTCTTATCTTCCTTGTCTACTAGACAGACTCCTTCTCATCCTTTAAGACTCAAATCAAAATTGCCGCTTCCAGGAAGCTTTCTCTGGTATCACCAAGCAAAATGGAATGCTTCATCCTCTGAGCTCCTCTATTGCTGGGTTCATACCTCTACCACAACACTTATATATATATAGCTATATATGGTGTCAGAAAAAGTGAAAACTTTGAAGAAAGGCACCATGTTCTATTAACCTTTTGAGTTCAACCTTGTTGAAGGAAAGAGGAAGGAAGGAAGGGAGAGAGGAAGGAAGGGAAGAAGGAGGGAGGAAAGAAGGAGGGGAGGAAGGAAGAAATTAAGGGAAGAAGGAGGAAAGAACTTAACTTCTCTGAGTCTCAGGCTGTTCATCTGTAAAATAGGGATAATTTTAATTCCTGAAATTTTTTTTTAAGATTAAATGGGATAATATACAGAAAGCACCGAACACAGTTCCTAACACATAGCTTCCCGTGTATTTTTGGAGAACATGTACTCATCTTGTATTTTTTAAATACTATCCTCCCACTCGTCACACACATTTCCTAGCACAATGCTTTGTACAAGTTCAGTTGCTCAATAAATGATAAATGTGTCGATAATTTACTTCAATCCAAAAAAAAATACACATTACTGAACAAATTAAACACCCAGCTCAGTTTGCCATGTCCTGATCTCCTTTGTTAGATTGGCTAAGAGAACTTTTTAATAACATTTCCTAAACTCTCTATAACAGAACTCTTAACTGCTGCTTTCCTGTAATCATCCAGAACATTAGATCTGCTCTCTCTGCCTCGGCGACCTTTCACTAGGCACTCTTGCTTTTCTGCTCTGCTCTCTTCAGTATTCTGGGCTTCATTTCAGATCTGTCCTTCTGAGGTATGCCTTCCTCCCCTTCCTAACACTTCTTTGTTGCTAAAAATAGGTGATGTCCCTTCGGAGCAAAAACACTTGGCAAATCAGTTAGCTTTTACAGGTACAGCTTTATACTGGTCTCTGTGAGATTGGGGGATGGATGGATTAAATAAAGGAGGAGGCTCACACCATCTCCTTCTCTCCACGTACCCCTGCATTCCTCAAAGGAGTTTACAAAACTTATGTAAAAATAGCAATACCATACTCAACAAAAATGCACAAGCTAAAGGATGATAAGTGAGACGTTACAGAATGCTAAAGAGTAAAACAGCCAGCTCAGAAGATCACCAGAATGCATTTTGAGGAAGCATTTGATTAAAGGGCCCTATGCCCAACCCACCAAGCTGGGACTAGAGCTGTTGGTGGTCGCAATTTAACAAACACACTTCTCCAAGGAAAACTGGGGCATGTGATATGGCCAGTTTCCTTTAGACTATAATGGATACCTTTAGGACTTCTCTCACTGAGACTCTCTCTTGGTATGATACTGTCAGCTTGGGTTCTGTCTCTATTCAGTACCTTACATATCCTGTGAAGTTTTGTGACATTAACTCTGAAAGAGGCATCAGTATATTACCTTAAATATTTTTCTCATCCATTGGATATTCAACTGCTTTGAGATACTCTATTTCCCTGCAAGTGAAAATTTTCTATTAGATACAGTACTTAATCCTACTTACATTTGGTATATGTGTGAATGAATGCATTCATGTGGATGGATCCATATCTCCAGGAATATCAAGGCATGAACATGTTGCTGCATACATTTATATACAAAGGCACAAACTTGTATATGTTCATACTTGAAAATGAATGTGTTTTTACCACTCTGCACTTCTGAAACTCATCTCTGGAGTTGGATTGTCCTAATTTCTTTGAATGAAAGTAGCAAAATTGCAGCACAAACTAAAATTGCTCAGAGGCCTAAATTTAAAGGTAACTAGCCCAATTTAGTACTCAATTAAATCCTATTCTGTTTAATCTATTAGCAACTGTGTCAACCTGCTTGTCATCTCCTATCTCCTGATACTTCTGTCCTCAACTCAAAAATCATTCTACCTTCTCTTTACTTTCTAGAGTTCATGCCAAGTTCCCTGCCTGCTATTCAGTATTTCACACATATCCTTAGGGCCATGGTTCTCATAGATTAATTTGTAGTCCTCTGGTGATCGATCAAAAGGATTCTTTAGGTGTATAAATAGTCCAAAGAGTGAGTCACACAAAAATGGATATGAGAGTGTGTGTGTGTGAAGAATTAGAAGTATTCTCTAGTGAAGATTGATATTATCATAGAATCACAGAGCAGAAAGTGTAGATCAACATCCCAACAACATGATCACTGATGGGTTATCCAGCTGTTAATTTAACATCTCCAATGTTGGAGAACTGAGAGCCATCCCCAAGCATGCCTTCCAATCATGACAGTGCTGTCTCATACATCAAGGTCATATCTGTTTTTCTGTAGTTTCTACCATTCAAGTATTCATCAAAAGCCCATTAGAGTGGTTAACCTACAGAGGTTAACCATTGAGCCACTGACCCCTTTGAGAATCTAAGGAAAATGATGGAACCTCTACATAGAAAACTGTACATGCAAAAATAACTTTTCTTATAATTTCAGGGAACACAAGTCCTGAGAAACCCATCCATCCATGGACTCCCTAGTAAAGAATTCCTCACTACTGTTTTGTACTTCATACAGAAATGGAGGATAAATAAGCTACAGTTTCCTCCTTCAAGGAGCTTGCTTCCTAATAGCAAATGCTTGTGACATATTTAATAGTAGTAAAGCAGTATATGGTAAAGTATTAGCTGTATACAGGAGGGATAGAAAATTCCACTCTTGCCTGTATAGCAAGATGGAAGTCCTTGCAAATGGCCACCACGCACTCACATTCCATAAGGGAAATAAAGGCTCTTTGCTGTGTCCTCAGAAGCATCATCTGATGGCACAGTACCAGGAGAGCAGAGGAGGGTGCTGGTCATGGTATAGTACATGGTACTCAATAAATGTTTGCTGAATAAGTAAATGATCCAAGAATAAAATGCTCCCTGACCCTCCAGAGAAGAAAGTTAAAAAGAACAATAAAAGTATTTCATTAGCCTCCAAGCTTCCTTAGGAATAGCCTTTTTGTTCACTTCACCACTTAATCCAAAAATGTCAAAGCATTTCTAAACCCAAAACAAACCTCTATGAGACATATTTTACATGAGTTAAGAAAGGTTAAAAAGATGTGTCCAAGGTCACAAGAGCCATACTACAGAATAGAACTCAGAAGTTTCTCCAATCAAATCTAAGGAAGGAAGCACTGGTATTTCCTTTTTAATTTCTTGATAATGATACCTTCTAACAGGGTAAGTAGACAGCTTTAAGAAATGATTAATTTTCTTTGAAATCCAGATGTTACTCTGCTTTCTTGATATGAGGGTGACCTTGGAGGTTCAGTAAATAAACTTCATCAAATAAGGTAACAGTAAAAACCTCCTAGATGGTTCATAATCACTTCTATTTGCGTTGTAAGATTGCTCTGGAATGAAAGACAAAATGTTTTCTTTCAGTTGAGATTGTTGCTCTTTATTTCTTTATATGTATGCTATATATTGTAAGGATGGTTTTGTTTGGTTTAGTTTTCGCTTAAGTTAAAGGATCTTACTTAAAGACAAATAAAATTTTGCAAAGGAGTCAAAGAAGTTAACACCACACCAACTATAAACAAAATATTCCTTTAACGCCTTATAATGTCTTTTCCCAGATAAATCAAAGAATTAGCATAATATGGAGGGAGATCAGAAAGGATGAGTTCAGATCTCGGCTCTATGACCCAATAATTGTGTGACTTTGACCAAATCTCCTAGCCAATTTGAGCCTCCATTTTGTCACCAGTAAAACTGGAGTAATAAAACTTGCCCTATTTCCCTCTGTGGTTGAAATGAGGTTTACGTGAGATTATGCACATGAAAACAGCCTTTTTAAAGTCTGTATTCATGTTAAGACAATATAGGTTCACCCGCAAGAGATGCTTATCTGGTGATAGCTGGGTCTCTCTCCACTTGTGTAGTCTCAGAGTCTTAGGGGTCAAATCCGAGTAGTGGGTAAAAGAATTGAAATTCCTGTTGTACATACTCCTCTTTTACCTTCTACTGTACCTCAGCCCACCACTACTAGAGTCAGAGTCCTAACCCGCTAAACAGCATCTGAGTTGCCCCTAATTTCATGAACATTTAAAGCTATTTATTTTGGGGAAAGGTAAGACATATATAGTGACTTGTTCCACAGTCTGATGGCAGAGTAAAAACAATCAACAAATGAATTCAGGGACTCCAGCGTTCCTGGTTTAATTTGTTATTCAATAGCCAATTAACAGTTACTAATGCACACTAGAATGTAAGTACATCCTTACCACAGTGTTGATAAACGAACTTGATAAAGGGGGAAAACAGTCCTTATTTTTTACTTTAACATATACAGAGTCAGGCGGGTTCAGAGAAACAACAATTCAGAAGTGTAATCCTGAACAGATGGCTGCTCTCCACATGCTATCTCTGAAGGGGTTTTTTTCAAGGTAAATAGAAACAAATGTTTTGGTGCATTTTGTACCAAAATATACATCTCACAAGAAGCATTTTCCAGCATGAAACAAGTTTCTTATTAATAACATTTTTATGACAAAGACAAAAACTGGTTTGTGAGCTAGTTTAATGCATTCTCTGTCATTCCACCATTAAATTACTCTTACTAATAGACAATATGTTCAGTTACTTCTGAGATATTTAAGTCATTTTAAATCTGCCTACTCTATCCCCTCATTCCTGCCCCACCTTAATTCCTAACACCAGTAAGTCACAAAGGTAGTTTGTCTCTCTTTAAAATGTTCCTTTTATGTCCAACAAACTATGAGTGTGTTTAAGAGAACGACATATATTGTACTTTCATTAACTCATTTATTCAACAAACGTATTTCAGGGACCTACACTATAAAAGGGCAAAAGTCTTCCAAGTCCCCTTTCTGTCACTGATTATATGGTATTAAAGACACCTCATAACTTCTCTTTGCCTCAGTTCCGCCATCAATAATATTTGACCTGCTCACCTGACAAGTCCTTGTATGAACGTGTTCATTTGTTCATTCACTCATTTATTCAACAAATATTCATTAAGCCCCTACTCTGCGCAGAGCAGGTATGGTGATACAAATATGGTAATAAACCAAACAGACCTGGGCCCAACCTCACAAGCTTAATCTCTGAGAATTAACAGAAGGAAACTAAAGTGAAAGGTCTTATTTGAACAGGAAAGTGAGAGAAAAATATCCTAACTTGGGAGCCTTTAGGCTATAGCCTTCTTTTGCCCAGAGCTACAGGTAAGGCTCCAGAGAAATGGCATGGGTTACAAGAGGAAAACTTTATCAAATATGCAAAAATGAACTGCTTCATAACTGCTTCATATCCATATTGGCACAAAATACGAGCTAAAATACAACCCAAAATGTTTCTTCCTCTAAGTGTGCCTTTTTCCCCCCATAATTACTCATAGTGGCTGTTTTTGTTTGTTTGTTTGTTTGTTTTTTGGAAGGGAGGTGTTATAACTTTAAACACAAATGCACAAACAAAAGCAGCATTCTAAGCAATACAGGACAATATGACATCTTCTCTAGTGCAGTATTTTCCCAAAATGTGGTATGTAGACCACTGCAAGACATGAAATTATTTTAGGTGATAACATAAATAAAATTTACTTAATGATTGTGTGTTTACTCTAATGTGTGTCAGAAAAAAATATCCCCAGCACATCAAAACCATGTTCATCGATATTCGGGCTTAGTATGAGGCTAAAGTAGGTAGCACTGTAATAGTCCACTTTAGGCAGCCCGCATGAATGAGAGGAGCAGGGCTCAGGTGTGCCCAGGAATGTTTCCAACCTTCCGTCATAACTTGAGACACACAGGAAGTACAAGTGCTATCACTAGCAATTGGATCTCGCATCCTGATGTCCATGTGTATTGCAGCAATCTTGTCTGAGAGAGGCCAATTATACTGAAAATAATGGCTCCAGAAATAGTCTTGGGGAAGTCTTCACTGGCTCAGCTTGGGTCACTTGCGCCTCTAAAGCAAACATTGTGGCCAGTGGGATGAGGCTTTCAAACTGGCCAGGCCTAAGTTTTATTGCCCCCTCTGGAACCTGGAGCAACCCTACCTAAACTGTATGAATTCACACTGGAGGAAATGTGGTTCCACAAAAGAAAACTGAGGAACTGTTCCTTGTACGTATCATGAGGTCAGTAACTTTTACCTTATAGTGTTGTGGTGAGGATTAAATGAAATAAAGAATGTATTTTGCCTCATTGACCCAGTGAATGGCTCAAAGCAAGTGCTCAACAAATGGTGGTACTAGTAGCCATAATAATTGTTATTATTGTTTGTTAACATGATTATTGTTGTTGTGATAACAGTGGCTTTCTAAAACAGTTTTAGGGTCACATTTGTTAACTTAATTCTTTTATTAACCTACAAACGAAGAGTAATTATTTGAATATAACCTTTGGAGAGCCATTAAGCCAAGGGCACACTTCCTTCAATTATATCCTTAATTTGTTTATCATCTCCATGCATAATCAAGGTACTCTGAATTACCACAGTAAAACTTTCAGTGTCTCACCCAATACCTTCTTGATTCATTCTTAAGTGACATGTAGTTTTATCATGACATAATTTTATCCAACTTATTATGCACCAATTGTGTATTTATAATAATGTTATATTTACAACAATAGATTGCCATGTATTTTTCATAAAACCCATATGATATTGTGAGTTAGTGTTTAGAGTTTCAAAATTAAAAGTAGTGATAATAATAATAAACTTAGTAATGTTGCTAAAATCTACTTTTTAAAAAGCACATTATGTGGTTAGGGAGAAGAGTTAAAACAAACACGAAGACTGAAAAATAACAAAATGAAGCTAGTGGTCCTCCTGTGGACCAATGACAAGACTACATGCACCCTTTAAATAACCTAATGAATGGAAGAATTATGATAGACTGGCATAAATGTAAAAGTTAGCTAAAATATTTCTAGTAAAACAATATATGAATAAAACATATTTGGTTCATAATTTTATGAGTAGAGTTAAGATTATCATCTCTTAAGATTATCATGAAAAAAATACACATCACAAATATAAAGCATTGAATAAGTTTTTTCAATATATTAGGCCCTCAATAAAATAAAAAAATAAATCAACTTTAAATATAGATACAGTATATTTATTTTGCCTTCATTACTGCAAACTTTGACAAAGTTCAGGAGAGATGACACAAAGGTGGGTGAAAAATTATCTAAATATCATAAATTAAAAATATTCTAGAATAAGAATAAGTCATAGAAGGAATTTAAAAATCCTGGAACTACATGTGGCAATTAAGGCTGATTTTTTAAAATGTAAAAGTGATTGCCAAAGGAAACAAAGAATGAACCCATCTTAAAGTTAAATCCTATCCGGACTGTCAAATAAATTAAATAATATATAAGCAGAGGTGGCTCGTCTCCTACCTGCACATAGTGAAGGCAGCTATAAAGTTCCCCAGGGCGCAAAGCCATTTCTGTTCATGGCTTTTTTATGCTCTAGTGCTTCCTCACTGAATCAGTTTCTTAGGAACACCAAATACTAAAATGTCTATCTATAGTATTTACTTTATTAGAAATATAAATGCATGTGGCTTTCTACCAAAAATTTCAACAGAATTAAGAGACGCATTAGGATTTTGCTTTTAGTAAAGGATTGAGTTCCCTTTTCTTTAGAATGTTTGCATCTACGTTCATGGGGGATATCGGTCTGTAATTTTCTTTTATTGTAATGTTTGTCTGTTCTGGTATTAGGGTAATGTTGGCCTCATAAAATGAGTTAGGAAGTATCCCTTTCTCTTCAATTTTCTGGGAGAGTTTGTGAGAATTGGGGGGTTTTTTTCCTTAAAAGTTTAGTAGAATTCCCAAGCAAAGACATTTGGGCCTGCCATTTTCTTCACGGGAAGATTTTTAACTACGAATTCAATTTCTTTAACAGATATAGGGTTATTCAGGTTATCTATTTCTTCTTGAGTAAGCTTTGGTAGTTTGCGTCTTTCAAAATGAATTTGTCTATTTCATCTAAGTTGTTGAATTTATTCACATCTAAGTTGTTCATAATATTCTCTCATTATCCTTATTAATATCAGTATAATCTATAGTGATGTCACTTCTCTCATTCTTGATATTAGTAATTTGTGTCCTCTATCTTTTTTTCCTTATCAGTCTGACTAGAAGTTTATCAATTTTATTGATCTTCTCAAAGAACCAGCTTTTTGGGCCGGCCCCGTGGCTTGGCGGTTAAGTGCGTGCACTGTGCTGCCGGCGGCCCGGGTTCGGATCCCGGGTGCACACTGACGCACCGCTCCTCTGGCCATGCTGGGGCCGCGTCCCACATACAGCAACTAGAAGGATGTGCAGCTATGACAGACAACTATCTGCTGGGGCTTTGGGGGAAAAATAAATAAATAAAAAATCTTTAAAAAAAAAAAAAAAAAGAACCAGCTTTTTGTTTCATTTATTTTTTTCTATTTTTCTGTTTTATATTTCCTTGCTCTTTGCTCTGATCTTTACCATTTCCTTTCTTATGCATATACTGGGTTTAATTTACTTTTCCAGTTTCTTAAGGTGGGAGGCTAGGTTATTGATATGAAACTTTTCTTCTTTTCTCATTTAGGTGTTTAGTGCTATAAATTTCCCTCCAAGTACCGCCTTAGAATCATCCCCCAATTTGGTATGTTCTATTTTTATTTTCATTCACTTCAAAATATTTTCAAAGTTCACTTTTGATTTCTTTGAACCAATAGTGATGTAGAAGTGTGTTATTTAGTTTCTATATATTTAGGAATTTTCTAGATATCTTTCTATTACTGATCCTAATTTGATATCATTGTGCTTAGAGAATGTACTTTGAATGGTTTGAATCTTTTGAAGTGTGTGAAAATGCGTTTTATGACCAAGAACATGTGCTTGAAAAGAATTTATATTCTGCAATTGGGGAGAAAGTGTTCTATAAATGTCACTTAGGTCAGGCTGGTTGATGGTGGTTTTCAAGTGATTTATATTTTTATTGGTTTACTATCTATTTATCTTAGGAATCACTGAGAAAGGAGCATTGAAAACTCCAACTATAGTAGTGGATTTCTCCTTTAATTTGTGTCATTTTTTTGTTTCATATATTTTAAGGCTATATTATTATGTGCATAAAAGTTTTGAATTGCTATTTTTTTCTTGATGAATTATCCCTTTATCATTATGAAATGACATTTTTTTCTCCCTGGTAATAGTCTTTGCTCTGAAACCTACTTTGTCTGATATTAGTTAGCCCCTCCAGTTTTCTTTTGATTAATGTTAGCATGGTATACCTTTTTGCATCCTTTTACTTTTAAACCTATTTATGTCTTTATATATCAATTGTATTTCCTATAAACAGCATATATAGTTTGGTCATGTTCTTTTAATCTGATCTGACCACCTATGCCTTTTTGTTGTTGTTTTTTATTTTGAGGAAGATTAGCCCTGAGCTAATATCTGTTGCCAGTCCTCCTTTCTTGCGCTGAGGAAGATTGGCCCTGGGCTAACATCTGTGCCCATCTTCTTCTACTTGATATGGGACACTGCCACAGCATGGCTTGATAAGTGGTGCGTAAGTCTGTGCCTGGGATTGGAACCTGCGAACCCCGGGCCACTGAAGTGGAGCACATGAATTTAACCACTATGCCACCAGGCCAGCCCCCCATCTCTGCCTTTTAATTGGAGTGTTTAGACTATTAAAATTTAATGTGATTACTGACGTGGTTAAGTTTAAGTCTGTCATCTTGCTATTTATTTTCTATTTGTCCCAATTATTCTTTTTTCCCTTTTCCTCTTTTTCATCTTATCTTTGGATTGAGTATTTTTTATTATTCCATTTTATCCCCTTTGTTGGCTTATCAGCTATAAGTCTTGTCTTACCATTTTAGCAGTTGCTTTAGGGTTTATAGTAGACATCTTTAACTAATCACAGAGTACCTTCCAGTGATATTACATCAGTTTACATAGAAGAGCCTTAAATTATACACTTCAATTTCTCCTTTCCTACCTTTTATTGTTATACATTTTACCTACACATGTGTTATACACCCACAACACATTGTTATTATTTTTGTTTAGACAATCAATTCTTTTTTTTTATTGTGGTAACATTGGTTTATAACATTATATAAATTTCAGGCTGTACATATCTCCTTTCCTTGTAGATTACACCGAGTTCACTACCCAAAGACTAATTACAATCCATCACCACACACATGTGCTTAATCATCCCTTTCACCCTCCTCCCTCCCGCCTTCCCCTCTGGTAAGCACCAATTCAATCTCCATCTCTCTGTGTTTGTTTGTTGTTGTTTTTATCTTCTATTTATGAGATCATGACTTTCTCCTTCTTACTTATTTCACTTAGCGTAATACCCTCAGTGTCCATCCATGTTGTCACAAATGGCCAGATTTCATCCTTTTTTGTGGCTGAATAGTATTCCATTATGTATATATACCACATCTTCTTTATCCATTCATCTCTTGATGGGCACCTTGGTTGCTTCCATGTCTTGGCTATTGTGAATAATGCTGCAATGAACATAGGGGTGCACATATCTTTACACATTTATGTTTTCATGTTCTTTGGAAAAATACCCAGCAGTGGAATAGCTGGATTGTATGGTAGTTCTATACTTAGTTTTTTGAGGAATCATTATACTATTTTCCATAGTGGCTGCACCAGTTTGCACTCCCACCAGCTGTGTATGAGAGTCCCCTTTTCTCCACACCTTCTCCAACATTTATTATTTCCTGTCTTGTTAATTATAGCCATTCTGATGGGTGTCAGGTGGTATCTCATTATAGTTTTGATTTGCATTTCCCTGATAATTAGTGATGGTGAACATCTTTTCATGTGCCTGTTGGCCATCTGTATATCTTCTTTGTAGAAATTAGATAATCAATTCTTTTAAAGAGATTTATATAATAAGAAAAAATCTTATATATTTCCCCATGTAGTTACCATCTATGGTGTTCTTTATTTCTTTGTGTAGATCCATATTTCCATTTGGTGCCATTTTCCTTCTGCTTGAAAAACTTCCCTTAGACTTCTCTCTAGTAGCATGGGTCTACCAATGATAAATACTTCCAGCTTTGTATTTCTGAAAAACTGATTATTTTCCTTCTAATTTTTAGAGATATTTTCTCTGGGTACAGAATTCTACATTGGCAGTATTTTTCTTTTAGTACTTTTAAGATACTGCTGTACTATCTTATCATTTGTATCATTTCCAAAGAGAAATTGCTCTCATCCTTATCTTTGTTCCTATGCACATAATGCATCTTTATTCCTTGATTGCTTTTAAGATTTTCTCTTTATCACTGGTTTTGAGCAGTTTGATTATGATGAGACTTGGTATGGTTTTCTTCAAGTTTCCTATTCTTGAGGTTCACTGTGATCCTCGGATCTACAGATTTGTAGTTTACATCAAAATTCAAACACTTTTGGTCATTATTTCTTTTTTTTTTTTTTTCTGAGGAAGATCAGCCCTGAGCTAACATCTATTGCCAATCCTCCTCTTTTTTTTCCCCAAAGCCCCAGTAGATAGTTGTATGTCACAGTTGCACATCCTTCTAGTTGCTGTATGTGGGACGTGGCTGCAGCATGGCCAGAGAAGCGATGCCCAGGATCTGAACCCGGGCCGCCAGTAGTGGAGCACGCGCACTTAACCACTAAGCCACGGGGCCGGCCCAGTCATTATTTCTTCAAATATCTTTTCTACCCTCCCTTTGGGAACTCTGATTATAAATATATTGGCTGGTTTGAAGTTGTACCTCACCTCACTGATGTTCTTCTCTTTTTTTAAGCAACTTTATTAAGACATACATCACATACCATAAAATTCATCTATTTAAAATGTACACATCAGTGATTTTTAACATATTCAGAAAGTTGTGCAACTGTCACCAGGAAGTTTTAGGGAAAGATCCATTTCCTTGCCTTTTCCAGCTTTTAGAGGACACCCACATTTCTTGGTTCATGGCCCCCTTCTTCCATCTACAAAGTCAGCAACACTGCATGTCTCTGATCATTCATATCTCCCTCTCTGACCAAATCTGGGAGAGGTTCTCCATTTGTTTTGTTTTGTTTTGTTTTGTTTTTGCTGAGGAAGATTCACCCTGAGCTAACATCTGTCACCAATCTTCGTCTTTTTGCTTGAGGAAGATTCGCCCTGAGCTAACATCTGTGCCAATCTTCCTCTATTTTGTATGTGGGTCACTGCCACAGCATGGCCACCAATGAGTGGTGTAGGTCCATGCCCAGGAACCAAAACTGGGCCACCAAAGCAGAGTGCACTGTGAGGTTCTCCATTTTTAAGGACTCGTGTGATTAGATGCTCAAGTGGATAACTCAGAATAATCTCTCCATCTCAAGGTCTGTACACTTGATCATTTCTGCAAAGTCTCTTTTGTCATGTAAGGTAATGTACTCCCAAGTTCCAAAGATTAAAATGTGGACATCTTTGGGGACCATTATTCTGCCTACCATACCCATTAACAGTAATTCCCCATCCTCCCCCTCCCCCACTCTAGGCAACCACTAATTAACTTTCTGTCTTTATAGATTTGCTTATTCTGGAAATTTCATATAAATGGAATTATATGATATCCAGCCTTTTGTGGCTTGGCTTCTTTCACTTACCATAATGTTTTCAAGGTTCATCCATGTTGAAGTATGTATCAGTACTTCATTTTTTTATGGTTGAATAACATTCCATTGTATGGATATGCCACACTTGTTATTTCATCAACTGATGGACATCTGGAATGTTTCCAACTTTTGCTACTATGAATAATGCTGCTATGAAGACTAAGTTTCTGTGTGCACCTATGTTTTTATTTATCTGAGGTATACACCTAGAAATAGATTTGTTGAATCATAAGGTATATTTAGTTTTTCGAGAAACTACCAAACTGTTTTCCAAAGTGGTTGCACCATTTTACATTGCCACCAGAAATGTAGGAGAGTTCCAATTTTTCCACACCCTCAACAGCACTTTATTGTCTGTTTTTTTAATTATAGCCATTCTAGTAAATGTAAAGTGGTAACTCATTTTGGTTTTGATTTTCATTTCCCTGGTTGCTAATGATGTTGAGCATCTTTTCATGTGTCTATTGGCCATTTGTATTTCTTCTTAGGGAAAATATCCATTCAGATCCTTTGCTCATTTCTAAATTGGGTTATTTGTCTTTTTATTATTGACTCATAAGAGTCCTTCACGTATTCTAGATACAAGTTCCTTAACAAATATATGATTTGCAAATATTTTCTCCCATCTGTGGGTTGTCTTGTACTTTCTTGATGGTGTCCTTTGAAGCATGAAAGGTTTTAATTTAGATGAAGTCCAACTTACCTATATTCCTTTTGTTGCTTGTACTTTTGGTGTTGTACCTAAGGAACCATTGCCTCAATATCACAAATATTTACTCCTATGGTTTCTTCTAAGAGTTCTGTCATTTTAGCTCCTACATGATGACCCATTTGGGGATAATTTTTGTGCATGATGTGAGGTATAGATCCAATTTTATCCTTTTGAATGTCAGTATCTAGACTGTTCTTTCTCTATTAGATTATCTTGGCACCCTTGTCGAAAATCAATTGAACATAAATGTAGGGGTTTATTTCTGGACTCTTAGTCCTAATCCATTGATCTATATGTCTGCCCTTGTGCTAGTATTACACTGTCTTCATTACTGTAGTTTTGTAGTAAGTTTTAAAATCAAGAAGTCTGAATCCTCCAACTTTGTTCTTCTATTTCAGAATTGTTTTAGCTATTCTGGGTTTCTTACATTTCCACATGAATTTTAGGATCAGCTTGACAATTTCTTCCAAAAAATCCAACTGAGATTTTGATAGGGATTATGATGAACCTGCAGTTCAATTTAGAGAGTATTTCCATCTTAATAATATTAAGTCTTCCAATCCATGAACATGGGATGTCTTTTTTTTAATTTGGATCTTCTTTAATTTTTTCAACAATACTTTGTAGATTTCAATAAATGTCTTGTGCTTTTTAAAAATATATATATATATTCCTAAGTATTTTATTGCTTTTGATGCTATTGTAAATTGAATTATTTTTTTAATTGGTTTTCAGATTTTTTTTTTTTTTGCTAGTGTATTGAAAAGCAACTGACTTGTATATTGATAGTTTTACTTTTTTCTTTCCAATCTGGATGCCTTTTATTTCTTTTTCTTGCCTGATTTCCCTGGCCAGTATTGCCAGTAAAATGTTAAATAGAAATGGTGAGAGCTGACATCCTTACCTTGTTTCTGATATTAGGAAGAAAGGATTTGGTCTCTCACCATTAAATATGATGTTATCTGTGGCGTTTTCATAGATGCCCTTTATCTAGTTGAGGAAGTTCTCCTCTGTTCCTACTTTGTTGACTGCTTTCATCATGAAAAAGTGCTGAATTTTGTCAAATGCCTTTTCTGCATCAACTGAGATGATCATGTGTTTTTTGTCCTTTATTCTATTAAGATGGTGTATTACATTGATTTTCATATATTAAACTAACCTTGGATATATTCCTGGTATAAATCCTCCTTTCTCATGGTGTATTCATTCTGTACATGGCTAGATTCAGTTTGCTAGTATTTTGTTAAGGATTTTTACATCTATATTCACAGAGGATATTGGTTTGAAGTTTTCTTTTCTTGTGATGTCCTTGTCTGGTTTTGGTATCAGGGTAATACTGGTGTCATATATTGACTTGGAAAGTGTTTCTTCCTCTTCTATTTTTTGAAAGAGTTTGTAAAAGATTGAAATAGACTCTTTAAATATTTGGTAAAATTCAGTGAGGTCATTTGGGCCTGGGATTTGTGGAAAATTGTTAGTTACTGATCCAATCTGTTTACTTGATATAAGTGTATTCAGATTTTTTACTTCTTGAGTCAGTTTCAGTAGTTTGTCCATTTCATTTGTTATCTAATTAGTTGGCATACAATTATTCATAGTATTCCTTTGTAATCTTTTTTTTCCCTAAGGTTAGTGGTAATGTTCCCTCTTTCATTTCTAATTTTAGTAATTTGAGCCTGCTCTCTTTTTTTCTTTTTTTAAAATTATTTTATTGAGGTCATATTGACTTATAACATTGTGTAAATTTCAGGTGTACATTATTATATGTCAGTTTCTGTATACACTGCAGCATGTTCACCACCAATAGTCTAGTTTTTATCCATCACCATACATATGTGCCCCTTTACTCCTTTCACCCTCCCCCAACCCCCTTCTCCTCTGGTAACCACTAATCTGTTCTCCTTATCTATGTGTTTGTTTGTTTATCTTCCACATATGAGTGAAATCATAGGGTATTTGTCTTTGTCTGACTTATTTCATTTAGCATAATACCCTCAAGGTCCATCCAATCCATGTTTTCGCAAATGGCATGATTTTGCCTTTTTTTATGATCTCTCTTTTTTTCTTGGTCAGTCTGACTGAAGGTTTGTATTTTGTCGATCTTTCCAAAGAAGCAACTTTTGGCTTCATTGATTTTTTCTATTGGTTTTCCAGTCTCTATTTCACTTATTTCCACTTATCCTATTATTTCCTTCCTCTGCTAGGTTTGGGTTTAGTTTGATCTCTTTTAGTTTCTTATGGTGAAAGATTAGGATATTGATTTTAGATTTTCTTCCTTTTTAATATAGGCATTTACAGCTATAAATTTCTCTGTAAGCACTGCTTTAGCTGAATCCCATAAGTGTTGGCATATTGTGTTTTCACATTCATTTATTTCAAAATATTTTCTAGTTTCCCTTGTCATTTCTTCTTTGGTCCAGTGATTATTTAGGAATGTGTTATTTATTTTCCACATATTAGTGAATTTCCCAGATTTCCTTCTGTTATTGATTTCTGACTTAATTCCATTGTGGTTGGAGATGCTCTTTGTTGATTTCAATTCTTTTAAGTTTCTTGAGGCTTGTTTTGTGGCCTAGCATTGGTCTAGACTGGAGAATATTCCATGCGGTCTTGAGAAGAATGAGTATTCTGCTGTTTGGGAGTGGAGTATTCTATAAATGTCTGTTAGGCCTGGTTGATTTATATGTTGTTCAAATCTTCTATTTCTTTGTTGATCTTCTGCCTACTTATTCATCCATTATTGAGAGTAAGATGATAAAGTCTCTAACTATTATTGTTTAATTGTCTATTTCTTCCTTCAACTCTGACAATTTTTGTTTCATGTATTTTGAGGCTCTGTTGTTAGGTGCATTACGTTTATAACTGTTATATACCCAGATGTTATAAATTGTTATCTCTTCCTTTTATTATTATAAAATATCTCTCTTTGTCTCTAGTAAGAATTTTTGTCTGAAAGTCTATTTTGTCTGATATGTTTATAGCCACTGCAGCTCTTTTGGTTAGTCTTTGCATGTTATATATTTTTTTCCATCCTCTTACTTTCAATGTATTTGTGTCTTTGAATTTAAAGTGTGTCTCTTGTAAAGAGCATACAGTTGGATCATATTCTCTGCCTTTTACTTGGAGTATTTAATCCATTTACCTTTAATGTAACTACTGATAAGGTATAATTTATATCTGCCTCATTTTTAAAAGTTATTTTTTCACTGTGTGTTTCATTTTGGATAGTTTGTGTTTTATGCTATCAAGTTCATGAATCTTTTCTTTTTTAACATCTAATATACTATAGGTCCCATCTACTGTATCTTTCATCTAAGACATTATAATTTTCCTCTCCAGAGGTTTACTTTGTGTCTTTTTAAAAAACATATTCTAAATCTCTACTTACAAATAAGACGCAGTTATAACAACTTTTAATGTCCTTGTCTGCTAATTTTAATATCTGTGTCAGTTCTAATTTGGTTTTGATTGATGGATTGTTCTCCACATTATGGGTCAGATTTTCTTGCTTATTTGAATGCATGGTAATATTTGTTTGGATGGCAGGCATTATGAATGTTACCTTGTTGGGTGTTGAGTATTTTTGTATTTCCTTAAATATTCTTGAGTTTTATTCCATGACACAGTTAAGTTCCTTGGAAACAGTTTGATCATTTTAGATCTTGCTTGTTAGGCAGGACCAATGTAGCATTAATATGGAACTGATTATTCCCCACTACTGAGGCAAGACCCTTCTGAGTACTCTCTGCAATACTCCATGAATTATGAGATGTTCTGGTCCAGCTAACAAGAACAGGCACTATTATTTGACCAGTGTGAGTGCTGCCACTGTTCTTTCTAATCACCTCTGATAGTTATTTCCCCAGTTTTGGGCAGTTTTCTGACAGGCATGTACCAATTAGTAATCTGAATACTCAGGAGGGACTCTGCAGGTATCCAGAGTTCTCTCTCTGTGCAGCTCTCTCCTTTCCAGTACTCCATCAGAGAACTCTAGCTTCCTTGGTCCCCTGGATTCTCAGCTCCATCTCCTCAATCCAGGGAGTCTGCTGAGCTCCACTTGGATTCCCCCTTCCTGCACCACAACCTGGAAACTCCCTCAAGGCAGTAAGCTGTGGCAATCACAGGATTACCTCACTTCAGTATCTCAGAAATCATTGTCCTTCATTGCCTGATGTCCAAGGTCTTGAAAAACATTATTTCATGTATTTTGTCTGGTTTTCCTTAGCTGTTTCAGGTAGGAGGGTAAACAGGCAGTACCTGTTACTCCATCTTGATCAGAAACAGAAATCTTTCCCCGGGTTTCTTGGTGGCCCCCAGGGGTTCCAAATGGCTCAGAATTTTCTCTAAATCAATGGGAGTACACACACTTGATATAATGGAATAGGAGGTACATGACATGCCCTCTGAAGTATTCTTTCCAAAAATGTTTAACCCATATCTGAGGAATATTGCATCTGGGCCAGCATGAGTCTCACATAAGCTACGCTACCACACTACAACAGAGAGCAGTTCTCCTACACCTGGACTCCTCCTGTCTCCAGAGTTCCTGTATCCAGCTCCTTTCCTTTTATGTCAATCTGTACATGAATTTATGTTACTCGTATAATGGCATACATAGGCACATCAATGAGGGCAATATTTAAGCTTGAATCCAAACCCAAGAGGAGGAAGACACTTTCCTCCATTACCCTAAAATGTGGGCTGCTGATGGAAACACTGATTTATGCATTTATAAGAAATCTATTATCTTTACCACAGAGAAGTCAGAGCCCAAAGCATGAGGCAAAATCTGGACTCTTTAAATCATGATGTGCTTGAATGACTTACTAGCCAAAGTTCAGCTAGATGGGTATTAGAACCTCTGCAAGGTTTCCAATAAGCAGAAAAATAGAAAGAAAAATAATATTCTAAAATGTAACAATGACTATGATATTCAGAAATTACTCATGGCAAAGTGATTTTCTCATGATCTGTCAAAATCAGGTCTGGTTGGTGATGGGATGGGCCTAAGGAAGGGTCAAGTCCCATAGACTCAAAGTGTGGTTTTTTCACTATCTACCTCAAAATTATTTAGGAGTATATGTTTAAATGCAGATTTCTAAGCCCTGTTTGATGGTTACTAATTCAAAATCTCTAAGGGTAGAGACCCAGAACCTGAACTTTTTTTTCGGTGAGGAAGATTAGCTCTGAAGTAATATCTGTTGCCAATCTTCCTCTTTTTGCTAAGGAAGATTGGCCCTGGGCTAACATCCGTGCCCATCTTCCTCTACTTTATATGTGGGAGGCCTGCCACAGCATGGCCCAATAAGTGGCGCACAGGTCTGCGCCCATGCGCATCCACGAACCCTGGGCCACCGAAGCAGAGCGAGCAAACTTAACTACTATGCCACTGGGCAGGTCCCCAAAACCTGCACTTTTGATAAGCACTCTTGATGATTTTTATGTACATTAAAGTTTGAGAATGACTATAGACAATCCCACTGGAACTAGACAGGATACCAGGTCCACTCAATAGGCACCAAAAGGAAAATATCCAAATATGCAGGCAAGACATGGTGCCAAGGGAATCTGACAGTAAGCAGATGGTTCGTGTAGACCGTTATGGGAGCAGAAGGAAAGTCCTACAATGTCAATAGGTGGAAATCCAAAAGCGGAGAGATGTGTTAGGAGTCAGGCATTGGCAATAGGTAAAGTTTCAGATGCACAGATGATAGGCATCAGAGATGCAGCAGCTTGTAGTAAGGATCTAGTCATGTGGAGTTAGGTTTAGGGATTGGGTTCTAATTTCCAAGAGATTGGGGGGATCAAAGTAGAACTCCAATCCAAAGAAGGGTCAGAGTCAGATACAAGAGAACCTAAAAGAGGCCTGTTACTGGAACCAGTCACAAGGACCAAGGTGAGAGCCTACTCCCTAGGGCCAGAGTTAGCTCAAAGAAGGACCAGCACAGAGACTGATTTGATGCTCAGCCACTAAGCAGCACATCTAGGGTCTCTTGGATTTCCTTGCTCATGGCCTAGATCAGTCCAGAACCTGTTACAAGGGTTAGCCTGCCCCAAGGAGCTAAGTGGCCCTGCTGTAAGGACTGGAAAGGACCAATCTAACTCAACTTTCCAGCCCCTACTTGAAATCTATTTCAGACATAAGCCTCAGGACGTTGTCACAAGGGTGATGGTGGTTTTTCTCAGTAGCTAAAATGATGGCAGCTAGCTGTGAAAGAGGCTGATTCCTAAATAGAACAGCTCCCTAAAGAGAGTAAGAGGCAACTGGATTCTCGAGTCAACTGTGAGTTGTCTTCACCCCCAAGACATTCTGAAACATCACACTCTAGTCACTGGAGGGTAGAGAACCCAGGTGTTCTCTGCACAATTCTACTTTTCTTTAAAATAGCAGATTACTTTTGTAGTGAAAGAAAAACTTTAATTTTTAGATCACTATTGGGTGAACCCATAAATCCTTGGTTCTCTCATGCTTAGAGACTGGTATCGCTAAGGTTGTAGAAGCATATTGCTGAATTCCTCCACTCTCTCAATGAAATCCTTTCAGCAAATAGGCAAGGAGCAAATAGTCATCACTAACCAAATGATTACCAATCTGGCAGATATGCTTCAGGGTGTGGAAAGTGAGTGAAGAATTGAGAGAACTGTTAGAACTAATGCTAGAGAAGATCACGAGGAGGGCAGCACTGAATAGATCTAACGGAGGCTGTGGAGAGAAGGCTGACCCCTTGTCAAGCTCATCTGCACCTTTGGTTACTTACCACTGGCTGTCTCACTCCTGGATCTACGTGACTCCCCTGGCTCTCCTACCCCAGCCCTACCTACGGGATGTTCCCCACTCATCCTATTCATCCACAACGAAATACTCTCAAAATCAATTGGGTGGTGATTACGAGCCATTATCTTCCTGTTGTGCTGAAAGGGATACAAAGCAGTCTGGGCAAAACCTTTCATGATGGGCTTAAAGAAAAAATTCCAGTATATCTAGGAATGGTGTCACTTCTAAGTTGAAAAATCAAAGTCAAGCCACAGTCCTGTCATAATATTCACTTGTTTTGTTTACAAAGGTGTTATATTTCTAAAGCAAATGCCATAAAATGTACAAAAGATTCATTCTTGATCTGAAGGGAGGAAAAAAGAAAAGGGAACCATTTAAACAGTGGAACAGATGGACTCAGATTCAAGGATTGAATGGATTTGTAACATTTTCTTTCTTTGCCCTGCGGAGGGGCCTATTGCTCTGCCTTCTATAGTCTCCCGAATGTCACTTTGCAGGATCTCTGTCCACTTAACTCAGATTTAGAACTATGGATGTAGAATACAGAAGGTGCCTAAAATTCAATCCCTTGATTGAGGAAATTGAGGCCTGGCAAGAGAATTGAATTTCCCAAAGTTGGCTGAACCAAGAATAAAGGTTCTGTCTCTTGATTTCTAGTCCAGTGTTCTTTTCACTCTGTGCCTTTCTTGATGTTACTTCCTTTTAGTTTTGAAAATTATTTTCATTTATTATTTGTCCAAACCTATTGGGACTAAAGCTTTCCAATATCTTCCTTTAATAGTTGTATACCATCTACTCCCAATTTCTGGTTGTATCTTTATGAAGGACGGGGTGTTGCAAAACATAGATATATTCTGATAATTCTGCAGTACAAAGAAAATCTATTCTGTTAAGAGCTAGGAATAATTTATTAGAATAAATATCATGGGATCATGAATTGCTTGGATAAGGTTCACTTATGATGATCAATAACATCTGACAAAGTAGGGAAAGGATTTTGAGTAAAGTAAATACTAACTGAAATATGAATAATATAATTGGTCTAGGTGCTATTTAAAAGAGCAACTTAGATATAATCGTTGAACCTTGGGTTTTAGGAAAGTGGCATGATGTGGCAGAAAGACTTCTGTTTTGGAATTCAGAAAATTAGGATGACCATCCTGATAACACAATTTACCAATTGTGTGATCTTGGGTAAACCACTTGAACTTCTCTAAAGCTTAATTTCATTATGTATGAAATGTAAATAGAAATCTTGTCTATTCCAAAGGGTTGTTAAAAGGATCAAATCCAATAATGTATGAGAGATTGCTATAATTCAAAGATCAGAGACTATCTATGCACTACGATGGCAGGGGACCACGTGTGTCGGATTCAACAGTGTATTCCCAGTACCTAGCCCAGAGCCTGGCACATGGTAAATACACAATAAATATGTATTAAATAAATGAACGCAATGATAGGGAAAATATCATTCTTATCATTATTGTCTTGCTGGAGAAATGTTTATGGAGGGATAAAGCCAAGTATATGTGGGAGGAGGCAAAAGAGAAGAAGAAGAGAATGATTGGTGCTGCTTCTTTCCTAGAACAGAAGCAGAGGTGGTGGAATCAAAGAAAGAATGATTAAATTGACCAATCCCAAAATCTGCCCTCTTTCTTTCCCAGCCCCGTTCATCCCACCGCTCAATGCAGGATCCCGTTATTGATTTTTTGTTTCTAAGATTGCCTTTGGGCATCCACCTCATTAATTTCTGTCATGTTAAGCCATTACATTCAGTTTTTTTATTGAGATCTACATATGTACTCTCTTTGGTCATTAAGAACAGTGCTGTTTTTAACTTACATTGGATGTAACTAATTCAGACTCCTTCCTCCTCCTTTTTCTTTCCTCTTCTTTTAGCCCTCTCCAAAGGCTACCGTGGCGATGGGGAAAGACAGCAGCCTACAGGGACAGCTTGAGAGGAAAATTAGTTCAGTCCTTTTCTTTCTACTTCAAGCTCTGAATGACTCTAGCTAAAAGTCCTATGGGATAGGTGTCTGGCTGAAAATGCATCTCTTTCAGAATTGCTCTTCTTCAATTTTATAGATGTACTCCATCACACACATAGGAATTTCATAAAAATGTTTTTCTCTGCCACAGAGGTCAGGGTTTTACAGGCCTTTGGGGAACAAATAACATGCTCAAACATCAGCTCAACTGAAGAACCACGTTACCCCACTGGAACACCACGTTCTTGGTATGTGGCCAACTTTGGGAATACCCCAAACCACATGTACTTTAGAGAATGCAGACAGGTCACAAAATTAAATGTCTAGTCTGGCCAAACACCCTCAACCTACTTTTAATAAGTTTGAATTAATTGACAGGTTCCCCCTCCCTCCAGTCACACTTGTTACAGCCAATTCAAACTGGTTTTAACTGGATTCAGATAAAATTCACCTACTTTTTGCTTTGTCAAATACAACTGACAGGAACAAACCAAAACATTTCTGTCTGTAAAGAGCAATGCGATAATAAGCCTTTGGACCTTGAAGCTTGCAGAAGACTAATGAGATAATGTCTAAAATGTGTTTGAGCTGCATGTGTGAAAGGCTCTATAGAGATAGAAAATATGATAAATAATGCAAGAAACCTTTGTGTCAGGAAATCTCCTGTCTTCTGGAGGACTTAAAAGTATTAAACAAATACTTTACAAATATGTACCTGCTAATCTAATCTGTCAACTCCAGCCCAGGTAGCTTGAAAAGCACTATTATTCTCATCATAACAAATAAGAATCTTGGTTTCTGATGAAAGATTTTCCAAGAAAATCGCAACATGGCTGTCAGGTAATGCCTTAATATTAAGCCAAGCTTCCAACTTTAATTTCAGCTCTTGCTCACTCTCATCAATGTGAAAGCACTAGTCCTAGCCGCCTCCAATTTTCCACTCCATTCAAGCCAAACGCATCCCTGTGGGATTCTCTTGCTATCCTAAATTGAGGAAAGTCACAAAGCACACTCTCTTTGGGGTTCTTGAACCCCATCACAGTACTCAACAAATAATGTTCTCAACAGTGACCACATAATGGACTTCAATAACTTAGGAGCTCAATTCAATTACCTACAAGCCTTAATCTGCTCCTTTTCATGCAAGTCCCTTCATTCAAAAGCACACAAAAATTTATTTCTTCCCATGGCATCTTTTATTCCTAACAATGATAAATAAGGAAACTATTTTTTCCATGAGCTCTACAAAATAACAAATGAGACGCAAACTTTAGCAAGAAATTTTCTGATGGGAACTCCAAAAACATTTGGCATACACTCTTCTCACAAGCTCCTAAATGCCAATAAATCTTCCATTTGTTTGTTTAAAATAAGTATCATCTCATTTTTCAGAACTTTACTTGAAAACAAGCTATTACCTCTTTGCACTCACCCAATCTTAATAATTTTCTAGAATCATCAAGTTACAAAATTTCTATTAGAAAATCAAAAATCTCAGAGCTGGAAAGAACTTTGATGTACAGCCTGACTTAGCCCTCGCCTATAGACAGGTGAATTTAGTTAATAAGTATTAAAATTGATGACCTGTGGGCAATGGGCCATGCTTGACCTTTTGAGATATATACACAGTGATAAGACAATTCCTTCACCTCAAAGGAGTTTACAGTCCAGTGATGTGTTTCCTAAAGAGCATCAGTATCACTTGGGGGAGAAGGTAGAATTGTAAAAATGAACATTTCCAGGCTCCACCTCAGGTTACTGATCAGAAATTCTAGGGGTGGGACCCAGAAATCTGCATTTTAAAAATCATCCCAGGGCTAAATAGGGGGCCTATCTTCTAAGGACATAAAAAAAATTGGATCAGCACCTTCTGTCAGAAAACACTAAGTCATCTCTTAGCTTTACCCAGACATTCTTCTAAATTATATTCACCACTAAGTTTGACTGTGAGCTATACATTTTATAATAGAAATCCTTAGTACAGAAACCTAAAATAGTGATCTATCATTCTCCTTAAAATGCCTAATTCACTTGACATTTAATTTGGTTTCATTTAGCTCATTTTAGCCTATTTTCCTGCCATGACAGTAGTGTTCAAGAGGAATAGTAATTTTCATAATTTCAAATTTCATAATTTTTTTCCTTTGACAGAAATACAAAACACTAGTAATCATAAAGAAAAGTTGAATTCAGAGACATGTGAGATGTTTGGACTTTAAGAAAGTAAGCTCCTGGGGCCGGCCCAGTGGCATAGTGGTTAAGTTTGCATGCTCCACTTCGGTGGCCTGGGGTTCGCAAGTTCAGATCCCAGGTACACACCACTCATCAAGCCATGCTGTGGCAGTGTCCCACATACAAAATAGAGGAAGATTGGCACAGGTGTTAACTCAGTGACACTCTTCATCATGCAAAAAGAGGAAGACTGGCAAGAGATGTTAGCTCAGGGCTGATCTTCTTCACCAAAAAAAAAAAAAAAAAAGAAAACAAAAGAAAGTAAGCTCCTAGCAGAATTAACCAGCATACACAGAGTCTGTATAAGACCTAGCACCTTGTGTACAGAAAAATCACCTGGGAGTGGCTATCAATGCAGATTGCAGAAGAGTCTGACTTAGTAGAAGTAAGATGGGTAACAGAATTTTTAACAAGCACCCAGCTGATTCTGGTGTGAATGGTTTTGAGAAAGCATTCAAGGGAATTCATGATTTCAAGATATTAAGCTCTTAAATCTGAACCTCCCTTTGAGTCTAAATCAATATATTATAGATAGTAGATTGTCAATACATGCATATTTACTTAAAGTAATCACAAAAAAGGAACAAATAGGGAAATTCAGTTCATCTAATCAGAGCCCACATTCTTAAGTCAGAGCTAGGGAATCTTGCTTATGTCATAAATTACTGTCCTCCAGAATTAGGAGCCACATGCAGTAAAAAAGCAACTTAATGTAGGCTTTGCTGTTGTTCCTTTTAGAGAGAATATAAAACATTCTAATTGCCTACTTTTAAAAGTAAAAATATGCTGAACAGTGTGTGTGTGGCAAGAGGGATAGTTGACTGAGGGTGGGGTAAATGAGCGGTATTCTCTGGCCAACAGCAATAATCAGAGAAATATAATTCTGAGGATCGTATAAAATAAAACCAAGTGGAATCTGTCCTTGATCTAAGTGTCTGTCCCTCAGTCCTGATATTAGGATTGTAATTTCTCCATTCTCACAGGAATTAGTTGTAGACAAACTAAACACTTGTGGTATTATCTAATTACTAATAACTCAGAGAACTGAGATGTCCTTATTTTCACTTCCTTTCGGGGGACCAGAATATGATTGGGTTCTGAGGTTGTAAGCTTTCTGTGAGTCTAGGAAGCATGCTTTATATTACATGTTATTTCTTAAATAGTCCACAAACATGTAAAAGGAGCACTGGCTTACTACTTAATGACTGTGTGACCTTGAACAAGTTACTCAACCCCTCAGAGGCTCAATTTTCTTAGCTGTAAAATGGGTACCCAGGTCGATCTGGATTCATGGTCCAGGCTCTTTCCACTCAGCCATGACTCTCCCCACAGCACAGTGCCTAACTGAGGATCTGTGGGAGGATCACATGAGATAATTTTTGCAAAAGTGCTCTGTTAGCTATAAAGCACTATACAAATGAAGCAGATTATTATTAGTCTTTTGTGAAGCCCAACTATAAAGATGCAAAGTGACCCAGAAAAAGGGAGGACAGACCTGAAGTACAACATTTATAGTGCCTAGAACATTACCCTGTACATGGTAAGTAGGTGCTTAATAAGTACTGAGTGAGTACAGAAAAACACAAAACACAGGTTTGTGCCTCCACCATACCAGGTATGATACCAAGAAGGAATAAATAAACCTAAAATCAAGGATAGTTTGACTCAACCATAAAAGCCACAATGCCTCAAGAGCCTAAGATCTTAAATTAAAAATTACTTGATATGAAAGAGCATTAAAATGTAAACTATGACCCACCATCTGCAATGAAATGGTTGTATTCTTACCTCTTCAATCTTTCAGATGCAGCCTTGGGATAGCAGAATCTGGGCGAGGTTGCTGAATTTTTTTCCCTTTATTTGATAGATCTGCATAATCATCCTGGCAACCTTTATAGGAAATAACAAATTCTATAGAATGTTGGGTACCTAAGGTCTGTTTTGGATCTGGAAGGCTGATTTTTAGTGATACTCTGATTTTAAGCAAACCAGATTTATCCCCTAAGCCACCCCTCTCCCCAACACACACACACACAAGGAGACTGCCGGAGGGGGGTGGGGGGAGTAGGGAATCAATTATTTACTTTATAAAACAATTCTTTATAAGAGTCCTTAGTCTGTTTTCTAGAATATGCAAAATGTGATTCAAATTTAAATGTTCTAATTATATTATGTACAACTTTGACATAGATAGCTATTTGTAGAATGAGGCAAACCCATACTGGGAAATAACAAATTAAAAAATTCAGGGGAAAAAAATATTTTCTTCTGGGTGGGCCTTAATTGCCTTTTTTTTCTTCCCCATTGCAAATGTATTTTTATGCTGGGTAACGTTTCCAAAAGAGGGGTGTTTTTTTTCTATTGTTGAAATGAAACAAACAAGTTTGCTTTCAGAGCCACAGCAATGCCCAACTGTTAAAAAGAAAACGTTTTCCACTGGCCGCTTGCCTCTCTTATCCCCATGCAACCTTTCCTATTGGCCCCTTTCTCTAGGAGGGCCCCTGGGGCTGTCTTGTGGAACTGATTGTAAAACCATTTTGTGCATGAGAACTAGTTTCTTCAAAATCTCAGAGACCACCCAGAACATGCCCGATCTTTGGCAAATGTGTATGTGTTTCCTCAGTATTTGATTAGCTGTACGCTGAGTAACCGACCCGGGTTTCTCGGTCTTTATTTAAAAGAAGAGATGGGAAAAAATATTTTAAAACATTAAGAAAGGAAGAAAATCTCTTTTCTCACCAAAAATCTATTCAAATTTCATTTTATGTATTTGTGTTTTGGGAAGGGGCAGGATAAGAGAGTTCAGCGCAAAGACCTCAACGAAGCTAAACCGTCCAAAAGAGCAAAAGCGTTTCAACTCTGTATTGAGGGAGTAAGCATTTGCTAGAAGCTCACTCGCATGAAAACCTGTCCTCCCCTCCAAAAGCTTCCCATGGTGGGAACTGTCTCCTGCGCTAATACCTATGGCCGGGAATCCTGGAGCAGAGTTCGCGATGGCAGAGGGAGGCAGGCAGAGGCTCCCAGAGAACAGGCCCTGGCTTTGTCTCATCCTGCTGTGTTCCCCTGCTCACAGCCTCCTCTCTTACATACTAGGTGCTCAATAAATGCGGGACGCAGGAAGCGAAAAATCCGAATCTGCCCCCATGCCCCAGAGGCGAATTATCGGGAACGCAAGTTTACTCTGACCCACTGTCTCCTCGCATTTGCTGAGGACGCTCGGCCTCCGCTCTACCGCCCCAGCAGCAGGAGCACAATCAAGAAGGCGAGCTGCTGGAGCCAAGATGGAGAGGAAGCCGGAGAGCGAGAAAAGTGGCGCGGGGCGCGAGCCGGGGGACCCGCCTGACCGCCGCGCGGGCGGCGCGGCCCCGCGCTCCCATTGACAAGGAGGCCGGCGCAGCGGGCGCGCGGGGCGGGGGCGGGGGCGGGGGCGGGGAGGGGCGTCCCGGCGCGCGCCCGGCCCCAGGCCCCGCCCCCACCAGGCCCCGCACGCGCCCACCCGGGAGCTGCGGGCCCAGGGAGCGCTGGAGGAGGGAGGCCGCGCCGAGCGCGCGCCGCCGCCGGCTGACGCGGCCCCGGCGCGCGCGCCCTGCGCCCCCGCCCCTCCCGTCCCGGGGGCCCGGCGCGCGGCCCTGCTGACGTCAGCGGGCGGCTCGCGGTGCGGGGTGCGCAGAGCCGCTGGCGCACTCGCCCCCTCCCCCGCCCGGGCTGTGGCGCGCGCGCTCTCCCTTCATTTTCTTCTCCCCTCCCTCCCAGCCTCTCTCTCTCCCCCTCGAGCTCCCGGCTGCCCGCGGCTCCCTCGCGCTCTCCCTCTCTCTCCGGTAGGCTCCACCGAGCGATGCGAGCTCTGGGAGACAGCGACGCCGCCTCCCGCTAGAGACCTGCCCCCCGCCCGGCCCCCTGCCCAGCCCTGCCCAGCGCGCGGGGGTCGGCGAAGGCGCCGCGGACGCACCGACGGCTGAGGACCGGCGATGCACATGCACTAGCAGCACCCCCTCACTCGCTCCCTCCACACCCCGCGCCGCCGCCGCCTCCTCCTCCTCCGGCAGCAGCGGCAGAAGGACCCACCCTGCCCCCCACCCCACCCTCCGCCGGCTCGGGCTGCGGCTCCTGCCTCGACTAGTATTTTATTTAGTTTGGGTCGTGCACAAGCCTCAGTGCCTGCAGCCCGCGCCTACACGGACCGCGGGCGCCTCCTCCCTGGGCTCCGGATCCCCAGACCCCGGCCACCCTCGCCTCGACACCCCCAGAGCCGCGCCAGCTGCCGCGACTCTCCGCTGCTGGAATCTTGTTAGCGGCTGTCTTTTTGGGGGGTTCTGGTTTCCCGACATTTTTGTTTTCTGCCGAGGGGAGGATATCGTGATTTTTTTCCCCTTTGAGCCCAGGCTCTGCTCTCTGGGGGGGTGGGGGGCGCGCCGAGCCGGGGAGCCGTGCCAGCCGAGTCGTGCGGGCTGTGGCAGGGAAGGGGCCACCATGGGATGTACTCTGAGCGCAGAGGAGAGAGCCGCCCTCGAGCGGAGCAAGGCGATTGAGAAAAACCTCAAAGAGGATGGCATCAGCGCCGCCAAAGACGTGAAATTACTCCTGCTGGGTAAGGACCGGGGCTGCCACCCCTATCCCCAGACCCCGGCCCCTCCGCACCCCCTCCGCCAGCTCCCCCACCCCACTCGGGCCCGGGAAGACCTGGTCCCGAGTTGGCACCACCATGTGCCCAGGATCGCCCACCCCCTCGCATGCCTTATCCCCCTGCCCACCCCGTTCCCCTAAGCTGACACTCACCAGTTTTTCCCCCCTGTCTGTCCCAACAGGGGCTGGAGAATCAGGAAAAAGCACCATTGTGAAGCAGATGAAGTAAGTCCCTGTGGCATTGGGATTTGTACTTTTATTAAGAATAATTTTTTATCATTTGTGTTACCTTGCTCACTCTACATTGCTCTCCGGGCCCAGTTTTTAATTCGTGCACACACACACACACACACACACACACACACACAGACCTGGATTTGACTCCCCTCCCCCACGCCCAACGTTGGTTCTGAGTCCTCCACCCCAACTCCCCGGGTGGGTGTTTTTTTTGGGGGGGAGGGAAGGGGAGCGCCTGTAGTTGTATGAATGACAGTGTCCGCCATATTGATCAGAACATCACACTATTGGCATGATTATGATCATTACTCTTGCTCGTGGGGTGTTTCGTGTGTATTGATGCCTGCATTTCTGTCTCTGTGTCTCTGTTTCATTCTGTCTCTATTTCTCTCTCCTCCTCCCTCCACCCCCCACCCCACATCCATAATCTCACTTCGCCCTGCTCTCCTTCTGGGGCAGTGATTTTGAACTTGGCTAAAACATGGAGGGGACCCAGCCCTAGACTGGGGTGGATGATCAAGTGTCTGCTGTTCATGGATTTGGTGCTGAATTGGAGACTGTGGTTTCTGCCCCCTCTCCCCCCAAAAAGAGGACGAGGGTTAGGGGAGGGGGCGTGTGGTAGGGAAGGGGGTGGGGGTTTCCCAGCTTATGTGACTGGCACAGCTGTATCCAAGGCAGAGGTGGAAGGGGGACACTGGCTGTGAGGCTGAATGCCCGCCCCTTGCTGCCCCCCCTCCTCCCCCACCCTTCCCAGCGTTCGCTCTCCTGACACTGGCAGTTTTCTTTCACTCTGTGGCCTTTATCAATGTATTTATTTACACTCTGCATAGGCCGTGTTCCATGTAATCTACCCCCAATGCGGATTTCAGGCCCCGCTTGCCGCCGCCCCCTTCTGCCTTAGATATCAGTTTCCCCTCCTAATTAACTGGGGGTGGATTTGAGTGATGGTTGAAAATTAAAACAAAATGGGATATTTCTTCCCTTCCACACTTTCTCGATAAGGAGCCTCGCCCCTCCTTTCCACTCTCGGGCTCGCTTCTTGCCCCATCCACTCCGCTCGGCAGTTCCTGGTGAGCCCTCAGGCAGCTTTGCTTGGGGAGGGGGTGGCCGGCGGGGAAGGGGTGCGCGCCCGCAGGGCCTCCTGGCCCTGCTGCTTCCGTTGGCCTGTCGGTTCGGGACGGAGGAGTTCGTTAAGACCGTTTAGCGAGGATTCCACGTCGCTTTGCTGTGACACCTTCGTGCACACACAGCTCCTAATTAGAGGTTGCTGTGCAGTAAACAAAAATGATTATTTTTCAACTTGACAGCATAGGCGAAGTAATTGCATCCCGTAGGAAAACAATGGAAAATAAAAACCCCTTTCGTGGAAAGGTGGGTGGGAGACGAAGCATGCTTTTGCTTTCAGAACAAGATGCAAAAAATCTTGCATGTGTAACAGGCATGACAAGCGGGTTCTAGGCGGCGCCATGATGGTAGGGAGTAGCGACTCGGAGACAATTTCCCCCGTCTGCTTGACGTGCTCTTATTTTTGTTCGCGAGCTCCCCGGGGCTTTCTTTGCAGAGGCCCCCTCGGCTCGCCGCACCCCTCTGAGCCACGGGTAATTTGGCCTGGGGCTTCTCTGGAGCTTGTGCAACCCAAATGGACGGGGAGGCGGGGCCTGGGGAATTGCTCTTTGCAACAAGGTGCATGTTGCATCTGCCTGGAACCCTTGCAGGTCGGTAAATGCAAGCAGCGCCATCCCTTTCTCCCTAAGGGGGACGTTTCAAAACTTCAGAAGTCCGTAATCTGCAGTGGCGGGCTCAGCCGGGTAGAAGCCCCAGCCACCGGAGCTGGGTGAGGTTTCAGGCATTGCGAGTGGTGGACAGCGCCCAGCCGAGGCCGGAAAAGTCGATGGGGCTCAGCTCGGCGGCACTCGGCTCGGCTCGCCCTGTGCTGGGCGCGGGGCTCGCAGGGACTCGGTAGTGCTCGGAGCCGAGTCGGGGCCCCGGCGGAGAGAGCCGAGCCTCTTCGGCGGGGGGGGGGGGAGGGCGGAGGGCCGAAGGCATTCGGAAACGCTCGGCAGAGGGGGTAGAGAAAGGAAGGAGGGGTATGCTAGAGTCTGCAAATTAACTTTGCATCCGCCAAAGTAACTCCTTACCTGCTTTTCCAGAACAGGCCCTATAAATTAGGTTGATTTAATAAGAAGTTTAAAAATATATACTGAGTCCCCCAAAGAGTACCTCGCCTTTTTTATTCAAAGAGAGCTGAGCTCTCTGAGGAGATGTGTGCCATTTTAGAGTGAAAATTCCTAATTATGTACTGGTGTAGGAAATCTTAAATGAAGGCTGTATGTAGACTTTCCCGGGAAAGTCTTATTTCTCTCATATTTGGTTACACTGAGTAGGGGGGAAAAATCAAGCGTTTGATATTTGAGACTGAATCAGATAGTCGATCATTTCTTCTCTTTTCCCTGCACTCTTCCCTTTTCTCACCCCCACAGGACACCTTTTTGGAGAAAAATGTCAGGCAACACTGAGTTTTTGTAGGTAAAACTATTAATATTTTTTTAAAAAAACAGTACACCAACTCTGTTTAGCAAGTAGGCTAGGTTTGTTCAAAAGGTCAGTCAGAAAGATTTCTGGCCCATGTCAGTTTTTCCACAAGGGACCCTGGCGTCCTGTTCTGAAGCATTCATGAATGGCAGCTTTTCCTCGGAGCCCTCCAGCTTGGCTTGAAATAAGTTAGATCAGGGCCTTGTGCCAAGCTGGATGCAGGACTTGTTTTATTAACCACAAAATGTGGGATTGGTGTCACTGTATCCTAGTGACAAATTCTTTTGAGTCCTCCCTTGCAGAGATGATTTTTGACTGAGAGTCACTTGAGTCAGGAAGGACTATACTGTGGGTGGGGCCAGGCCCCAAAATCTAGGTGGCATTTACAGAAAGCAATTTTGGACTTGACTGTGCAGTACGGTTGGTGATCAACCTATCAGGCCCTACATACGAATTAATTAGGATGCTGTTTTATTTCACCTGGGCAGAGGAAACTAGAGAGTTCTCTGTGGGTGATGCCCTGTGAGAGGAAGAATATCGATATTCAGGCATCTCCAGATCCTTGTTAATCAGCATTTCCAGAAGAGCAAAGAGCCATTACATTCCGTCTCTATTCTCATCCACGTTGTGATGTGCTGATTAGAAGAACGAATAGGCTTCCCTATAGGCTCGTAGTAACTGAAGTTATATGAGAAAGGACTGGCTGGCAGATGCAGCTTAGAACAGAGTGTTAACACCCATAGCAGCCGAGGAACATTGCTGGGATACTGACCTTTGAAATTCTTTTGCCTGATATGTGTTGTAATGGGAAACCGGCATCCACTTAAGAGATGCCACAGATTAGACTGTCATTTTAAAAGCCCAATTCTTCATACTTTATTAAAAATTTCATTTGAACATAGCTGTCTGGTTTTTTTGTTTCTTTATGTGTATGTGATTGTGACTAGTGTTTGGGAGCTCTGTGTCAGACAATCCAAAACATTTCAGTACTGAGAAATAAACAGTGATAATTGAGACAGCACAAATATAATTTTACACATACCATGACTAATCAGTGACTTTTTTTTATGTGTGGCATTTTAAATAATTTTGCTTATAGGAAGTCGTGACCTCACCTGTGATACAACCTCATCATTTTTGTAGTCAATCAGTGGGACTCTTTTAGTTATTTAGACTAATCAACATTTTAAAAGGAAGAGTTAATTTTATTTAATTACTAAAATCCTTACAAAGAAATCCCTTAAAGAATTATATTTTATGAAGTATGGAATCAATGGAATATCACTTTAAGTGACTTGGCGTTCTGAACAAATAGTGACAATTGCTTGGACATCTACCTGATGAAAATGTAAAATGAACTGTGGAGTTGCTATGGACACCACAGTTTGCCCTCATTTGAGATGTTGAGTTTTCTGTGCTGTCGCATTCAGGCTGTCTGTCTCTGGAGCATTAAGTGGATTTTTAGGAAGATAGAGAGTTCGCAGGTGGCAGTGAGGCATGGCTTGGTAGCTGGTAGGCTTTGCATAAATGGACACAGTAAAATGGAGCACTTCGGGTGTGCATTCATTCCCAAGGTTCCTGCTCAGTGCCATTGTAAAACAAATTTAAGGCTTTGCCTGGTGAAGATGTCTTGCTCATACAAATATCCCAGCCCTTACAGTGGGATATGATTCCAAGGGCAGACCCCACCCTGTCAGGGAAAGCAGTTTTAAGATGTCACTTGCTGCCAAAAGTTTCCTCCTACCAGCTGACCCTGACTTTGTAATTAGGGTGTCTACTGTTTGGCTTAGGTTCAGGGCAAGCCTGCGTTTATTCAACACACTGCTGTTCAGCGCCTACTAAGTGGCAGGCATTAGTGGAGGTGAATGGCAACTCGCAGCCATTACTCTGTAACAGTGCAGCCATCTAAAAGGGTGTTTCCTGCACACCCCTAAAGGGTCCCATTTTGAGGCCGTACTCCACAGAGAGCTACTCTTCTGGATTTGTGGGCTTGTTATTTCTGCAATCATCTCGTTGGCTGCTTTGACCCCCTCCATTCCTCCTGTCTCCATCTTTATTCAAATGGATGCGCCTTGCTCTCTGGAGATAGCATGAGCATGAACAGAATGTCAGATCAAGTAGCAGATGAGTTCTCCTTTGCTGATGGATGGTGCTCTCTCTCTGCTTACTGTTCACTGAGCTGTAAATACCAGCAGACCTTCCTGCCAGAAGACTAGCAAACAGTCCACCTCGTCTCAGAAATCAGCTGTGGAATTCTTGAACCTCAGTTACCTGTTGGATTTTGAAATAGAATCTGTCTGCTTGTTGAAAGGGTCATTGCTGATTAGATTGAATGACTGAAACTTCATGCAGGAAGGAATGAGTGAAAGGAATCCAGAATTTCTGTTCTTTGTGTGTGGGGCTAGATTAGATTTACAGTGACCAGAGTCGGAGTACTGTCTTGTTTCTTTGGCACTTAGAACTTCCCAGATTATATTGTGCTTGTTAGCATGCCACATCTGCTAAAGATAGGACAGGATCACTCGTGTTTTTCAGCTGCTCACAGTACCCTATCTCTGTTAACACTGGAGATTTCGTATGAGTAGAATAAGGTCCTATTTTTCTGACATGTGCTCAGTCCATCTGGATGCAGGGACTTGGTTCCCTGTATGCCACGGTGTTTTCAGTCTTTCATTTCTTAGGAAGCAAGACAGACTATTATCACGAGAGCACATCTTGATCTGAAAGACAATAGACAAGCTGGTGAGGGGATGGTTTCAAACTGAAAAAACATTTTGGAAAGCGTTACCCCCAAATTTGACACTATCAAAGAACAACTTTTGATTTTGGAAAAATAAAAAAAGTTATGTATGTGTGTGCATGTATACGCATACTACATGAATTTAAAAACAGTTAGCAGGTGCTATGAGAAGGGCACTTCACCTCACTTTCTTATTGATTGCACCATCAAAAGAAGCTTGAAGGTGTTCAGATGAACTCCATTCTAAGAATTTGTTCAAATTTGTGTCATAGTCTTATGTTATTCCCTGCCTCTCATTCATGCACAATACCAGTTAGAAAAGAAACTGTCCAACAAATCAGTCATTAGCTTAGGGGGGAAGGGAAGGAAGGAGCAGTGGCCTGTTACAAGTTTAAGGAAATAGGTAGTTTCCTATTTAGAGAAGCAGTCTGGCACATTTCTCTAAAATTGAGAGGTGATTAAGAGCGTGGACTCTGTAACCAGGCTGCCTGGCTTCAGATCTTGGCTCTACCACTAACTAGATATGTGACCTTAAACAAGTTACTTAACTTTCTGCACCTTAGTTTCCTTGCCTGTAAGATGGGGCTGATAATAAAAATAACCACCGAATAGGGTTGTTGTGAGCATTAAATGATGTAATTTATGAAATGCCCTTATAACAGTTTTCTAGAACATGTAAATCATCGTATGAATGTCAGCTTTAGTTTTTTTTTTATTCCTCTGATTGATTTGTGGGTGTTCCCTTCCCATATGGAGTTCTCCTCTCAAGTGTGTGGGACTTAGCTGCCCTGAGAGCCAGAAGGGGGGGCGCTGTGGTTCACGCTCATGGCTTCTTCCCCTTGCCTGCTCTGCAGCACCAGTTATATAACAAACTGTCTTGTCATAACTGTTGTGACATTTTTGATGGTGCAGCTGCTTCAGCTCTGGAGGCTGGAGTGATGTTATAGAAAGTGGGAAAGAGCACTGGACCAGGAGTCAAGACAAGTGGCTCTGCCCCTGCCTCCCTAGGGCTTTGTTTCCTGAAAGAGTTGGACCCAGGGTACCCCAAGCTCCTTTCCTGTTCTGAATGGTCTATGAAATTGGGATTTACCTTCATTTTCAGGGTCTTGAAGTCTTTGACGTGAGGTTCTAAACATAAAAGCATCAATTATGGTTCCATCTTGCAGGGGTAGGGGATACCCATGAAAGCTCTTTTAAGGCCAAGATAATTGCAGAATAGCAACCTCAACCACAAAGCTTTGTCAGCCAGGAAAGTCATAGCCCTGAGAGGCATTTTGAGGAAACCACCTCTAACCAAACTTTTCATGCAGACGTGGTTCTCAAACCAAAGAGGAGGATCTGAAAGTATCCTGTTAGTAAGAAACAGGATGCTTCTGGGAGGAAAGACCCAATGACATGTTAGAGGCAGACGTGGTTTGTCTGTGGCTTCCAGGATGCTTAAAATGGAGACAGCCCTGGCTTCCACCAGTGTTAGCTGCATGTGAAGGAACTTGCCTGGGTTCAGGTGCGTAAGATCAGGGATCTGGGAGATTTGCAGACCAGTGAAAGGGAAGGGGCAGGAGAACTGTGCTGTAATTGTGCCTCATTCTCTGATTTGACTTCCGGCAGGTCATTCAGTCCCTCGGAGCCTCAGTTTTGTTCATCTCTTCATGAGGACATGGGCTTTCCCCATAGAATTTCTCAGGCATCTTTCAGGTTTCTAGCTTTAAGATACAGTAAATGCAAAGAGAAACCTAGAAGCCTGAAATGCAGGGGGGAATAGTGGGAGTATTTACCGCCCACAGCTTTTATCTGCTGAGCCATCTTTAGTTCTAATATTCTTTACAGAGCAAAGGAAAAACATTGTGCTTTTCATAGCACCAAAAAATTAAAGTAAAATAAAATACTGCAAGACTAATAGTCAGTGCCCTGAATTTGTCCCCCTGCTTACTTGATTTCTGAGCCAAGAATGGAGAAAAGAGAAAAGGGGGGTAATCTATAAGGATTGGACTCCATGGCCAAGAATTTACCCTGGCTTCTCTGCCTAGATCTGAGCCAACAGATAGATCTTCTGTGGAAAATCATTACTTAAGGGGATAGCATCTCTATGCTGTAAAATCAGCCCTGGGTCACTGCCTCCAGGGTCACAGAGCACTAATGCTTATTACTCATTGTAAGTTAATTAGGTGTTTATGTGTCTGTCTCCTTTGCTATCTGGGTGCCCCCTCCCCACCAGGGCTCCCTAAAGCAGGGATGGTGACTTATTTTTGTTCATAATACAGCACTGAACCCAATGTCTGGCACAGGGAGGTGCTTAATAAATGTTAGTTGAAGAACAGAGAGAAAGAAATGAGGTGCAGGAGGAATGCAGACTCGTTTCTACATGAGCCAGAATAATAATATTGGCAGCCTTTGGCTGTCATGGGTTCTGTTCATCATTTTCAATCCAATCTATTATCTTCATTTGTTTTTTTCCCATCAGCCTATGAGGAAATATGGTCATCAACTCCATCTTACAGATGAGGAAGTGAGGTTCAGAGAAGTTAGGTGGCTTTCTCAAGGCCACACAGCTTAGTAAGTGCCAGCGATGCATTCAGACCATGATTTGTCTAATTCCAAAATTGAAGTCCTTTCCATTCTAACCCCACACGGTTCCTACTAGACCACCACCAGCATAGGGAATGGAGAGCTGGCAGGCCAAGACCTGACCCATCAGCAAATGGGATGGCACCAGCTTTGGTTGAGGTCGGTAGCTGAGAGCATAGCAAGTGCTTGATTGGTGCTGGGTTCCTTCTGGAGGTGGAGGTGGTGGTCATCATCAAGTATCACATTGATTCTGATGCCAGAGTGTTCCCTAAACACCAGCTGGACAGCTCCTGAAATCATTTTCCATTGCTGTCTCAGAAGTGTGGGCCATTTCTAGGTGGCCACAGAGAGAAGCTGCCACTGAAGGCTCTGGCTTTGGTAGAAGCAGGTAGCTTGGAGAAGACCTGGGAAAGACAGGATAGTAGGATATCCATCCATTTAACCATCCATCTATCTGTCAATCCATCAATCCATCTGTCCATCCATTACTGAGTGCCTCCTGAGTACTAGGTATAAACATGGTGTCATGGAGGTAGAGAGGAAGGTCTCAGTCCCTGCCCTTGAGGAACTCAGACTACAGGGAGCTACATGTAAAAGACTCTTACCCTTCAGGGCAGGAAGTGCCCTGAAGCTGTGGAAGAACCAAGGGCACCTTCTCTAGGCAGGAAGTTTAGGGAAGTCGGCCAAGAGGAAATGACATGTGGGCTAAGTCTTAAAAGAGTGGTAGTTAGCTAGGTGGAAAAACAGAATGCCAGGCAGAGGGACCAACATGTGCAAAGGCACTAAGACATATCACCACATGCATCACACTGGGAATATAAAATAATTTGGTTTGATTAGAGCACAGTATGTAAGAGGAGTGTCAAGAGATGAGGGATGAAAGATGAGACAGAGATCAGATCATGAAGGGCCTTGTCTATTACACTAAGGACTTGGGATTTTATTCTGAATATAATGAGATGCCACCTGAGGGTTTTAAGAAAGTGGGTGGCTGGATCCATTTGTGCTTTAGAAAGATCACCTATGTGGCCTGGAGGGAGTCAGGTCTGGAAGTTAGGAAACTAGATGGGGAACTTTATTTCTGTGATCCAGGTGGGAAAAGATTCAGAACTAAATTAAAGCAGTGGGAGTGGGAAAAGAAGACAGATTTAGGAGATATTTGGGCGGTGGAATAATTGAACTTATTTGATGATCAATTGGAAGGGCATTGAGGAGGAACTAAATTTTAAAGGATATAGACAAGAATGCGTCCAGGATTCCTGGCTTGGGCCACTGGTGGGATGGTAATGCCATTCCCTGAGATGGAGAAATGCAGGAGAAAGAGGGAAGACTTGGGGAGAAAAATGATGACTTAGTTTGGTCACGTTGATGATTCTTTTGGATCATCCAAGTGGAGATCCCTGGCAGGCAGTTGGATATGTGGATTAGGAGATAGAATGCACCTGGAGAGAAAGGTCAGTTTCGAATTCTGTGGTACTTGTGAGCAGTGAGAGCGTGGAAGTTGGTAACCTCACCAGGCTGAGTGAGAAGGGGAGAGAAGGCAGAGAATACATCTCCCACCACACTCACACACCCCAGCTCCAGGAAATGAGAATCATTCAAGAGGAGGCTGTGAGGGAAACTGAGAAGGAGTGAGACAAGAGATGGAAAAGAAACCTACATAGAGCCGCATCATGAAAGCCAAGGAAGGAAGGAATTTCAAGAAGGCGAGGAAGTGGTTAGTTGAGTCAGATACTGCAGTAGTCAAATAAGATGAAGACTGGCAGGTGTCCATTGGGTCTGGAAGGTTGTTGGTGACCTTGGCAAGAATAGTTCCAGTCAAGTGGCGGGAGAAAAGCCAAATGGCAGTGGGAGTTAAGTAAGTGGGCTGAGGATGTCGAGGCCATGAATGGAGACTCCTGGGAAAGCAATTGGGGCTATAGAAGGAAGGGGACAGAGGTAGGGAGAGAGAGAGTGATAGGGCTCTGGGAGGGCTTTATTTTTATTGCTCGCTTGGCTAGCATAGTGGGGCTTGGATCCACTGAGAAGCTGTAAAGAAAGAGCCCAGATGGAGGAAGATGTTGAAGGTATAGGAAAGAGGAAGTGATAGAAGGAGCAGAGCCCAAAAGGGTGGGCAGAGAGGGGTGCAGAGTGTGGATGGTGGCTTGATCTGGGCATGAATGTGCGTCTCCTTCCGAGACTGACAGGAGGGCGGTAAGGATGGGGCATATGTAGAGAAACTGGGGGGACAGGATGGTGGGAACAAGACGTTGAAGGAGTTCCTGCCTTGTTTATTTTTTCTCTGTGAAGTGAGAAGAATTAAAAAACAGCTGTGCTTGTTTATCAGAACACCAAAGACTGGTAACTTTTATTCTATTCAAACCACTCATTTATTCATTTACCCAATATTTATCTAGCACCTGTCATGTGTTAGGCACTGTTCTAGGTGCTTGGAGATTCGTTGGTGAGCAAGTCAGTCCCAGGGGAATTAGGCAATAACTCCAGAAACAAACCATTGGACATGGTCATTGCAGACTGAAAATTTTCTGGAGTCACACCTTAGTGTGGGGCCTTATGCTGATCACCAAGGAATCCGATTCCTGCCTTCAGAGAGTTGAATCAGTTGGAGGAGACAAATCGGTGCCATGAGGGCACAGAAGAGGCAGCGATGGAATTTGATTTGGACAAGGGCTCAGGATTACGCCTCGAGGCAGCAAGGGGGAGAAATGAGAGTTCAGTGGACACCCGTTGTTTGTTGTTTTACTCTGCCCAACTTCACTCATTCCAGGCTGTTCCGGGGGGCTGCCCCTCACTGCCCTTGCTGCTTGAAGACAGAAGTGGGCATGTGACTCAGGCTTTGCCATTCACAAAATCCCATTTTCCTGGCCACAGTGATTGGCCCAGGGGATGGGATGTGACTCTAACCAGGCTAGTCAGAGTCGTCCTCTGGAATTTTGTAGGCACCATGAGAAAGAAGCTCTTCATCTGCGATTCCAGCAAGGTCCTCGCTGGGCTGGAGGGATGAAAGCCTAGAGCTGTCTGTGGCCATGTTTCCACATCTCCATTACTCTCTGCAAGGAGGAAGCTTGCTTATCATGGCAGAGACTGGGGCTTTGAGAGATTGGGAGATGGGGGAGGGAATGGGGAGAAGAGAGAGAGAGAGGAAGACAGAAGGACATCTGATGATATTATTGTAATCTCTGAAGCTGGCTTATAAGCTGACGGTTATGTGAACCAATAAATCTCTTTTTTTACATAAACTAATTTGACCTGGAATTCTCTCCTTTACAAGCAAAATCATCCAGATGAAAAGTGTCAGGCCTTCCAGGAAAAAGAGACAGTATGAGCTAAAGCATAAAAGCAGGACTCAAATATGCAGGGCATCCTCAGGGAGCAGTGGGCAGTCTTATGTGACTAAAGAGTTGGGGGTTTGTGGGAATGTGAAGAGAGGTGGTTGAAAGGAAGAAGGGTGCTAGAATGTAGGGTTCCCTGGTCTTTCTGCTAAGGGGTATATACTTTAAATACATAATAGGGTGTACTACCTTCCATGGTAGGGTAGGAGGGTGCCAAGTCGGGAGAACTTGGAGAAGGGAGACCAGAGAAGAGGCTTAAGAGCAGAAGAGAGATTTTAGTAGTCTGAACCAGGGAATTGGTAGGAAAGACAATGAGGAATTGCATGGGGGAGAGATTTTGGAGGCAGAATTGACGAGACCTGGTGTCTGGTTGAACATGGAGAGAAGAGAGTAGATCAGAGAAGTCCTCCCAGTTTTGAACCTAGGTGATGGAGTGTAGCTATGCCATCGAGTTAGGAAGCACAGAAGCAGGGAGAGTGGTAGCAGAGGGAAGATGGCAAGTCAAACCGCAAGCACGAAGTTCAGGTCCTTGCAGGATGACTTGGGTGTTATGCTCACAGTGTTCAGTGGTTTTCTTAGGAAGTCACTCTGGCATTTAGAAGAGAGGTCAGGGCTGGAAGGAGAATTGGGCTCAGCTGCCGTGCATGGTAAGGCCATAAGATTGGATACAGTGCTCCCAAAGTGAGTATGCAGATAGAGAGGAGAAGGGGAGCCCAAGGAAGGAACCCCCATTGTGGAGGTGAGCAGGGGAACCTGCCTTCGGTAGACCAATAGATAGCTCCAACTGGGAAAGCGGGCCAGAGGAGCAGGAGGAGAACCCTGCCACGTGTGGACCCCCCGGGGTGGGAATGTGCTTCAGGAAGAATGTGCTCTCTGTGTGGAGGGCAGGGTTTTGTTCCCTGGCATCGCCAAGTTAGATAAGGACTGAGAAAAGGCCATTGTATTGGTGGCCAATAATTGAGGTTATTATTGGCCTTTGAAAGAGCAGTTTCAGTGGGGGTAAAGGGATAGAAGCCAAACTTAAGAAAATGTTGGGGTGGAGGTAAGTCAGGTAAGTCCGGACTGGGCGTCAAGAAACCTGAGTTCTACCCCAGCTCTGTCCCTATGTATCTTGGTGGCTCCAGGCAAGTTCCTTCAAGTTCCTTAACTTCTCTAGGACTTAGTATCTTTACATAAAAATTAGAAAACTGGACTGAATGATCTATAAGCTTCTTCTGAAGTTTTCAGGTCATAATTTAAATTTTGCTGTCCAACAAAACAGATGTTCTCATGGCAAAGGAATTCCCGCCTTATCTCTTGGCCACCCCCAACTGAGATAATAAATTATAACAGAATTAAGCTTTCGGGACTTAGTGCTAGCTGAGAAAGAAAACTGGGACGTCAGCGCAGGGAATTGTGGACAGCGGTGCGTGTTGCGTCCACGTGTTGTCTCTGCCGAGAGCGTGGAGCCCTGCGAGGGAGGGCTTTGTCTGGGAATCCCGTCAGGGTTGACCAGACCAGAGTCACGCACTGCTCTTCCGCGAGGAGGAGGGCTGAAGATGGTTCCAGAGATCCAAGACAGAGCAACCCTGGGCATCCCCCTCTCGGACTTCACGAGGAGAGGAGAAAGAAGGCTGTGAGCCTGAGCTGGCTGAGGTGGGGGGCTCCAGTTAGGGCGGGGGAAGAAGAGCTGGAAGGACCCGTGCCTCGGGAAGCACAAGCCGAGGGCACCGGAGGCAAGGGTGGGAGGGGCGCCAGCTCCGTGTCCGGGGCACCTGTGGCCCTGTCGGTGGGGGCCTTTGGGGAAGGTAGAATGGCAATGGGGACAACCTGGTTCTGAGTGGTGGCCGTTCTGCCCACCCTTTTCTCCCCATGTGCAGTGTAAGGCCTGCTTCTTCTTTGAACCCTTCCCTTAGCGTTTCCCCCGCATGAACCTCACTCTCCCCTAACTTCTTTGGCACGTGTTTGTTCATTCTGTGGATACCAGTGGAAGACCAGCCATGTGTTGGCACTTTCTAAGTTGCTAGGAATAGAGCCCTTAGTAAGACCAACAAGCTCCCTGCCCTCAGGGCTCTTACAGTCTGAGAGAAGGGAGATGGGCGGTAAACAAGTGAATGCCTAAGCAAGGTCATTTCATCTAGCCATGTGTTCTAAAGGAGGAAATCGGGCTTCAACAGTGGCGAGTGGTTGGAGGAGATGAGGGATAAGAAAGTGGGTCAGGAAAGATCCGAGGAAAAGGAAATAGCAGAGGCAAAGACCTTGAGGCAGAAATGAGCAAAAAGAAGGCCACTGAGACTGGACTGTAGGGAAGGAAAAGTGACACAAAATGGGATTAAAGAGGCAGGGAGGAGTTGACTTGCAGGGCCTGGTGGCCATAGAGAGATATTTGGGTTTAATTCTGGATGCCATGGGGAGTTGAAACACACAGGGGGGTTGACTTGACTTATGTATTAAAAAGATCTCTCTGCATTCTGGAAAAAGCAAAACCATAGGGACAGAAATCACATCAGTGGTTTCTAGGGATGGTAGGAGGGTGGGATTGACTACAAAGGGGCACAAAGTAACTTTTGGAGGTGATAGAATATTCTATCTATTAGTTGTAGTGGTGGTTACACAACTGTATGTGTTTATCAAAACTCATCAAACTGTGTATCTAAAAAGAGTAAATTTACTGTGAGTCAATTATGCTTCAATAAATCTGACTTATAAAAGGTACATGTTTTTTAATAATAAAGAAAGTATTGCAGTAAGCCTTGACAGATCTCTCCGGCTGCTGTGTGGAAGATGGATGACCGGGAGCAAGCGTGGAAGCAGGACCATTGCACAGTCCACGCAGTATGGCCACTCACTGCTAGTCTTACAGTTTAGCCTGTATTATGTGCTGTTCCTGGTGACTTGCTTAAATCAGTTTATTGATGTGTGTTCCTAGTTTTCCTGTTTACATAGCTTTCCTTTACAACTGGCTTGAAAGCTCAATGTGGGTAGAAACCATCTGCTTCTTTTGTGTGGGCCAATGGTAGATGCTCATTACATATTAGTTTCCTTACATTTGAGTGGTGCTTTAAAGTTTACAAGCTGCTTCTACATTCATTATCTCCTTTGAGCCTTACAAGAGTCTTGTCAGGCAGTACAGACAGGCGGTATCCCCATTTTATAGATGAAGAAACTGAGGTGGAAAGAAGTCAGGGTAGCAATATCAGAGAAGCATGAATTTGGGAGATCTTGGCTTTGCCATTTGTTGGCTATCAGTGTGATTTGGGGAAAATTCCTTAATCTCTCTGAATCTCAGTTTCCTAATCATTAAAAAGAGATAAAAAACAAAATAAACACGTTGCAGATACACTGAGGATTAAATTAGTTAACCAACTAAAAGCACTTAGTACATAGTTGAAATTCACTAAATAGTAGCTATTTGTATCATTTTTACTATCAGAGAAAAAAGTAATTTATTTAAAATGATGTGACCAGTACATGATGGAGCTAGATCCCAGTTTTTCTCCTTGTAGGTGTGTCGCTCCTTCCATCACGTCACTCAGTACATTCTTACCGGTTGTCGGTTGATTGGTCCATGGTCAATTACTTTTTACCAACTCAGATCCTTGAATGCAGTCATTGGTTAATTCAGCAAATACTGATTGAGCACTCACCACATGCTCAACACGGTGTAGACACAGAATATAATGGTGAACTAGGACAGGCTCTATCTCTGCCCTCAGGCATGGAGAGGCACTTACAGTTGATAAGCATTACAGCCAGCTGAGAGGTGGAAGAGGCTGAGGGAGCAGCTATCTCACCTTGGGGCGTGGGAAGACTTCCTGGAGGAGCTAACATTGCAACTGCCTTTTCAAAATCAACATACATGCAAAACGTGCATTTGTTTAAAAAAGCAAGCACTCCTGTAGCCACCACTAGGTAAAATACTAGAGCATTGCTAGTACCCACGAAGGTCCCTAAATGTCCCTTCTTGATCACAGCTCCCTCCCTCATTCACCACTACCTTGACTTTCATGGTGTTTCCTTGCTTTTCCATAGAGTTTGTCATCTATGTGTGCTCCGTGTATGTATCCTCTTATCATATAGTTTAGTTTTGCCTGGTTTTAATATAATTGGAATGGTACTGTTAACATTGTGTCTTATATCTTTCCTTCAACATTGTGTTTGTAATATTTAAGTTGTATGTAGCTGTAGTTCATTCATTTTCATTGCTATATAGTATTCTGTAGCGTCGGTCATATGAATATTCATAATTTTTCTATATAGCATTCACAAATATTTGTGTATATTCATGAATATGCTATATATTATCCACTTCATTCCGATATAGTATTCATTGTTATGTACCAGCTATGACTATACTGCAATTTATTTATCCTAGATCCTATTGTTGATGTGCCTTTGGGTTATTTTGAGTTTGGGGCAATTATGAAGGATGCTGCTATGAATACCCATATAGAAATATATCCTGAGGCCCATGCATTTGTGAAGGTTCTTGGAAGTAGAATTGCTGGGCATCTTCAACTATATTAAATAATGCCACATTGTTTTCCAAAGTGGTTATTCCATTTTACACTCACACTAGCAGAGAGAATGCCTATTGTTCCAAATCCTTGCCAATATTTGGTATTGTCAAATTTTTTAATTTTTGCCAGACAGAGAGGTAAGTAGTAGTATCTCATTGTGGTTTTACTTGACATATTCTAGATTACTAATGAGGTTGAGCAGCTTTTCATATATTTATTGGACACTGGATTTTCTCCTTTGTGAAGCACCTGTACTTTTGTTACTTTTATTAGGTTGTAATTTTCTCATTAATTTTTAGGAATTCTTTATATGTTCTGGATACTAGTCCTTTTCCAGTTTTATTCATCGCAAGTATTACCTTCCGTTCTCTGGCTTGTCTTTTCACTTTGTTAATGGTGTACTGTGATAAAAAGATGTTCTTATTTTTAATGTAGTCAGATTTTTCCATCTTTCCCTTTTTGGTTAGTGTTTTTTGTGTCCTATTTAAGAAATCTTTATCTTGAGGTGGAAAAAGCTATCCTCTTTTTTCCCCTCTTCAAAAAGCTTTAAAGCTTTTCTCCTTTCGTATTTCGGTGTTTAATTTATTTGTAATAGATTCTTGTATGTGGTGTAAGATGGGGGTCTAGTTTCATTTTTTCCCCAGTGGTTACCCATTTGTCCCAGCACCGCTTGTTGAAAAGGCCATTTTTTCAATCACTGCTTTGTAGAGCCACCTCTGTCAGAAGTCAGGTGTTTATATATGTAGGGACCTGTTTCTTGGCTCTTTGTTTCGTTCCACTAGACTCTATTCATGTGTCAGTGCCAGGCTTTCTTATCACTATAGCCCTATAGCATGTCTTGATATTTGGTTTAACAAATCCCCCTGCACCATGGTCATCTGCATGAGTGTTTTGCCTGTGCTCAGCCCTTTGTGTTTGCGTGTAAATGTTAGAATCAGTTTATGTTACTAATCTGTTTTGGTAGAATTGACATCTTGAAGATTTGGCATCTTTAAATCTTAAGTCTTCCTGGTGCGTGAACGTGTTATGTTTTATCATTTACTTAGGTTATCATAATTTCTCTTAAAAATATTTACAATGTTTCCCATAAAGGTCTTATATACTTTTTGTTAGATTTATAGCTAGATACTTGATATTTACAATGGTCTTGTAATTGCTTCTTTTTTTTGAATCCCATTTTGTATCTGTGGCTAGTATATAGAAATACAATTGATTTTTGTATATTGATTTTGTATTCATCAACCTTACTTAATTTTTATATAAATTCTAATGGTTAATCTGTAGATTGTGAGGCCCAGAGAAGGAGGTGGCCTGTCTAGGTTTCCATGACTAGCTAGTAACAGAGCAAGAATGAGTGTGGTCCCATTTCTCCTTAACTTCCCAAGGGAGAATATTCAGGAAGGGTTGGGGGAAGCCAGTTGGGGAGAAAGAAATAACATTGAACCCCTATTATTTAAGATGCTTAGTATACACAATCAGCTTAACTCTCACGGGAGGCAGGTTATTGGTTATCCCCATTTTATAGATGAAGAAAGTGAGATTCAGAGAGGTTATCGAAAAAACTTGTTTGGGATTACTCCTTGGTTCATCACTGAGAGGACATTCCAAAGTTGGAGGAGTCTTGTTGCTCTGTCATGCGTATACCAGTCCGTATGCCTTCTGTATTCAAGTTTAGACATTTGTAGAACTCTCTGGGCCTCCTGCCCTCCACCATGCTGTCTCCCAGGGCCCCAGCCCTGTGCAGATCTGGGGCTGTCTCTAATAAAGCTGTACGAGCATCCTCAGACTCAACACAGGCCTGCTTATTGTCAACTCTTGGGTTGACTTCCTACCCAAAGTCCTGAGATCAGTTTCCATCCCTGCCCTGCTACATAGTTCCCTCCCAACTGAGAAAATTAATTCACAACTTGTTGGGTTTTAGGAACCAAATTAGGACTTGCCCTGGGCATCTTGTTTCAGTCCTGACTTGAAAAAATGGCTGGGGTTTTATGACCCTGCTTTGTTATACAGTGGACTGGAGAGAATTTATGGTTGAGTCCTCCCCGGCCCCCCTTCCCACAGTCTTGCTGATTGTCGGGAGCTGCCTGCACGCAAGGAGGAGGTTTGCTGTTGCTGGCTGCGCGAAGGAATCGTGAAACGCTCTGTTTGTGAACACAGCCCAGCAGTGCTCTATTCAGGATGACAGCTTCCCACTCTGGAACACACGGCCCTTCACAGGGTGACTGTAAATTATGCAACTCCAGAGTTAAACAATGAAGAGTAATGGGAAAAAGGAAGGGACAAACTGCAGATTTCAGCCTGGATCTGAAATGCGAGTGTGCAGACTTAGGCTGCTTGGCGATTGATGGGAGGAAGGTCTTTGGCAATTGAGAAAAGCCAGGAAGTCCTGTCACAGTGCTACTTGTGAGAGTGGGTTTCACTTTTTAAAAAAATGTAAATGTTCTTTTCAAACCCTGTTTACCAATTCAGGGAGAGTTTTAGAACTAGGAGGGACATTTACAAAAGAAAGTAGTCATATGGCATTACCAAAAGTAATTGAATGCCATACACAGTGTTTAACCTTTGTCCTGATGGCTCCAAGTCATCATTTTTTATTATTGCTTTGTGCCGAAAATCAGCAGTGCCCCTAAGGGCAATTGATGTGCAGACTGTTCCACCCCCAACCTCCTCCATGGTCCCGGATTGCAATTAGCTCTGCTTTGATGTGCTTTGTATCACTTTCCTGTGTCTTCATTTGTTGTCATCCGTCACGTCTTGCTCTTTCAGTGTTCGTACCTCAAGCGTTATTCCCCTTCTCTTGTTCTGCTCTGAATCTGCAGTGGCCTGGAAAACCAGGTGACTGGGTTTGTCACAATAGTGTGTAGGGCAAGAATAAGTAGGATATAAGTGAGGACCTGAGGAACTCTTTTAAGAGTAGAGTGTTTGTGCTTTAGTGTCTGAACTTTTGTGCATTTCTGCTACCTATGACATGGGATTAAGTATGTAAAAATGAATTGGCAACTGTGAATGCTCTACAAATGGAAGTGACGGTGACGAGGTTGCTATTGTTGTGCAGTCTGGTGCTCAGAGTTCTTCGTTGTCCTTCACAGCTCCTGGCAGGGTTTTGATTCACAGAAATGGCTGGACAAGTAGCTTCTAGATAAGAGTGATGTACTGTCATTTGTTACAAAAGATATTGGGCTGGCTTCAGCAGCAAGGAGGCTGGTATGAAGAATGTCTATGGCAGAAGTGCTCTGCTGGGCCCTTTCTGTAAACTGACCTGGGCACACATGGGTCAGACTGCATGATGCGCGGGAACATCCCCACGAATCCTCCCCAGTGGTGGGTACCCTGGGTTTCTGCTCACCTGCATGAGAACTTAAGGTCACTCAGCAAAGCCAGGCCAGACCCAGTTGCTACTTTTTAGTCACGACCCAGAGTAGCAATTCTTTCAGGGAAGACAGAATGTGAATTTGGCTGTTTTCAAATGTTTGTAGCCCTTGCACTAAAGTGTTTGAAACCATTTGGTTACAGTGGTTTCCTCCAACATTATTGTGTATTCTTTTTTTTTTTTTTTTCATTCTGCAGATATTTATTGAGCTCCTGCTGTGTACCAAGCCCTGTTTTAGGTGTTGGAACTGAGCAAAACACACCAAATCCTTGCCCTCAAGGAGCATTCTTACATTCTAGTGGGGGAGGCAGGCAGTAAGCAAACAGGTACAATCAACAGTAGGTCATCTGGTGATAAATGCTAGCGGGGAAAATAAAGCACAGAGTGGGGAGGGAATGTTACAATTTTGAAAAAAGGTCAGAGAAGGCCACACTGAGAAGATGAAATTGGAGCAAAGACTTGACAGAGGTGACGAAGCCAGCCCTGTACCATGGGGGAAGAGTGTTCTAGGCAGAGGGAATAGAAGGTGTGAAGGCACTAAGTCAGGAGTGTGGCTGGTGTGTGCGAGGAACCACAAGGAGATCTGGGTAGCTGGAGTCACAAATGAACTGGAAAAATGGGTGCCCTCGGGGTGTCTGTGGTTATCTGGAGTGTGGTCTCACTTAAAGGCGGGGGAGTCAGCAAGAAAGCTCCATCACGGACCTGCACAGACCTTTGTCTTGCCAGCGGGTGGACTGTGTTATTTCCCTGCAAGGCCGGCTGCTTAGGGGTGGGGCGTGTGTCCTGTGTGTGTCTCCTGACAGAGGAGGGACATTAGAGGGAAGGAGCCCTTCCAGAAATGAAGTGGGTCGACACTGCATGGCCTGGGAAGGATCGCTCATTTCTGGCTGGTCTTTGGGAGACGAGCACCCAGAGAGTGTGGGCCACTCTTGCCGGTCTCCTGGTGGGGGGGCTCTCATCACTGGCCCTGGCTTTGCCGCCTGCTCTCCCATACCGCAGTTCCCACACCATGAGCACTGAGGCTTGGCCTACAGACCACATTCAGGGTTGCTGACCCAGGTGTAGCCTTGGCCTGGACACACTGGGCGAGCAAACTTGGGTCGAGGTGCAGATCCCTGGAGCCAGAGCCACAGGGCAGGTTTCCCCGAGTGTAGCCCGAAAGTATGGTGGTATACAAGTGAACACGTATGTTGACGTGTTTATTTAATGCGTTTTAGGACAAAAGCTCCCTAATACATCAAAACCCTGGTTTCACAGATAGTTATGGCTTAGGATGAAGTTAAAGGAAGCATGGCGATTTTTTAAAAGGAAATAAAAATCATGCAGGTGGGGGAAAAAAATGACGTTTGGGCAGTGCTACCCTCAAACGTACCCTCAGTGTGGGGGTGCTGATTTCTGACAGGGGTTCCTGCCTGTTAGGGATGAGAGAGTGCTTTGAGAGAGCTCCTCCTCCGCCATCTCGGGCTGCAGTAGCGGTGTCTCTGTCCCAACCCCAGGTCCAGGAGCTGCCCCGTAATTCCCACTGAGTCTTCTTCTTCCCAGCACTTGCCTGCCGGGTGTGTCTGTCCCATTGCCTGCGCTGACCTGGGCCCCTCACTACCTCCTCAGCCTTTCTCTGGTCTGGGGCATAGAGTCTCCTCAGCTGTCTTCCAGAAATGCTGTTTTTGCCCTTCACTGCCCTGCTCAGCCCCCTCAGGTGGTTTCCTTTCACCCTCTGCATTGGGTCTGAAACTCTCCTTGGCTTTGAGAACGTACCGTGGTCCAGTCACCGCATTGATTCTGAGCTGGCTCTCCTTCTGTAGGATGCCTTCTCTCTGGCATCCGCCCACACCCCTACCTCTGTGTCTGTCTCTGTGCTGGATACCGAGGCAGGCTTTCCCTCTCCCCTTCATGTGCACGTCCAGCCTCTGAGGGCCAGCTCAAGCCTCGTCCGCCCCGTAAGGTGTTCCTCTGGACACTAACCCCCGCTGGTATCTCCATTCTCTAAATTATTTTGTATATAATGTCTGCACCACACCATTAGAGCTTTTAAATATGCCGTCGTGGTTCCATAGAGATTGTCTGGGTGTGATAGATACACAAGTACACACAGGTGTGCTGTTACCAGCAGAGTGGCTCACTGGGAGGCTAGCAGAGAGCTCTGCATATGAGCCGTCTGGGGAGAAGCAGTCTGGGTGCAATGGTGAAGTGTACCAGTGTCGGTGCAGCCCTGCCTGGTTGAATCCTGGCTGTGCTCCCTTCTAGCGTTGTGACCTTGGGCAAGTAGGTTTGAGGATTAAAGGAAACAGAGTGGAAAGCATTTAGCCCAGTACTAGGAACATAATAATTAATAATTATGGTTGTTGTTGTTCATTGGTTGGTGACATTTGGACGTGTAGGACTTGTTTCCTCATCTAGGCTGTAAACCTCCTGTGGAGAGAATCCCAATTCATACTCTTTTCTACCTATTAAGCCAAATAGGTCCATGGTGCACAGGGAACAATCAGGGTAAATTTACATACTAAGTAGAGCGGCCCATATACACTGTTGTGGGTTTTCTCGTAAATTGACTGTTAGGCGTAGACTGTTCACAATACTTTATGAAACTCTGGGAAACATATATGATATGTCTTATTTATTTGTGTATTTGGGTCCCCAGTGGATTAAGAATTGCTGAGCCCATCAAACCATAGCTCTTTATTGAGCATTTACTGTATGCGGGGAGAAGGAAGGACTCTGCTCCCTGTCCTCCTGTTGAGCAGACTTCTATGTCTGACTGCCCATCTCCTCTCTCCACACCCCAGACCTGTGCCTCTGCTCCTTTTCCCTACAGATCTTGGAATTTTCAACTCATTCCAGCAGGTGCTAGGGCCAGTTCTAAGCAGTAGAGGAGTTTGTAGCAGGGTACAATGCTAAGCCCTTCCTTCCTACACTTCTACTGCAAACATCTAAAAGAAATAATATCTTGATCTAGGCAGTGGTTACACAGGTTGTACAGCTAGAAAAACCTATTGAGCTGCACACTTAAGATTTATATATCTTACTGTATGTAAATTATATCTCAATTTTTAAAGAGGTGATAATAGTGTTTTTTCTTGAGCGAAGGAAGGCCCGAGAAATTAAGCAGTGCCCCTGAGTCTGCCAGCCTCAGGAGAGTCTGATTCTGCAGGAAGCAGGGAGGGGTGCTCTGTGGGGGGAGATGTCTGACCCCTCAAAAGAGAAGGGCATGTCCCAGACAGCCTAGTTTTCCCTGCTCAACTGCTAGCATCAGCCACCTGTGAACCTCCTTCATCCCCCACATTTGCATCTGGGAGTGAAGAACCGGATGGAGATGCCCCATCACCCACTTTAGATGCCCTGAACTGCCCAGCACGTGAGTTCATGGCCACAGCCCGTTCTTCAGCACAAACCTGCCTGCCGCGGTGAAACACAGCATTTGAGTCCTGTCTCTGCCGCTTGCCAGGCTAGGAATCAGCGAGTCTCTACCCTCTCTGAGCCTCAGGGTTTTTGCTCCCTGTAAAATGATGATAAGGCCTGCATTATCAGTCTCATACGGTTGCTAGGAGTAGCAAATGAGATCATGGATGTGAACATCTTATAGGGCCATAACATATAAACTATCAACAAAGTGTACCCCCAAGCCCAGCTTAATTCCACAAACATTTAAGAGCCACAGGTTTTGAGGGGCGATAAAGGCCGCTGGTTCAGTGTGCAGGCTGGGTGCATGGGTCCTGGCCCTGCCACTTACTAGCTGTATGACCTTGGCAAGCTGCTACCCTGCTGGTGTCTCAGTTTCCTGGGTTGTAAAATGGCAACAGTGATAGCACCAGCCCCACAGGGTTGTACTAAGGATTAGGTGAGTTAATCTAGGTAAAGCACTTGGCTTTACCTAGCTAGCTAAGTTACACAGCTAAAAGGACCATGGGCAAGGCTCTCTGCTTGAGAGGACATCTTTATTGGGCAGAAACAGGAAAAAAAAAAAAAAAAAACAGGTCTCATTTGAATATAACCGCTTCATGCACTATCTTGAGACTTGGGGCTTGAGATCGATTATTTGCTATATTTGGCAAGTTTTTCCATCCTTAATCTTTCGAGTTTACCTAATAAATAAAGATCCCCTGTGACATGTCCTTGCCTTCAGAGTTTTGCTGCAGCATCAATTGTGAGCTCTCTGACTTACAATTCAGCAAACAAGTGACAGCATGGGTATTCTTGTTCAATTCAAGGTGATTGCTGCATAGTCATTTTTAACAGGACACCAGATTTAGCTAAACGCTTGCAATGAGGTAGCGTGCATATTAAATTCAGGATGCCGGATATACAGGTTGAGCTTCTGCATCTTTCTATTATGAGCCTGGATTTGAAAAAATCATATACAGCTGACATGGCATCTTCTGTGCTGCCTAACAGGGCAAGAGACCCCTGTCGTTAGAGTCACGTGTTGACTCTTTCTTCATCCAGTTTTTACATGAGTGTTTGTGAAGCCCTGGGCTGGGCGCTGTGTGGAAATGCAGAGAAGGGGAAGAGGGCCGCGTTTAGTGAAGGTCTGCCAATGCCCGGTGTTTCACATGCCTTAAGATCTTTTAGTCGTCAGATGCTACCCCATGAGTTAGGGGTTATGGCTCCCTTTTTACAGATGAGAAAACTAAAGCAACGTTAATCAGTTGTCCAAATTCACTCTCTTGGAGCGGAGGCCGGATGTGATCTCAGGAGCTTTCCTAGGACCCCGTGTTGCACTGTTCCTGGGCTGCCGTTCCATTTGTGGTGTGTATGAATGGCACCCCCAGGATCTTATGCCTGAGGAGCTTAAAATCAAATAGGGGTGATAAAACGTGTAAGTAAATTAATAATAGCACATGATAAAGTTCGCTAAGGGACAGAGAATATGCTATGTATGTTCCTAGGAGGGAAGAGACAGATGGAGGCAGAGGAGATGCCAAACAACTCATAATCTGAAATCAGTTCTATTGGGCTTTGCGTTTTGGTCCAAATGTCCAATATGTGTTTCTGATATTCCAGGAATTGCCAAAAACAATTAAGAAGCTGTGCCTAGCCACAAGTGGGCTAGGAAATCCTCTCAAATGTCCCACCATGGCTTCCCTCTTCATTTCCTCCCTGCCCTTTGCTGGAGATGGAAAATACTGAGTAGAGCTGCTCTCTCCCAAAGCTGAATGCCCGACTAGCTCGTACTTTCCTGAGCGAGGAGGTGATTTGTGTCTGGGCCTCAAATGCCTCTCCTGGTAGGTGGGGATGGACCATCACCCACCGTTTTGGTTCTTACAGGGGTTTGAGTTGTAGGGAGGCAGTAGGATATGAGGTACTAACGTCAGTGGAGTATTAACATTCTGCTGCAGTAAGTTCTGCAAAAGAGGTTTCCAGCAGATAATTCTCCCATAAAATGAGAGATGATGAGACCTGGTGGTGAACTTGGGGCCCAGCCACAAGATCTGGCTCCATGGGCCAGCTGGAGAAGGGTGTTTGCTCTACTCCCATGAGCGCTCAGCAGGACTTGCTGACACCCTGCTGCCTGATTCCCTAGGACAGGCTCCAGGCTCTGCGCCATCTGGCCCTGCCCACCTTTCCGGCCTCTCCCGTCGCCAGTGGCCTTGCCTCCTTCTGTGCTTGAACCATAGTGATCTTCCTTCAGTTTCCGAAACATCCTCTGTGTGCTCCCTCACGTCCAGGCCTGTGTCCATGCTGTGCCCTGTTCCTAGAGCCCTTTTTACTCTGCTCTTTGCCTGGCCAAATCCCACTCACTGTCCAGGCTTCAGCAGACATGGCACTTCGCTGAAACCTTCTCTGAACCCATAGGCCGCTGGTGTTGCCAAAGCACATTAAACAGACCCACCCACTGCTCTTTCTGTTATCTTTTCATTGTGGGCATACACCCACACCTTTTCTAAAATGTGAAAGACGCCACTTTGAGGGAATGTGCTCAGTTGGAGCCATTCCTTGCCTCTACCCCCAGCAACAATGAGTTGACCCCTTCCAGAGAGAGGCCACTGCCCCATACGGACACCATGGGGCGTAACCACCTAACGTCAAGGAGTCGGTGCTGGTGGAGATGTTGGTGCACTCGGGGCGGGGGACGGGGGGCGGCCGGTACTGGTACTCAATTTTCATGCCTTTTCTATCCCACTGGGTTTTGGGTTGAAACTACCACATTGGGTTAAGAGCTGCTATGATGGGGCCGGCCTGGTGGCTCAAGTGGTTAAGTGCACGTGCTCCGCTGTGGCGGCCCAGGGTTCGCTGGTTCGGATCCCGGGCGCGCACCGATGCACCGCTTGTCAGGCCATGCTGTGGCGGCATCCCATATAAAGTGGAGGAAGATGGGCACGGATGTTAGCCCAGGGCCAATCTTCCTCAGCAAAAAGAGGAGGATTGGCAGATGTTAGCTCAGGACAGATCTTATCTTCCTCACACACAAAAAAAAGAGCTGCTATGATTAACCCTTCCTGCTCCCCTGCCTTCCTGGAGCTCCAGAGACCTTCTGGCAGTGAGTACTCACCTAACCCACCCTTCTCTGGCAAGACCCCAGCTTGGGGAGGAAGCTCCTCTGTGGCTGAGAAGCTAGCCAGGCTCGGAAAGCTAAGCCCATCGCATCTTTGCTTTTGCATCCACTTTCTCACAGCAAAAGGCTTCTTGGGGGGCCCTTAGTTGGTCGGATCAAGATGACTACAGTTGCCTTCCAGAAAGCCAGAGGTCTTTAAAGACTTTTCTTTTGTATCAGATAATAGGAGATCTTTTCTTCTCCTATCCTGTGGCCTATCCCCCAGATAAAGATACTATTACACAAAGGGGAATTGAACTTTTCGTAGGTCACACAGCAAATCACAAGTCAAGATTTGAACCCACATCTCTTAAACCTTGATGCAGGACCATGTCCCTTGCCACATTCTGCTTTTTGTGTGGCTCTGGCATGGCGCTAACTTCCTCTGTTCTCTGGAAGAATCTTGAAACCCTTGACCTACAAAATAGCCCCTGAGAGAGAAGCATCTGGAGGTGCGTACTACAGGTCCTGGAGCAGTGGGGAACCTGCCACGCAGCTCCTGTCAGTAGGGAAGGCCCTGGTGCCTTGGGTTCTCCAAGGTCTGAGAATTTGAATTTCCAGAACTAGAGAGGCCCTTGTCAGTCAAAAAATCCAAAAAAGCAGAGGAAAATTATATATCAGCCTGATTCTGAGAAACAATAGGACTGGAATGATAGCCCCAGAAACACAACAGGAGGGGTGGAAGATGGAGATGCTCACTGACAAAGCTCCATTGCACCTGCTATTTTTGTGAAACCTCCACATAGCTCCTTGGACAGCCACGCAGGACAGATGTCTCTGGCCTCTTTTTGCAGGTAAAGAAACTGAAGTTGGAGGCAGACCTGGAACAAAGACTCAGGCCTCGTAGCCTGGGGGTCTGCCATCATACCCACCTCCTGCAAAAATTTGCCCCCACCTCCTCCATGCGTCCTTTCCTCCCCCCATGAAGAATCACCTTGGAGGGTGCTTTCAAAAATCATTCTTTTAAAAATCATCTACTAAGAGCCTATTATGGCCAGATTCCGTGATAAGTTCCAGGCTTCCAGAACAGAATGATAGTTGACCTTTCTCCTGTAAGTGTTTAGAGCCTCCTGGAGGAGATCAGGGCCTAAAACTAGGGTTCTTAATGTCTTTTGGGGACCTTTGAGAAACTGATAGAAGCTGTGAAGAGTCTTCTCAGAAAAATGCTCCTGCATTTTTGAATTTGAAAAAAACAATGTTTGTATATGGGGGTTAACAATCTCCCAAAGGCAGTCCAAGGACCCGCCACACCCTCCCTCGGCTGTTCCTGGATTGCAGATTAAGAAGCTCTGGACCAGATAATGAATTTAGTGTCTTGTTCCTTGAGAGCAGTTGTTAATTCTTCAAAGGCAGCTTCACAGTGAACAGAGGATGAGAGCACGGATGTGACTTTTTGGCCGTTGTTATTGTCATTTCGGCAAAGTTGTACACATGCCAGTGTCTTGTGGTCTTTGATTTTTCATCCCAGGGTTGGGGAGGAAACCAAGTCAGAGAGAAGGTGACCAGCACCAGAGCTAGCGGTGGTTCTCAGAGAGAGTGTAGCCATCGGATCCAAGTGCTCTGCTTCTGTGGGGGGATGGCGGGAGGCCAGGCGAGATGGGCGGGGGGACTTAGGAGAAGAGCAGGGAGTCAAGCACGCGAGTTTTGCAATGGGATTTCACAGAATTTTTGAGAGCTCAACTTTGAGATGAACAGTAGGTTTAGAAAGCCTTTATAAGGTCTTTCCAAGTGATGCTGACAGCTAAGAGTGGCATGCCCCTGAAAGTCTATGATTATGTCGCAGGAGAGATCTTTATGGGAGCCTTATTAAGAGCAGAGCATGTCAGTGGGAGGGAGGGAGCGGGGGGCGAGGGAGCAGCAGCGTGTTCACAGCTCTGGAGGGCAAGTGAGGCAGCCTCCTCGATTTGCAACGTGCTTTGCAGTCCTTTTTCATTATTCCTGCAACAGACCCATGAGGTTGGTAGGGAACCCCCCTGCTCCCCAGAAATTGTAGAACACTAGGGCTGTTACTGCAGGAGGTAGTGGGCTGCCCATCTGTAGGTATCCTTAAAATAACCCCTCGAATGGGTTTGCCCCTCTACAACCAAGGTGATATGATAATCTAGATTACAATTCTCCCCCCCCCCCGCCCCCAGACCTTGGAGCCCTGCGATTCCTTGGATTAGTGGCCTCCAAAAAAAGAGCATACAAGTCGTCCCCCCTGTGAGATCTTATCCCCCTCATGTGTGCTCACCAGGTGCCAGGAATTCCATCAGCCCCACTGAAAGGCTTGAGGCTCAGCCTGGAGCCTGGGAGCCTGAGCTTCCAGCTCAGGTGGAAATGCAGAAATGGAGTGAGCCTAGGATAAACCCAGGAGAGACGGATCCTAGGAGAGCATGTAGTCCAAGTCCCTTCATTTGACACATGGGGAAACAATGTGACATAGCTGTACTATGGGACTGTAAGAACTGATCCTGAGGGTAATAATAGTAGTAGCTAACATATTTTGAGCACTTGCTGTGTCCTGACGGCTGTTCCCAGCTTCTAGAGGCCACCACATTCCTTGGCTTGTGGCTCCTTTCCTCCATCTTCAAAGCCAGCATGGCAAGTTGAGAACTTCTCCATTGCATCTCTCTGATCCCTCTTTTCTCATTGTGTCTCTGTCTGACACAATTGGGAAAGGTCCTCTGCTTTAAAGGACTTATGTGATTAGGCTGGGCCTACATAATCTAATCATCCAGGATAATCGCCTCAGGTTGTCAAGTCATCATCTCAATGTCCATAACCTTAATGACATCTGCAAAGCCCTCTTTGCCATGTAAGGTTCCAGGAGTTAGAATGAGGACATCTTTGGGAGGCCATTATTCCACTTATCACAGTGACCTAGGGAAAAGTGCTTGACTTTTTGGTTTTGTTAAGTGAGGAAGATGATGGTACCCGCCTTTGGGTTGTGAGGACTGAATGTAAAGGCCCTTGGCATAGGTCCAGGCACATTGGTAAATGCTTCCTTGGTATTAGCTGTGGGAATTGTTGTCAAACCTGTTTTATAGTTGAGGAAACTAAGACTTACAAATGTTAAGTAACTTGCCCGAGGAATAAAATTAAAAACTTCTTGAGAGAAAAGACTACATTTTATCTGTCTCTTTTATCCCCCATGGTACCTAACACAGTGCCTGGCCTAGAAAAGATGCTCAGTAAATGTATGTTGAATGAATGACTGAGAACCAGAAAGAGCAAGTGACTTGTATGAGCACCATTAGACTTAGAGAATGTCAGGGATGGAGGGGCTCCAGTGGTCACCAGTCCAAGCTCCTCAGTTTACAGCTTGGAATCTGAGGCTCACTGGGGAAGGGACCTGCCTCAGGTGACAGGTGATGGCAGAGCCCCAGAAGGTAGCCTATGCCTTCCTGGCCAGTACATCTTCCTCTGCACCAGGCTATATTCACTTCTGTAGGGGTTTCTCGACCCTGTGGTCTCAGCCAAGCCAGAGGCCAGTCCAGTGGGATAGAGGTGTTGACTCTAGCTCTGGCCCTTGGTACAGCCTTGGAGAGAAGAACTAATATAAAAGAGTTAGAGCCCCCACCCTTTCTTCCTAGAGGTGGCCTTTGGCAAGACCTGTCTGTAGCTTGTTCCTCTGGCTTCTGTAGATTTCCAGAGGCAGCTCCCCAGTAGGACAGCAACCAGATGCTTGATGCCCACTCATGCCTGCATTAATGCCCCTCGGCTTTGACAGAAGGCTGCATGGCATAGTCAGGGAACTTGGGTTTAGTCTGCCTGTTTACACTTACAGCGTTATGGAATCGGGGACCATTTGGCTCCTTGTGACTCACTTGCCCCATCTGTAACCCATCTGGACACCTCCAGGGTCCCAAGTGACAACCCTGGGTTTCAGGCCCCTTTCAGAGGGATGGTTCAAGAACGTTCACATCAGTGTCTGGGGCAGAGATGCACTTTTGTCCCAAGGGCTCCCTGGCTCTGCTTAGGCTGAGCACAGCTTGGCAGCCAACGAGTTCTTTCTGGGCAGCTGGTAGTGTCCCCTGTTTCCACAAGAGCCAGCTAAGGCAGGACGGGGTGGTGCCCAGTATCTCTGGGCCCTGAGGCTGTACCAGGCCTCCCCTGACACGAGGCAGCTACAGGGAAAGCCATTATATCTCTTTGGAGCAGAATGTGGCGTTTATGCTGTCTCATTGGAACCAGGGCTTTGTCGTTGTGTCGGATTGTTTGAGCAAAATCTGAATTGTTATTTTCTAAGCAAGAAATGTCAAGTGTCATAATGTCAGGGGTACCAGGTTCCAGGGATACCAGCTGGGTGGTACCTTGAAAGGGGAACTAAGGTGTGTTCCTACTGTGTGCCAGGCCAGGGCCTGGTGCTTATGTAAGTTGGTTACTTGGATTTTCACTAATCCCTTGAGGCAGGTATGATTTTCCCAGTTTTACGGATGAGGAAATGAAGGTTGGGAAGTAATGACTCTCCCTGGTCACCCAGAGGGTATTAGCAAGAATTATTTGGGCTCTAACTAGTTGAGTGTGAGCTCCAGTTGGTTGTCAGATCAGTATCTGGGTGTGTGCACTCTGTCCAGATCTGATGGGGCTGTGCCATGTTTTCTGCCTTTGGATGGGAGGATGGAGTCCATTCTAGCAGAGAGGGAATGGGTAAAACAGTGGCATGACAGTGACAGTCCATCTATCAGTAAGACAGGAAGTACTTACTGAGTGTCTGCTGTGTGTACTGTTCTAGGCACCGGTGACAGAGCTGGAAACGAAAGAGTCAGAGTCCTTGCCCTCAGGGAGCTGCCATTCTAGTTTCAGGAAGACAGACAAACCCACAAATAATAAACTGCAGGTACTGGGTGCCATGAAGAGAATCCAAGAGGGAAGTGTGATGGAGGATAGCTGGGGAGCTGCTTTAACTAAAGTGGTTGGGGAGGGCTTTCTAAGATAGCAGTAATGAGAAACAGTAGCCATGCAAGGATCTGAGGAAAGAACTTTCCAAACAGAAGGAACAGGAGTACAAAGACAGAGAAAGTGGTGAGCATATGATGACCTGGAGACGGAAAGGCTACCAGGGTGGCTGAAGCCAGATGAGTGAGAGAGAGGGCAGGACGGTACCAATAGTGTAGGCAGGGCCATCAAGAGTTTTTTCTGGATGTGTTGAGAAGCCATTGGAGGGAGTTAATTAGAAGAGAGATACAGTCTGATTTATACTTTGAAAGTTCACTCTGGCTGCAGTGTGGAGGGTGGGCATAGGAGGGGCAAGAGAAGAAGCAGGGAGACAGGAGAAGGCCGTCGTGGTCCTCTAGCTGGGTGAGAGGTGGTGGCGACTGGGACCTGGGTTGTGGTAGTAGACTGTGAGAAATTATTGGAATCAGGCAGTATTTTGGAGTTAGAATCAATAGAGCCTACTTCTGATTAGGACAGTGGTGGGCTGGTAAGCCAGCCGGGGGTGGGAAGGAAACCCTTATTTGTAGAGTGTGCCAATTTCTGTGGTGTGATATTCCCACCATGGCTGATTTGAAGCTACCAATGTGACAGTGAACGATGCACGATTAGCTCTTGTGAGCCAGTCTGAGCCTCTCCAGCACACTACTGGGTTCAGCCGTAGAGGGTGAGGAGGCAAGAACTGAGGAGCATTCCAAGGTCTTTGGTCTGAGCAACTGGGTGGTAGTGACGACACCTACTGAGGTAGACAAGACCAGAGGTGGAGAGAAAGAGGGTGGGGCAGTAGTGGGGAAAAATGGTTCTGTTCTGGACATGTTAATTTTTAGATGCGTTTTAGACGTCTGTTTAATAAGTTCTGGGCACTTGTGTACTTTATCTGGTTTAAATGCTAATCCTTCCAATAGCTATGAGTTCGGTGGTTTCTTCTCCATTTACAGAACAATAAACCGAGGATGAAACGGGCTAAGAAACTTAGCCGAAGTTGCACAGCCGGGAAAGGCAGAGCTGGATTTGAACTTAGTTGGGTTTGGTGCCACTCCAAGAGCCTAGCCATTGCTCTCGGCCCCTCAGAGACCACCCCATCCTCAGTTCTACAGTACACTTCCTGGGATTTTAAAAGTGGGTCTTTAGAAGTTTTTAGAAAGCCTTCAGACCAGAGCAGAGACTGCTGAATGGTTGTCCAGAGACCACATCCCACCCTCAGATGTGTTGCACCGGGTTTGGTGGTTTTTTTTGATGAGGGGGAGCTTTTCTTGTTAGTTTCATTTTGTTTTATTGGCCTGTACAGTGTTTAAAAAAAGAAGAAAGAAATGTAATTGCTTTAGACGAGTGTGTATTCTCCAGCCGCCCCCCTCAGGCTCCTCCGTTCCCTCCTGTCTCACCACCTGCCCGCTGTACACATGTGTTACTTGCTTGGCTTGGGAGGCATTGCAGTGTCCCTCACTCTGGAGGAACCCAGGTACAGTGGCCTCTGCAGACTGGTTGTGGGCTTGGTCCTCACACATTGAGGAGTGAGCTAAGTGGCTCCTGCCTCTCCCTCCCCGCCTGAGCCTGGAGTGTGGGTGGTCTGCACTCTTGGCTGCTCCCTTCCTGATCAGCGCCGAGGGCATCACTGTACTTCAGTGGGAAGAACTGTGATCTTTCTGCCTCGATAAATACTGAAACTATCCCACCTCTTTCCCTGGCTGTATTATTGTTATTATTTCGCTAACATAATGGGGCTTGGGGGCGTTGTTTTTCTCCAACTGCAGCCTTTTGGCCTTTCTTTCTGGTGATATCATCAATGTAATGGTGCACTTCATCATCACCAGATGCGGCTGGAGCTGAGAGGAGCACACAGCCCGCCATGGGAGCCGCGTCTGCCTGGCTACCTTGGACCGAGGGCCGTGCTGGGCCGGGTTACCTGAAATGGCATACCAGGATTGACGGGAAGGTCTCACCCCAGAGTTGGCACGACCAGGTGGCCCTGAGCACTGCTCTGGAGCTGAGGGCACTTTCCAGAGCCGGGGAGGGAGGCCAGTCTGTCTCTGTCTGGACAGGTTCATGTATTCCAAATGCAACCAGAGAAGAAAGTTCCCCCAGGCGTAGTCAGGGCCTCAGCCAAGCTGAACCAGGATAGAGAGAGACACAGCTGGGGAGCAGCAGTGTTCTCCAGACATTTCAGATTTTGTACTTCTTTAGTAAAAGATGTTTGGGTCTGTATCCTCAATATATATATTTTTGTATTCTGTATAGTAAAATGCATAAGGACATATAGAAAAATATAAAAGTTAACTAAAAATTATTTTAACTAGAAACTATAATGTTTTCTTCCGTTGCCTGTGGATCGTGGATCATGGTGGTCTACTCCCTCCGGTTCCACCCCCATCCCCAACTTGAGCCTGCCGCCTGGAGCTCGTGCAGTGGGAAGGACGCTGGGGGGTCAGAGAGCTTGGTTTCAGGTCCCAGGTCTGCTAATTAACTTGCTGCATGCTGGGAGCACATTTCCTCGCCTCACTGCCTCATCTCCTTCAGGTCTGCAGAAATGTCACTTTCTTAGGTCTTTACAGACCGCCCCACCCGATGTGAATTAGCATCCTACCCACTGTTATCACCTCTTCCCTTACCCTGCTTTCTGTTTCCTAAAGGTACTTACTGCTACCTGACATGCGTATATATTTTTTCGTTTGTTATCTATCTCCCCTCTTGTATGCTCCGTGAGAGCAAGGATTGTCTGTTGTTCTCCGCTGTGTGCCTGGCACATAGTAGGAACTCAGTAAATATTTATTGACTGAACAAATTAACGTTCTCTCTACATAACCTAATGCTGCTTAGTAAACTTTTATGGACTCTAATGCTTGCAAGGAAGATTTAGAGGGCGGAGGTGGAATCATTTTAAGGAATATCTAGTTTGTTGGAAGATACCATTGTTGTCTTTATCCGTGGTTGGGGGAGAGAAGCTACAAGTAATTGGGTCTCTGCTTACCACCAGGCACTGTTCTAGGAGATAGATAGATAGATAGATAGATAGATAGATAGATAGATAGATAGGAAGAATTTAATATTCACAATAACCCAATGAGGTAAGTTTCATTATCTCCATTTTACAGATTTAAAAAAAACTTGAGACCCAGAAACTCAAGTGCATCTAGTCTAGCTCCAAAGTACCTAAAACCATGACTGGCACATGGCAGGCCCGCAGTGAGTATCTGTTGGAATGAAAGAAAGCCCAGCTCTTTACACTCCTAGAGCTTCTCAAGCTTTTCTGCCAAGTAGCCCTCGTGGAAGAGGACGGTGAGTGTGTGCCCAGGGAGGTCTCAGGGCAATGCCTGAAGCAGCCCCCCGCAAGCTCGGAGTTTCTTTGACATCTGGCTTTTTTTTTTTAATTCATGTGAATTTTTGAATTTTCTTCATGATGCTTTTGATTATTTAGCTACTTACATAATTATTTTTAAAAAAACTCCATTTAAAACTGCTGCTCTGTGGGGGGCCGGCCCTGTGGCATAGTGGTTAAGTGCGCACACTCTGCTGCTGGCGGCCCAGGTTCAGATCCCGGGCGCGCACCAATGCACCACTTGTCAGGCCATGCTGTGGCGGCGTCCCACATAAAGTGGAGGAAGATCGGCACGGCGAGTCTTCCTCAGCAAAAAGAGGAGGATTGGCGTGGATGTTAGCTCAGGGCTGATCTTCCTCACAAAAAAACAAAAAAAAAACAAAAAAAAAACTGCTGCTCTGCGTTTACCTCATGGGTGGTATGCTCCTGGTGTGAGTTTTGCACACCCAGCAGTCATCTAGTCTCTTCCATGCCCCTCAGCGAGATCTCATGCCACTTGTCCCTATGCAAACACAGCTTGTGCAGAGGAAACGGGATGTTCACTTCCAAGCCCGAGCCATCTGTTGTTTCAGACCTGGTTGGTGGCTGCACCTGGGCGAATGGGGCCTTCAGCAAACAGTGCCTGGCCCGGCCCCCTGATAAGGGGTTGCCTGTCAAGCAGATTTTATAGCTCTGCCCTTCATCCCCAATCAGAGAGTGGGTGAGGAGAGTATAAAATATCCTGAAGCTGTTGGAATAACCTTTATGGTTTGTTTTATGTAAACCTGAGGTCCAGTATGGTATGCAAAATGGACCACTGAGACTCAGCCCACAAGACTTTGATGTCAGAGAGCTAAGAGGCTTAGAGAGGGACCTCTTCAGGTTAATGCTGCAGTGACTGAGTTTCCGATCATCCTGTCTAACATGGGAGTAAAGGTGTTCCACTGGCCCTTAGATAAGATTTCCCCACTCTGTGTCTCTGTTTGCTTCTTACTGGAAACCCAGTCCGTGCATGTCCAGAGTCATGCAGTGGTTTAGAACTGGAAGGGCTCTTAGAGACCATCCAGCCTTTGCATTTCACGAATGGGAAACTGAGGCCCAGAGGCAGACAGGGAGGCCCCACCCCATTGTGATTTGTCAGTTTGCAACCTCACAGTCCAGGGCTGTGTAGCTGGGGCCCTGGCTGTCTGCTCTGGTCAACCCCCAGCCTGTGGATCCATCATAAAGCCAGGACCCCAAGACACAGCAGGAGGTGAGCAGAATGCAGATGTAAGTCCAAGAGGCTACTGCCATTACTTGGGCCGTTTGGCTTCCTCTCTTTGTGAAGGACTTGGTTGGTCCCTACTCAGACCAAGCCCAACCCTCTCAATGGCCAGGTCCCAACGCTCTGAAGCCCAGGGTGGCTGGCTTCCAGAGCCATTAGGAGGTGGGCTCAGAGCAGACTCACTCTTCTCCAGGGAAGGAACTCCCTTCATTCAGGCCTCTGCCCAAATGTCACCTCTTCCAACAGGCCTTCTGTGACACGCTGTCCTTTATAACAGCATTCCTCATCACTCTACTCAATTCTTCGCCATTTATCAGCACCTCTCGTAGATTCGTTTGTTCATTTTCTGTTTTCCCTTTCTAGAATACGTGTTCCCTGAGAGGCAGCTCTCTTCTGTTTTGTTTACTGCTGTATCCCCAGAACCTAGAAGAGTACCGGGCATGTTCTGTGTGCTTCATAAATATTTGTTGATGAATAAAAGGAGGAATGGGGGATTATGGAGAATAGGAAGAAGTGGGTATAGTGTGAGGGTACTGGGAAAAACTGGGCAGTTCCGGGAAAGATCTGGAGACAGGGAATGGACAGAAAGGAAGTGTGTGGGACCAGGGGCCTTTGCAGGATGGGGAGCCCCTGGAGGTGCTTCGGGACTGGTAGGTGGCAGTGGGAATGGGGAAGGAGATAGGAGTGGGGATTGGAGAGAGAGTAGGAACTGGGGGAACAACTGGGAGGGACTGGATCACCCTTCTGCACCACTTAAATAAATCTGAACGCAGACTGTGTTCAGAGCTGCTTCAAGGGGCTCATCTGTGATTCTTTGAAAAATCACCAGGCTTGATACTAGGCACTGCATCTGAAGTCAAGGGTCTGATTCCCTGGTGGCCCAACCTCTATTTCCCAAGGGACCTCTGCTCCTTTGAGGCTTGGTACCCTTCCCACCCAGCAGGGCAGGGCCATTGGCAAGGTGGAGCCTGGTCCCACGTGACGAGTGTATCTCAGTTACAATGTCATCCCCATGGCTGCCCGCCAGCACTTTTCCCATTTGGGTGGCAGATCAGAGCAAGAAAGAGAATGTGGGAGCTGGAGGGCCCGCTAGACCATCTGGTCCATCCCATCTATTGCAGAAGGGTGAATGGAACTGATGCCCAGAGAGGGTGAAGGACCTACCTAAGGGCACACAGCAAGACAACGGCAGAGCCCAGACTAGAACCTGCTTAATTTTTTTAATTCTTGCTTTACTATTGCTGATCTTTTGATATTCCCTCCCTACAGCCTCCCCTACCAAAAAAAAAAAAAAAAATATTGAAAACCTTGGCAAGGGCCTCCTGATGCCTGCTCCAACATGATTGACCCTCTTAAGCCTGTGACTCTAAGGTAGTTGCTGGAGAAGCTCATGCATCTTCAGAAATGTGCCCAGTGAGACGACAAATGGTGTTTCTGGTTAGAGAAAGGGATTCCAATGAGTCAGGCATTTCCCAGGTTCATATTCCTTGGAATCCTGGTTCTGTGAGCTTTTAACACCTCTTCTCCCAGGAATTGTAAGGTCAAATAAATGTAGAAAATGCTACCTACTACATCCCCTTCTTGGAGAGACACAATGGACTTGAGCATATTAAAGACCCTGAGAAGTTCTCTAGTTAGGAAAAATCCCAGCAGCTCTTTTGTCTGTAATTCAGCATTTCCCACACTTGTGTGACCTCTCTTTTTGCATGAAAAACTATTGGCCTCTCACAGAGCTGGTCTTCCTCTGACCACAGGACCAACTAGATCACTCACACAAGGTTTAATACACAACTTTAATCTTTTGTTTTATACAATTCTGGTTTTTTCTTTAATGGTAAAATATTTGAAAAAATATGACATACAGGCCTCCTCTAAGGGGTTGGGGGTCGAGTGCCCTCCACACAGCTTTTTGCCCTTCTAACTGGAAGGACACAAGAAAGACAGCCTCACGAAGATGTCTCCTCTTGTTTATGTCCTGTGATTCTGTTTTTATTGTCTAAGAAAGCCTGCAGGCTCTTTTCATTTTGTGAGTATAGCAAAACATGTCCTCTACACAAGTGACTGTCAAGATGGGCCGCAAAGAATTCACCATTGGGAAACTGCATCAGTGACGCTCACATCGCTTGGGAGGCAGAGTATCGCTGCGCTTCAGCGGGTTTGAATCCTGCCATCGCCAGGGAACATTAGACACAGTGTCCAGCTGTGTCTCAGTTTCCTTACCTGTAAAATGGGGTGCTTATAGTACCTGCCTAAGGTTGTTTTGAGGACTACATGAGATCCATGTTTAGCATTTAGAGTGGTGTCCAGTACAAAGCCAATATTCACTGAGAGCTTACCTATTAATATTGTGGAGGCAGCAACCTCGTTTTGTTCTTTCCTGTACCTCCGGCTTCTAGAACGGGGGCTGGCACAGAGAAAAACGCATAGTAAAGGTTGGTTGAATGAATGAGTGAGGGAGAAAATGAATGGATGGTCTTCCCTTAATGGGGATCACAACACCTCTCTAAGAGTCAGATTCCAGCAGAGTAGGTACCAGGTTAAAAGTGGGCTGCTTTCTGCAGGGCAAGGCTTTTACTTCCTCCGCCCTATCTTCTCTGTGCATGAATGGGGAGCCAGCACCCAAGAGGATGCAAGTCACGCTGTGGAACTCAGAGGCAGAGCGTGAGGTGATTTGCTGGAAGGTGACAGTGTCATCTGAACATTTCGAGCCTCCAGGTTCCAAGCTTGTGGACTTCTGTTCCTGGTCTGTGTTTGCCCCAGCCGGAGGGTTGCCAGCAGGAGAACCGTTCACCTCTGGGCTTTGCAGGGAAGATGCTGCCTGTGGAGCTGCTTTTGGAAGGGAGCTGCCCCTAGCCATCAAAGAGGGGCCAAGAGCCCTTAGCCACCTTGACACTTTTGCCCCCCAAGGGCTCCCCATCCCCTCTTCTGCGGGTTGGCACCACAAAACGGCATGCGAACCCTTGGCCTGCTGATGTTGATTTTACTCTCTCTTGAGGAAACATAACCCAGGCACTGGACCAAAATAAGCAGACACTGTGCTGACCTGGCTCTGCTGGGAAGCGTGATAGTGATATGCCCCTGGCCTCTCTTTGCCTTTGGTATCCTCAACTCTGCCTGGGGCACCTAAGCTGGAAGGTTGATTCCACTCCATTCCATGGCAACGTGTTCATCCAGACAGCCACACCTGCATTGTTTTATTCCTAAAGGAGCCAGGGTTTACCCAGAGTTAAGTATTTTTAAGGACTGTGAGTGGCCCAGCTCTCCTGGTCTCTGGTTGGAGATGAGAAGTGACACCCCAAGGAGAGTCTACCTGTCTCACCCTCTGTGTCTGGAGAACCCAGGAGCAACGAGTGTAGGGAGCAGCAAAGGCCTGAGCAAAACTTGTACGACTAGCCAGGCTCGTGGCCTTGGCCCTCTGGCCCAGACTGTAGGCTGGGGGTACTCATGGTTGGGGAGGGGTGCTTATCAGACTGATCTCTGGAGAGGCAGTGGACACAAATGCTTGAGGCCTGCAGCTGACTACTGTCTTTCAGGAAGTGTAGCTGGAAAGAGGGGTTAGCTGTGATGCAGCCAGGCCTGCAGCTCCTCAGGCTCTCCCGTGGGGTTCTAATAGCCCGTCTGGGGAGATCTCACCAAAAGCAAAAGCCCGGATGAGACTGTGAACTGTTTCAAAGCTGACTCAGCTTCTCACGTCTGCAGCTTCCATTTTCCCCAGTCCCTGTGTTGCTTGCTTCTCCTATCCAGAGAGTCTTCTGTGAGGGTTTAGGAGTTCTTGAGGGCAGGTAGTTCAAAATAGGACCAGCCCTCTCCTCCACTCCCACAGCATTCCTGTTCTAGTGACCACACTGGGTGTGCCGGGGCCCTATCCAGCTCAAAGATTCTCCAAGAGAACACATTCCAGCCCTAAGAATGAGGAAACCAGTCTACCTCTCTCCGCCTAGTCATCAGTCTGGGTCAGAAGACCTGTTTCGCTTGGGTTGGTGAGTGCCTGGCCATCTGTAGCTGCACTGTGCCTGGCTAGTTAATGTTCAGCCACCAGCTGCCCCTGAAAATGTTATCCTTGTCTCTCTCCTCACAGCGACTCAGGGAGTTTAAATACGGTGCCAGGTGCTTGAGTTCCACAAACCACACCCATTCTCTGACCAGGCAGAGATGCTTAGCCACAACTCACAACTCTCAGGGTACGGTTGGAGGGGGAAGAAAGGTATCAAGTTCATGCCCTCTTGAGGGCTGATGCTTGAGACAAATTATTTCTTCTAGCATTTGGCTCCCTCGAAGAAATTCCAGGACTTCCTTCTGGTTGCAAGTGGCTTCAGGATGTTAATAAAAGGCCCAGTCCATGTAGATCATCCAGAAACTTTGATATAGATTTAGAATCTTAGAGAAGATGGGAGCTTTGAGCATGTAGCCCAGCCCGTTTACAGCTGATGCCCACAGTGACCACAAGGACTGGGGGAGGGCTGGAGCAGTGGAGGGCTGCCCAGGTGGATGGCTTCCACTGTCAGAGCCTCTGCCCATCCACTATTTCCCCTTGGCTCCTGGGGCATCCCCTTAGAGCACATGCCAATCTAAAACTTGTCTCTAAAGACAGTGCTCGTGGTGGAACGCTTGCTAATAGAGAACCTTCTATTTTTCATGGGACTTTGATGGAGATGTGGAGTAAGCCCTGCCCTCCTCAGGGCTCCCTGGCTGTCCTGCTGTGTGGGCTGCAGCCTCCGCATCCTTCACCCTCTGCCCACATCACCCAGCTCTGTCCTGTGGCTAACCCCACTTTGTAGCTAGCCATTTGCCTGTTGGACTAAGATGAGTGCTTAATGATCTGGTGGGAAATAAGACCTTTATCTTCATCATTTGACCTGGCTATGTGTAAAAAGGAAGAGAATGAAGTGGCACTTTATGTACATGACTTGGGTGAGTCTTTGTCATTTGAAATCATCACACTGGGGGATCAAGACTCCTGTTTCCACCTGAGATGTTGACTCTTGGAGTCACGGTGCACTTTGACATGGGGAAGCTAAGCATCAGTCTTAAGCTAAAGACTGTCAGCTCAGGTCTCTCCTTGAGTTCAGGCAGCCATTCTTGCTTCTATTTCTTAGGTAAAGAGGAAACAATGTTCTCCCATCACAGTTTCCCAGATCTTTCCTGAAGCTGCTGAACTGGTTGACCTTTGCTGGCAAACCCACATTGATCCACTTTGGGGAGAAGAATTGAGTGGTATGGGCAATTATAGCTGTAGACTAAATTGAAGAATCCAGCCTTAAGCATGACTTGCAAAATGGATTGTGTTGGAGAAAAGAGAGCCTGTGTTAAATTCTGTCTTTTCTCTTCCCCCCACAACATACACACACACACACAGACACACACACACACACACACACACGGATAATTCAGCTTGAATCCATGGAATTAACTGTCAGAGGTAAATTGGAAAAGAGGAAGAGGAAGTGGAGGTGCCCTTCCTAAGAACCTTAGAGATTCCGATTTGACTTCCAAATAGGTCTGAACTGCCAGCCTAGTCCAGTTTAATTGGCCAAGGTCAGAGAGATGTAGTGGCAGTCTTTGGTCACCCTACAAACAAACCTCCTGACTCCCAATCCAGTGCTCCATTTCACTCTGCCATGTTGCTTCTCCCAGTCTGGTCCATGACTCACTAGAGCAAACTGGTCTCGTGGCATGATAGTCACATGAGCAGCTTTGTTCCCAAACTCAGTGATCCTCTGTATTATCACATACCTTATGGTTTTGAATGACTTTTGTTTGTTTCACAAAGTCAGATTCATCAATAGAGAATGAAGTTATACCACCATTAAATATTTTCAGATTCTAAATATATTATGAAAAAGGCAGTCAGAAGTGCTTTAACCAATGGCAATATTGCTGGAAAGTGAGGGTTTGTGCATTTGGATGTCTGTGTCTAGTTCCACCATTTACTGCTGTGTGATCTTGGATAAGATTATTTAATTTATCTGTGTGTCTCAGTTACCTCACCTATAAGATGGGAGTAAGAATAGAACCTAATTTATAAAGTTGTTGTGAGGATTAAGTGGAATGCTATATATAAAGTCTTAGCATGCTGCCAGCACATAATAAGCACTCAAAGAATATTTGCTGTCATCATCATCATCATTTTATTCTTTTCTCTCTTTTGTGTTTGGATTGGTCTCTCTTATAGTTGTAGATGTTATCAAAACACAAATATGAAGAATCAAAGAACTAAAGAGCAATGACATTAGCCTAGTGGGGTTTGTGCAGTCATTCAGCAGATATTTTTTAAGCACTTACTGTGTGCAAGACATAGAGCTGCATGTTGGGTGAATAAGATGGGTGTGGTCCTACCTTCACAAATCCTACCGTCTTGCAGGGGGGACAGGCAGTTAATGGGTAATTACAAGTGTGCAGAGTGTTGCAACATGGGTGCTGTGTGTCTGAGAGAGGAGAAATCATGCATTCTGATGGCCATCCCACTGTTCCAACCAGAAGAACGCAACGATCTCCCTGGAAATCAATCTGTGTAAATTTAACTCCAGGGGGAAAAACACAGCCGTTCCATTTCCAAACTGGAATTCTCCCCCGATGTGTTTTTGGGAAGAACAGATGCCTTGGCATTTTACCTCTAACAATAACAGAGATTGTTCACAATTATGAATGGTTTTGGTTGACTTCAGCTCCAACAAAACCATGAATCATTTCATAACTTCTGAAATTGCAAAGAAATAACAAACACTCTGGCTCCGGGAAAAAAAAAAAAATGGACAAGTTATGGAGCACAAAGTCATCTAAATTAAAACTTGAATCCTTTTTTGTTTGTTTATTTAGCAGCTGCATGTTGCAAGGCCAGCTGGCAATGGATAAAAAAGCCAAGTTCAGTATCTGGGTACCTGGGGTACCACTTGTACAGTCTCCCCTGTGTAATCCTTAACTGGGGCATGATATAGCTTTCTTTCTCCATCTTTCTCAAAGCTTTGAGCCAGAATCATTATTTCATACATTTTACCATGTTCTAAGGAAGTAAGAGTGAAAGGAGATGTGTGGGCTGAGGCTCATGTGACAAGGGGTCTCCATCAGGGATCCCCAACACAGATACCCACATGCACATATACCTTTTGGTGGGTCCACTGGTTGCAGCAGACCTCTTGGATCCTCCTGATACCTGGCCACAAGATGAGGTTTTCAAAAGGTGGGAGTAAGAGGGTCAGGCTTCCCCGATCTGTGACAGCCTGTGAGGTACCAACAGGGCCTGGGATTTGAGCAAGGCTGAGCTACAGGTTGGTAGCTCCTTCTCTTCTCTCTTAACCTGGTGCATCCTGGTCATAGACACCCAAGGGCCTTGCCTATAGATGCATTCAGAGGCACACCTGGCTTCTAACATCTCGGAGCTGAGACCAGATTGGACAGTGGGGGCAAACACATGAGAACAGTGCCACAGTCTCCGGATCTGGCCTCCCATCCTATTGACATTCTTTTTTAATGTTGGTAATGTCAACACAGCTATAAAAATTTGTTGAAAAGGCACTTCTTTTGGAAAACAGGCTCAGGGGAGAAATTGTGTCCCCCCAACTCTGCTTTCACTTCTGGTCTCTTTCCATCCTGTGAGGTACCAGACAGACAGCCGTAGACTCGGAGCCTTTGGCATAGTGTGCCCCTCACACACACATTTATTCTTAATAACATTTTTATTAGGAATTGTTAAAAACAAGTTTTAATGAGACAATAACATTTTTGTTACACGATTAATGACTTTTTATTGTAGACAAATTAGAATAGACAGACTTTAAAATGGAAGAAAATAAATATAACCCGTATTCCTTCTATTCATGGGAACAACAGTTAGCATTTTGGTGTATATATTTCCAGACTTCTTTCAATGCATGTGTATGTGTTTTTAAACAAAAATTACTATCAAATTAAGCACACAATTTTGTTACCCCACCTTACACTCAGTATACACTCTGAACATTTCCCCATATCGACAAATATAATTGCATATCGCTTTGTATGCTCTGCAGATCTCTTGGAAGATCTTTCCTTTTGTTTCTCTCTCCTTGCCATTGGAGACAGAGACAATAGCAAGTACACTTTACCATTGCATCACAGACTCACATGTTGGGCACCTTTGGAAGTTTTCCAGTGGCCCATCACAAACACTCCACCGGAGACGCTTCCCACCCTGAGTTGTCGTTATGAGCATGCCCAGTCCAACAGCCATGGCTGAGGTGAAGGCCAGTTCTGTAAACGCACTGCCAGCTTTGGCACCGTGGAAACTGTGGGAAATTGCCTTGGTGCCACTCAGAAGCACTGAGTAGGTTGTTTTAGCAAAGAAAAAAGGACTATTGTTTTCATAGAACTCCCTTTGGTAATTGGATGCTTTAACAAAAAGCAGTTGGGTCAGCATTCCCCTCCCCAGCCTAGGCTTCTTGCCATTGAGAAGAACCCTCCAGGGACAGAGAGTGTTCTAGAGACATACTGGACAAGTCCTGTCCCCAGCTGCTGAGTCCACAGGGACTGGCAAGGCACCACCAGGTAAGAATATCTGTCCCCTTTTGGAGCCTACATCCAGAGGTGCTGGGGCATCACATTCTTCAGGTTTTAATGAAGAATTATTTCAGTGATGAGTTCTAGAGATAATTGCTGAATGTTCATTATTCTGGGAAAAAAGTTAAGAATTTCCATATTTAGAGCAGATTGGCTAATGTGGGAGCTACTGCATATATTTTAGGCGCTGGACCTTTGTAAATGTCATTGTTAATTATCACTGGAGCCTTCAGTCATGCATCTCTTTCCCAAGGTGGATGAATAGGGTTGCCATTTAGTCATTAAAGATAGAAACAGCATATAGCATCTTAGGGTAGGTGAGTCAGCAGAGGCTGTGGCATTGCCTTTGGGGGTGGGGTCTCAACAACTGTCATTGAGCCGTTCAGAAAAAGGAGTCCAGTGTCCACAAAGGTGCTTATAGGTCAAGCTTTTGAATCAGAAGAACAACTTGCCATTGTCCCTTGCGGCTACAGAAGATGAACGGGTGGGTGGTCTGTGAAGAAGCTGGAAGCTTCACATACACCCTGGATTCGGGGCAGGGGTTCAGCCAGCCCCTGATGTAATTTTACAAAGGAGATGGGGACCCTTCTGCAGGTGCATCTGAAAGCCACCTCAGCAGCCTCTGCAGAAGTGTCCTCTCACTGGTTTGAGCTCTGTCTGTAAGAGGCAGGCTTGGAGACACTTTCTCTTGTGGACACTGTTACCTGGACCCTGCTTGTCCATCTGGTTATGGAAGGCATTTTCTGCCCCCATTTCCAAATTCAGTTTGGTAACCCGTCATTGGGCCCCCACTCTGTTGCCTTGCCTCCAGGTGTCTGTCGCAGAGGCAGATGTGAACACCAGTAACTTCATTCCCCAGGGTGGTATCAGTTTTCAGCAACTTTCCCTAAAATGGCTTGTCTTTTGTCCCATCAATCCATCATGACCCTGTTTAAGGCTTTATTGGGTGGTGGGTTCCATATATGTAGACAGTCTTGTGCTGCATAATGATGTTTTGGTCAACATCGGACCACATGTGCGATGGTGGTCCCATCAGATTAGTACCACGTAGCCTAGGTGTCTAGTAGGTTATACCATCTATGTCTAAGTACACTTTGTGATGGTCACACGATGACAAAATCACCTGACGACGCATTTCTCAGAACATAGCTCCATCGTTAGGCAATGCATGGCTGTACATTTGAGCATGTCATTTTGATGACATTTCTTCTGTTGTCTTGACCTTTTATCTGAATCTCATATCAGAATCTAATTTTTCCCATTTCTGTAGGCCTTAGCCAATTCCTCCATGAAATGCCTACACAGGATCTTATGTGGAGTTCCGTGACTTCATCTTGGTTTAATTGGTTGGTCTTAGATTGTGATTTCCCCTCTCTCTCCAGGCTCAAGGCTGCTCAGGACCAGATGCTGAGGGTGACAAGGTTGTGAGCTGTGAAGTAGGCCAGGGTGTTCTCCTGGAGTGGGGTCATGCCTCAGAGCCCAGGTGTGGGAGCAGTACTTGGAAAACTATAACATGACAAGTTCTCTGTGGATTCTAGTTTGATTTGTCTCAGCTCAGGAAGGCCACCCAGTGCAGAGGGAGAAGGCACGGGACAGCCAAGGCTAGGGTGCCTCCAGGGGAAGAGTGCTCCTTCCAGAAAGCACCATTGGCGTCGTCCAGGTCTCTCTAGGGCTCTGTATTCTTCATACTCTGTGTGCTTGGTGGCCCAGGCTCTGCTCACTGCTTTGTGGAGCAGGGGCAGACCTCGAGAACCAAGCAGTCCTGCTGCTGCAGCGCAAGGGGGACCGTGCAGGACTCTTCCACAGACCCCGCAGAGCTCTGATGCTGCTCCTATAGAACTCTTCCCAACAAGTTCCGTGTACTTTGGGTGGGTGGCAATGCCCAGAGCCTGTGCTGTGCTTCCACCATCAGGGAATGCCAATATGATTGAGCAGCAAAGCTGGAGGTGACACGTCACTCCTCCAGCCCCTTTGCCAGCCTAGTGTGCAACATTGGTGGTGCAGGGGTGACTGTATGTAGCACACCACTCAATCACTAGTGGGAGGAAGTGAGCCCCTTTTCTGTTCTCTTCCAGTCCTTCTGACCAAGTCAAGGAGAGAGTTTCAGTTGGTCAGTAGGATGTCTTTAACATCCCTTTAAGGCTTGCTAATCTTCCCTTGTAACAAAAAGCATTTTATTATGTGGTTTTGGTTCCACTGTATTTGCTTTCATGCTTAACTCCTATTTAAAGCGTGTGGCTTTGCATTTAAGGCAGTGATGTAAAATTTCTTTTTAAAATACTAATATATATTTGCTTCCAATATGCAGAATTAAATTAAACTACTAAGCTAATCAAGTATGATGGTACAGGGCCATGGCCAAAAATCATGAGTGTGGTCCTTGAGTGCCTAAAGTTTGAGAGATGCTCCATCAGACCTGCTGCTTTCCTTACCGTGCAGTCCAATGTCCCTTCCTGCCAAGGCAGCTGAGAAGGCATTTTGATTGAGTGTGTGTGGATTACATCACTCATGGGAGCTCCCGATTACAGGCCTGTGGGAGCTGAACATGAGCAGAGGTCATGCTGTCCACTGGCAGAGACCCTGGCCTGAGCCTCAATGGGAAAATGAAAAGCCCTGGACTTGGGAGTTCCCTGTACCGTACCCGGAAACAGCCTGCATTCAAGGGGGTCAGGGTTAGGGGGTGTTGTGGAGGTCACTCAGCCCAGTCTCCTGCCGGCCTTGGACACCTCTGGGGCACAGCAGTAATAGCAAAAACACTAGTAGCAAACGTTTATTGAACTCTTACTGCTCGCATGGGTTATCTTATTTACTTCTCATAATGCTAAATGGTAATAGTATAGTGGTAGTAATAAGTAGAGGAGGAGGAAGAAAAAGACGAAAAAAAGGTTAATATTTGTTGAATACTTTCCCCAAAATGATCTACAGATTCAACACAATGCCTCAGAATCCCAGATGCCTTCTTTGTAGAAACTGACAAGCTGACTCTAAAATTCATATGGAACTTCAAGGGACCCAGAATAGCCAAAACAATCCTGAGAAAAGAAAAAGTAGGACTTAATAACACCTCCCAATTTCAAAACTTACTACAAAGCCGTGTATCAAGACAGTGTGGTACTGGTACAAGGAGAGATATACAGATCAATGAAATAGAATTGAGAGTCTAGAAATAAACTCATGCATCTATGGTCAACTGATTTTTTATGAGAGTAACAAAACCATTCAATGAGGAAGGAATGTTCTTCTCAACAAATGGTGCTGGGACAACTGGCTAACACATGCAGAAGAATGAAGTTGGCCCTCTACCTCACATCCTCATACAAAATTTATCTCAAAGTGGATGAAAGACCTAAATGTAAGAGCAAAAACTATAAAATATAGGGATAAATCTTCATGAGTGTGGTAAAGAGTTCTTAGATATGATACCCAAGGCACAAGCAACAAAAGAAAAAATAAATTGGACTTCATAAAAATTAAAAACTTGTGCTTCAAACGACATCATCAAGAAAGTGCAAAGGCAACCCAAAGAATGGGAGAACATATTTGCAACTCTCATATCTGATAAGGGATTTGTATCCAGAATATATAAAGAACTCTTACAACTCAATAATAAAAAGACAAATATCCCAATTAAAAAATGGGCAAGGGGTCTGATCAAAGATGATATACAAATGGCCAATAAGCACATGAAATGATGCTCAATGTCATTAGCCATCAGGGAAATGCAAATCAACACCACAAGATACGGTTTAACTCCCATGAGCATGGAGAATCAAAAAGTCAGATAACAGACCAACAGTGTTGGTCAAGGATGTGGAGAAATCAGAACCCTCATACACTGCTGGTGGGAATGTAAAATGGTGCAGCCGCTTTGGAGAACAATGTGGCAGTTCCTCAAACAGTTAAACAGAGTTACCTTATGACTCTATGGTCTGACTTTGTGACTTCGTGCTAGGAAAACAACCGAAATAGACAAATGGATAAACAAAATGTGATATAGCCATCCAATAGAATATTATTTGACTATAGAAAGGAGTGAAGTACTGATACATGCTACAACACAGATGAACCTTGAAAGCATTATGCTAAGTAAAAAGAGCCAAGTCACAAAAGACCACATACTATATGATTCCATTCATTTGGAAGTCCAGAATAGAGAACTTGATAGAGACAGAAAGTAGATTACTGGTTGCTTAGCAATGGGAAGGAGCATGGGAGGATGGGAGGAAGGGGGGTGATAGCTAAAAGCTACAGGGCTTCTTTTTGAGGTGATAAAAATGTACCAGAAATTTGGGACAATATACCAAAAACCATTGAATTGTATACTTTAAATAGGTGAATTGTATGGTATGTGAATTACATCTCAATAAAGCTGTTAAAAATATTTGAGTACTTACTAAGTGCCAGGTTCAAAGCATTTTACCAATATTATTTTATTTTCATTTATTTTATGAAAATTATTTTATGAGGTCAGTCCTATTATATGAATATTCCCCATTTTGCAGCTGAGGAAACTGAGGCAGAGTTGCCAAAAGTACTATTCTTATCCCCTGTAGCATACAAGGAAAACAAGGCACAGCACTGTGTTGTGTTGTGTCTGTGGTCACACAGCGAGGACGTGATGGAGGCAGGATTGCAGTCCGGTACCAGACCCCTGCTCTGGCCGCTTCCTGTGCTGTACTAGAGGAAAAGAAAAGGCTCCTTGTCCTTGAGGAGTTACCATCTACTCAAATGCGTGTACATAAAAGGGAAAGCCCGAGAAACACTGTCTGGAAGACCATCTACACTAATTCACCCTGAGACTTTACTTAAGGCACAGCGTTACTGGGCCTCAGTTTCCCTATCTCTTAAACCATGTCTTAGGCTAGATGCAAGAGGGCCCCATCCTGGGCCTCTTGAAGGTAGTAATGCAGGCCTGTGGACAACCTATACCATTTCAAAAAAAAAAATACTAGCAGGGACCCTATCTGCGATCAGGCCTCCGAGGCTAAGGAGACCGCGAAGCATCTTTGCTGTTGGCTGGAATTACATCCAAGCGGGGCGGTAACCCCGGTTACTTCAGGCTGATGAGAAGCTCTGATTAACAGTTACATATCTGGCTTAGAAAGAATAAGAAATTGAATCCTTCATTGCTTAAGAAGTGCTGTCTGGAGTCAGCCCGGTGGCGCAAGCGGTTAAGTGCGCGTGCTCCGCTGAGGCGGCCCTGGGTTTGCCGGTTCGGATCCCGGGCACACACCGATGCACTGCTTGGCAAGCCATGCTGTGGTGACGTCCCATGTAAAGTGGAGGAAGATGGGCACCGATGTTAGCCCAGGGCCAGTCTTCCTCAGCAAAAAAAGAGGAGGATTGGCAGATGTTAGCACAGGGCTGATCTCCTCACAAAAAAAAAAAAAAAGAAGTGCTGTGTGGTGGAACAAGCCTTCATAGCCTGTGTTCTGTGGCCGCTTGGTGGGGAAGGCCAGCTGTAGGTCTGGGGGCTTCCACCTCTTTGTCAGACTGTGATTCTCCAAAATCATTTGACTCCCGTGGGACTTGCCCTGCCCTGGATTCCTGGCTTCCTCTGGTCACTCAGATCCTGGCTAAGGAGGCGTTTCCTTACCACCCAGGAGTTCCTGTGGGAGGCTGGAACCAAGGCGGGCAGTGGGTGGCTGGGCTGACTACCACAGCCAGGCTGGGCAAGTACCCATGTCAGGAAAATGGGCAGGGCCCTCCATGCTCTGAGCCACCACTGCTGCTTCTCTTTCTATAGGCAGAAGGCAAGGCCAGGGTCCCACTCACCAGCACCATCCTCAGTCATGCCTGGAGAGCCATTAAAATGAGCCAGATTAGGAATAATTGAGATATAGGCTACACTGATGGCCCCTCAGTTCTACTCCAGCACCTGTGTGCTCTGGCACTAATTTTCAAAACATGTTTTACTAAAACGCTTTCCACTAAGTAAAATAGTGCCTTTAGGATCAGCCTACACTAGAGTCTTAGGACAATGGAGCCAGGACGAAGCCCTCCAACAACACACTGATTTCATAGATGAGGAAGCCCTTTAAAGAGATGCCTCGTCCACCACTGTTGGCCCAGGGAGATATGGCCTCCGGGAGGCTCTTGCTGCTGATCTGGTAATCAGAATCATTTATCCATTTGTAGAAATCAGTGAGGGCTCCTTCTGCTGTGTGCAACTGCTAAATTCAGTTTGTATGGATTTGTCTTGGAATCACAGCCTTGATGTTCCATTTGATTCAGCTTGGCTGTGGTGATGCCCAGCTCTTTTGTAGACGAGTTCATGGCCCTGGCCATGCGAGTGGTGTGCCCTAGGGCAGCCAGAAAATCTTGTTCACTGACTCATTCATTAACTCACAAACATAGCAGGCATTGCCCTAGGTATGTGGGAAGTTGATGAAAGAAGTGGATGTGGATGAGTTCCTGACCCAGAAGGAGCTGATGGATGTACCTAAGAAGGTAAATGTATTGTAGCTACGCGCACTAATTTCCCTACTGCAAAGGCAGAAAATGCTGGGGCCAGTTGGAGGGCTGGGGTATTTGAATAGAAGGAGCAGTTATTGGATGCTAGAGGCCCCAGGGAGGTTTTCTGGAGAAGAGAGCATTTGAGCTGCCTCTAAGGAATTAGTAAGATTTGGGAACTGATATGGTGTACTTTCTCTGTCAAAACAGGGCCCACTGAGAACAAAAAACGTAGCAGTTGAGACTCGCACAGTACAAGCCTGGAGTCTGGAACTGGAGGGGGGTAGGGGTGCAGTGTGGGGTGTCCTTGAAGGTCACCAGGGTAAATCACGTCCCCTCTCTGTGCTGGTTTCCCATCCTCAGAATGGTGGGGCTGGTGAGACAGATGGTCAGCTGCTTTCTGCTCTGACTTCTGAAAATCCAGTCCAAGCTCCTTGTGTTTTAGAAGCACTAATGTGCAGCCACCATCCATCAAATGCTCATGATGGCCATGCGTGGTGCTGAGTGCTTGGTGTGGCCAGAAATGCCCGGTGAGGCTTAGAGGGCAAGCCACTTGCTCACCAGGTTCATCCACTTATTTAGCAAATAGTGGATACTTCTGTGTGCCAGTTACTGCCCTTGGTGTAAAATGATGAGCAATACCAACATGGCCTGTGCCCTCATGGAGCTTTATGAAGTTTTATGGAGGAGAGGGACAATAAACAAATGTACAAATGAATCTTATTATAAACTGTGAAAAATACAGGCATTTTAGGAGAGAGACTAGTGGCATTGGGTGTGTTGAGGGTAAGGGAGAGCAGGTTTCAAACTCAGACCTTACCGAGTCCAGAGCCCATTACATAATGACTCTGCCCTGCTTCCTCCCCAGCTGGGGTCTCCGCAGGGTCCCTGGGTGAGTCAAGGCCCCCACCCCCCTGGGTCAGGCTTTTTTCCTCACAGCCTACCCACCCCTTGGGTAACTCCCTCAGGGCCCATACCTGTCTGCAGGACTGAAGGGAAAGCATGGCTGACTCCCGCAGTGCCCTCTTTGAGGTGAGGCCCTAACACCCAAACTCTCCTTTCCATCCGACTTCCCAGGCCTTACAAGGCTCAGGTCCTCCTAAAACAGTTGTTAAGCTTTCTTCAAAGGTTGTGTTATAGAAAATCCTTGCTGAAATCTGCCAGCTGTGATCACAAAGGGTATTGTTGAGAAAACCTCTTCTGTAGTATCCGTGTTCATGGTAACACGCCCAGGTCACCATCTGGGACATCGGAGCCCCAGACACAGAAGCAAGGATCTTGTTGCAGGTGTCCCTGGGTCCTGGCATTGCCCATGCCTGGAGGGTGCTTCTGGATGCTGGATGATCAAGTTCAGTGTCTCCCAGCTAAATGCAGCTTTAAGAAACTTCCCAGGTAGGGCCAGGAAGGGCGGGGAGCCATTGCGTTCATGACCCAAAGGTCTTTTTCCTCTGCCCAGGATTTTCCTCAGAGCAAAGCTCACAGCACCACTGTGCCCCCAGCCCCCTGCTGTGGGCCTTGTCCTCTGTGCTTCCGGATTCTCCCTCATGCACCCTGCCACCCCTACAGCCCATCTGTGGCCAGTCTGCTGCTGTCCTTTCTCCGCTGCTTGTCCCCCCTTTCCTTTCCTACAGCCCCTTCCCCTGTACGGCCCTCTCATCGCTCTTCCCTGGACATCAGCCTCTTCAAAAGGAGTTTTTAAAGGGCAAAATTTAGTTTATGTTTAACTAAATGAGTTAATCAAATGGGCCTTTTTATTATGTAATATTTTATACATATAAAGCGTATGTGACATCAATGTAAGGTATTAATAAAACGCCCATTTTGCTGAGTTAAATTTCCTATATGGTCCGCCCCTAGAGTAACAGCCTCTAACTGGCCATTTTCCTCTTCTCTCCCCTGTCGAATCTGTTGCCCACATGCTTGCCGAAGCAACCCTCGCCCAGCTCAGCTCCCCTCGTCACCACCACACACGCACCCGACTCTGCAGTGCCCAGAGCACGTGGGCTGGGGCTGGCCACCCGGAGCAGAACAGAACTGCCTGCGCCCTGCGCTCTGTTGTCTCCTGCCTAGGCTGCATGGTTTCCTTTACCTGGAATAACCCACACCCACATGTCCCACATCTCTGCCTGTCACACCCACCTCTCCTCCCAGGCTGCGGAGTGTCATGGTTTTCCCACAGCCGCACCTGCTTTCTCCGTCAGCAGTGCTTCCTCCTCCTCTGAGCCCCTTAGAACACTGGTAGTTTCTCTTTTCTCTTGCGGCATAGCTGACATTTTGCTGCTTTTTATTGAGGTTAGTTTTTTCCAGATCTTATCTCACATGCTGGATTATAAGCTTCTTGTGGACAGCCCCATATCTTTGAATTTTCAGGGCCTAGCAGAGCACCTTGCACATAACAGACGCTCAATAAATAATTGGACTAGAATGAATTGAACAGTCTTCCTCCAAAGCCCAACTCATATCTTCTTTGCTGAAATCCTATAAAAACAGGCACCCATTTGTCTCCCTAGGGACATAGGAGCTCCTTGGGCAGGAATGTGGTTGATTCTTGATAAATATTGGCTAGATGAATGAATATTTGCAAGCAGCCTGCCCAAGCTAGAGGAGTGGACTCAGTGCTTTCTTAGGCAAGAAAAAATGGTTTAACCTGTATCCCTTCTTGATAAGTAACCGCCATGGAATGATATTTGGAATTGCAAATTAAATGTCATGTAAAGAGAAGGCAATTAACGATATTGAATGTGCATTTTCACACACACACTGGTTGAGGATCGCGGCTCTTGGAAAGTCATTCTTAAAGAGTTGAAGTCTCTCTGTAGGTGTCTTTGGGGACAAGGGGTTCTGAGGGAAATTTTGTCTGCAGGGTCTCATTTATTGGTGGCTTTAACAAAGCACAAACTGCTTGCTTTAAAAGACATTCTAAGAAAAACATGCCTAACTCTTTGAAACAATTTTTAACAGTATAACATATTTGTGCCTTTTAATTGTACTAAATGTCATAACAACAGTTAGAGAATTTAACCTACAAAAACTTCCACCACCCTTAACAGTTATTTCTCTTTTTCTGTGCTGCTGTCCGGTCCTTGTCCCTATGAAGCAAAGAGACTTTCATTTCTGCCAGAAATGAAATCAAAGTGCTAATGTGATCTTCTTACAAACACGACATCTAACAGACACTTGGTGAGCACCTACACTGTACGAAGCCCTGTGCTGAGAGCAGCGAGAGGTAGAAGGAGAGTTTGTCTGCTGAGTGAGCATATACTAAGTGCCTCTGTGTGCCTGGAGCTGCTCTGGTCTGCAGGGTGCAGCGGTGAATAGGACAGAGCCCCAGCTCTCAGGCGCGGGGAAGCAGACACCAAACAGATAGGAAAATAACATGCCAAGGGCTGGGGGGCTAGAAAGAAAAATAAATCCAAGCAAGAAGGATAGAGGGTGCTGCTATTTCATGATGGTGGTCAGAGACATCCCCTCGAAGGTAAATTTAAGCAGAGATTTGGGAGTGAGGGAAGAGTGTTCCCAACAGAGGGACCAGCAAATGCAAAGTCCAAAGGCCCTGCGGTGGGAGCGTTTTGATGTGTTAAGGAGCAGACAGAGGCTTGCGTGGCTGGAAGGCAGTGGGGGTGGGGTGGGGAAATATGAGGTCAGGGGAGGGCACAGGAGGCTGGGGTTGAGCCCTGTTTGAGGCTGTGGTAAGGACTTGGGCTTTTATTCTGAGTGCAATGGGAACCTTCGGGAAGTATTGGTCTCGCTGTGGAGAACAGCGGGGACAGGGAGTAGAAGCAAGAAGATGGTTGGGGGCTGTTGACGTCATTCAGCACAAAGGCTCTGGTGGCCTGGACCAGGGCGATAGTGACTTAGGGACGTGGTAGAGCCGTCAGGTTCTGGATATGTTTTAAAGCCAGAAAGAACCCATAACCACAAACTTGAAAGCCAACAGGATTTCCTTTCATACTGACTGTGAGTGTGAGAGAAGGAGAGGAGCCCAGGGTGAATCCAGGGTTTTTGGCCTGAGTGACTGATAAAATGGAAACGTTGCTCGCTGAGACAGAGAAGGACACAGCAGGGACAGGTTTGGACGGCACAGTCAGGAGCTGTGTTGGGATACAGCACTAGGGAGGCCTCCTCCCAAGTTCACGGCAGATGCTGCCACAGTGCCCCTCCCCGCTCAGCCCGGGTGTGCCTCGACATCTCCTCAACGCTGCGCTTCAGAAGCCCACTCCGAGAATGAGAACTTGCACTTTCCCGGTGTTGACAGCAAATCCAACCAGTGGGCCCTGGGGAGGGCAGCGCTGGGGAAGAGGCTCTCCCTATGGACTGGCATGATCTGGAAAGTTCCAAGGAGGAAAGGAGCTTGAACTGAGCTTTACCATCGGTTCGGGGGCAACTGGCGACAAGTGACAGAAAACTCAACTTGAAATGGCTTAAACCATCTAGGAAATTATTAGCTCACATATCAAGATGTCTGGAAATTACGCTGTCCCGAGGTTGCCCAATGAAGCCGTCAGGGACTCGAGTGTTTCTGTCTTTTCTTTCTGCCAGCCTCAGCACATTCACTGGCTCCTCACTGCAGCAGCTCCAGACGTCGTGGCTTCACACCCCTAAATCCAGGGGCATAAAGGGTCTAACCCTTCCTTGTTTCAGAAGCCCCACTGGTAGACTTGCCCTTATGTCTTACTGGACAGATTTGAGTCACATATCTCTTCTTAAGCCGCCCACTGGCTAGGGGGGTGGAGTTACAGGAGGAGCTGAGACCCATCGGGGGAGTAATGGACACCAGAACACAGCTAGTACTTGGCCAGTAAGGAAGAGAGGGAACGTGGTGGGTGGTTTGGCCCCCAGTGGTGTCTGCCCCAGCCTTGAATTGTCAGGAGGAATTGGTACTGAGAAGTAGGAAGGGAGGTGTTCTAAGTGGGGTGAAAAGCTTGAGCAGAGGCACAGAAGCATGAAGATACAAGGTATGTGCATCAGACTAGGTTGATGAGTTGCATACAGTATGGCAGGGAGTAAAAGCCAGAAAGAAACCGTAACCACAAACCTTGTTGGAGATCTTGTTGGATAATTAGGGATCTTCAGACAGTCCTGGAAAAGCACAGATCTCAAAGACCATTCCGTCTCAAGGAAGGAATTCTTGAAGAACTCGGAGACCTGGGACAATTAGAATAGGAAAGGCTACTCCTGATATTCCCCTAAGCAGTTCCACTTGTGGGGAAGATGGAGCATCCTCAGCTTAAGCCCTGTGCTGGTGCATGGGGTTGTTGATGGCTCTTGGGTAGAAAGCAGAGCACCCAGGACAGAGCGTTTTCCTTTGGAAAACATAGCCAGAAACTGATACTGATTCCTAGTCATCCCTGCTTTCATTCAGATTGTGTATCAGACCCTTTTGGTTGCAGATGATGGAAATCCTGCTGACACTGGCTTAAATAAAAAAGAAACTTAGCAACACCTGTCACTGAAAAGTCTGGATCCCAAGGTCCAAAAAGATCAGCATTTGGTGTGTCTCCTCTCTGCTGTCCTCTGTGTTATTAACTTCCCTCTCGGATGGGCTCACCCCTCAGGGCCATGAGATGGCTGCCTCAGCCTCAGGCCATACACGGCCACAGCTTCAGATCCCCGTGGAAAGTGTGTTTCCTTACTGGATATCCCAGGAAAAGGCTTACTGCTTCTCACTGATTCTGACTGGTTTGCATTCCCATCCCAGAACCAACCATTGTGGCTTTGGAGAATGCAGTGTGGTCAGACCCCACCTTATGACATTGACCAAGAGTCAGGAGGGGTGGCCCTCCAAACTCCTGATGCTGGCAAAAGGGTAAACGAATGCCAGGTGGCCCCAAGCCACAAATATCTCATCCAAGATTCTAACCCCAAGTCCAAAAATATCTAACAGATTTTGTTTCATCATCCCTTTAATCCTCAACAGCTCATTTAATCCTCATAATATCCCTATAAAGGTGGCTGGGTGGGAATTATCCCATTTTACAGATGAGGGTCGGAGAAATTAAATGATTTATTCAGGGTCATCCAGCTAGGAAATAGCAGGTCTGGCCTTTGAACCTAGGTCTTCCAACCCCAAGTCCAGGGTTGTACCCTCCTCTGCCAGTAAAACCACCCATTCCATTTCTGACTCACTGTGAATCTGCATGCATATTTGAAGAGAGAAGTTCTTAAAACTGCACAAATGAAATCAAGTTTAAGAGTCAGCTCAAGGAGTTACCATCACTTGAAGGCTTGCGATATGTAAATGGTGAAATACAGAGCATCATTAAGCTCAAGGGCATGTTTTAGTAACAGTTAATTAACTTGTACAAAGTAATCAGCAAATATGTTCCCCTTCCACTGAGATGGGTGCTAGGAAGAAGGATTGGCATGTAGAACCCCAGGTGGTCAAGTATGAGTTGGATTTTCCTAACAGCCTCCTTTATAAGGAAGAGCTTGCCTGTGGATGAGTCTCCTCACCTGCCCCAGCCTCACCCTCCCCTTGCCGACACACAAACCATTGCCAGCTGATGGTCCTGTAGATCGTGTGGCAGGATTCAGTCTGCTCCCAAGGTTGGTACCTGAGCTTTTCCCTGCAGGAATCATTTTAGTACCTAATGGGATCGTCTGCCCAGCCCCCATCTCATCCTGAACTCCAGGCTGCCATTTTCTCTGATAAACAGGTGGCTCTAGGGTGGATTCCAAAGCTCCTTGTTAGATTTCTGGGTGTTTATAAGTACTTTTTCTGGGGTCCAGACAGAACCAAAGGCTTCGAGCCAGAAGGCACCAGCTACTGTCTCCAATTCTCTGAGACTCTGTCATGGGGACATCAAATTAGACTTGTTTCCTATAGAAGGAGCAGTGGATAGACATTATAGGGAGTGTAGGAAATCATCCTCCCACCCTCAAAGTAGGGCCACACCGAGAAGGAGAGAGGAAATTCTCATGTCAAGTGAGCTGATCAGGCCAGAAATGCATTTATGATTCATTGAGAACATATATGAAGGTACAAAGTAATTATAGGTACTATGCTGTGGCCTCACTGATTATTAGTCTCTGGATGGCAGAGCAATTGCAGGACAGGGTGGGACAGCCTCCATGAACCCAAGTCCTCTGACTCCAAGTCCCCCTGGCTGGCCCCCAGATGCCAGGCTGCCGGCCGGCCCCTCTCAGGAAAGGGCTAGGGGAAGCAGTGCATCCTGTGCTGTACTGGCCAGCTCAGCAGGGCACTGGGCTGCAAGGAGAGCAGGGCCCGCCCAGAAGAGAGTCAGGAGGACTCCTTGGTAAGAGCACAAGCTCCGGGGTCAAACAAGCCCAGCTCTGCCACCTCCTACCTGTGTCACCTTGAGCGAGTGAGTTCATCTCTCTCAGCCCCACTTCCTCCTCTGTGACAGGATAATAACAGTGCTTTCCTCAGAGAGTTGTTATGAGGATGAAGTGAGATGGTGCATATAAACCACTGAGCATGGTGTCCAGCACAGAGCAATTCCTCAGTGTGTTCACGTAGTGAGGCCATTCACCTCTTCCATCCTGCCTCTGAGGTCCGAGCCCTCCCTGGGGTCTTGGGAGTGTTGCTATAGGTACCAGCCCTCTCTGAGCATCTGTCGCCTCACTGCGTTGTCAGACAGGAGCAGCTCATCCACCCACAACCTCATCAGGAATACTCAAGTGGACTCAGAAACGCCCTCCATACCTTTCCTCCTGGCCGCAGCCCAGCCTGGCTCATGGGCAGTCTAGGGGAGAGACACCCTGCTGCCTTGGGGTGTGCTGACCAGCGCCCCCCTCGGCGCCCCCCGCACCCATAGCTCACAGGGCCCTTCTGGCAGGTGGAGTGCAAGTCACCCTGAGGAGGTGCCGTGCTGTGGGGAGCTGGGTTCTGAGGCTGCAGTGGGGCTTAGGGGTGATGGGCTGACACACTTGCCTCTTGCTAGGAGTTCAGCTGGGGAGTTGCTCTCACCTGACCTCTGAGTGTCCGAGGAGATAGCAGCAGCAGCAGCTGTCTCTGGAGCCAAGTGTTTGAGCAGGGAACAGAATCACCCCTCTCCGGGCCCCCTCTAGCCTGGCCCCGTTCTGGCCATCTCTCCCAAAAAGGCTCCCTGGAGAATGCTGAGTCTGGCGCCAGGCCCCATCACCCCCACCATTCCTCTGTCTCACCCGCAGGCGTGTGACCCGTCTTATCACAGAGATTAGCAGGGAGGAAGCCTGGGATGTGGAGTCAGAAGACCGCTGTGGGAGCCCCAGCACGGCTGCTCGCTGGCTTGTGACCTTGAACAAGTCGTGTTACCTTTCCAAACTTCTGTTTTTTTGCCTGGAAGATGGGGAGAAGACAATAGCTATCCTTTCCCCTTAATAGGTTATGTGTGAAGGTTGAATAAGATAACCATAACAGTGCTTAGTTGTTTGAGAAGCTCATAAGGAAAGCCAGAGGCGAATTTGAGAATTGAAAATATTCTTTACAGCCCAGGGGGGCAGATATTGCCCACTTTTCATCCACTTGGTGTGCTGGCTGAAAGCTGGCCCTCGCACTGGACCACCCTGCTGGTCTCAGCGCTGAGCTGTATGTTATCCTGCTGGCTTCCTCTCAGCTCCAGCCCCCGCCAGGAGGTATGCGCTGACATGGAAGGTCTCCGAGGCCAGGCTCTGACTTAATGGCCTACATGCTTCTGTCATCTGCGGAAGCAGAGCTGGGGGATGTGTGGGTGGCAGAGAGGGATGGGGAGACAGCACTGAGCCTTTACCTCCTTCCCGGGCTGGGAGTGGGAGGGAGATGTCAAGTCTTCCTGGGATTGAGCTTCCAATTAAAAAAGACAAAACAAAAAACCTTGTTGAAATTCTACTTAAAATATATATTAAATTCCAGTATACATGGAGGGGTTTTTTAATAATGTTAAGTGCTTCCATTCAAGAACATATGTCTTTTCTTCAAATCTGGTTTTATAGCCTTCAGTAAAATGTCTTTTTTTCAAGTATAACATACCTATTAAAATACACAAATCTTAGTGTGCAGTTGAATTTTCACAAAATGAACACACCCTGGTACTCAACACCTAAGTCAAGACATAGAACCTCGCCAGCTCTACTCTCTTTTCGTCATTACCCCGACCTGGGGAACCACTCTCCTGACTTCTGACAGCACAGATCAGTTTGGCCTGTTTTTGTATTTTATATTAAATGGAATTATACTCTTTTGTTTTTGCCTTTCACTTAACTTTCAGGTTTATCCATGCTGTTGCGTATAGTTGTAGCTGTTTCTACTAATTGCTGTATGGTATTTCATTGTGTAACTAACCACAATTCTGTTCGTTTCTTCTCTAAGTGATGGGGGTGACTTCTGGTGTTGAGCTATCACCAATAGTGCTGCTAGAAACATTCTTGTACATTCTTGTTTGGGGAACATATGTATACATTTCTCTTGGGTATTTACTTAGGAATGGAACTGATGGGGAGTAAGACTTTTACAGTTTTATTCATGTAGGTTCTGGAAGTTTCTTGTATAATTTAATCCCTAGATATTTATAATTTTGTCACTGTTGTGAAGAGGCTATTTTTTTTTTTTTTAATGGCTCATTGCTGGTTGTTTTCTTGGCATGGATTCCTGGAAGTAGAATTACTAGGTGAAAGGGAATGAACATTTATTATTATTTTATGTGTGCGTGTGTGAGGAAGATTGGCCCTGAGCTAACATCTGTTGCCAATCCTCCCCTTTTGGTGAGGAAAATTAGCCCTGAGCTAACATCCGTGCCCACTTTCTCTACTTTTACATGTGAGATGCTGCCACAGCATGGCCTGATGAGCAGTGTGTCTGTCTGCGCCTAGGATCCAAACCCATGAACCCTGGGCCATTGAAGTGGAGCACACAAACTTAACTGCTACGCCACTGGGCCGGCCCCAAATGGGCTATTTTCTTTATTTCCTTCTTTAGGTAATCCTAGGAAGAAAAGAAAACAACTAATTTTTGAATATTTATATTGGATCCAGCCACCTTACCAATTCTCTTATTAATTATTCTTAATCTCTTATTAATTATAGTAGCCTTTGTTTTGTAATAGTCTCTTAGGTTTTCTGGATATCCAAACATCATCAAAAAGATCATTTTAGCTCTTGTTTTACAATGTTGGTACTATTTTCTTGCTTTACTACATTGGTAAGATCATGGTAAATAATAATGGTGATTATTGTCATCCTTATCTAGTTCTAGATTTTAGTTGAAATGATTTTAGAATGTCACTGTCTATAATCTTATTTGTTGTTGGGTTTTGGTAAATAGTTTTTATTTTGTATAAATAATTTGCTTCTATTCCTGGTTTTTAATTAGGAATGATCTAAATTTTACCAAGTACCTTTTTAGCATCTATTGATGTGACCATATGGCTTTCTCTTTGTGGTTGTCATGGATAATGCTATTGAACTACTTCACATTCGTACAATGAATAGGTTTAGTCGTAACATGGTTTTTCCTTTGATACTTTGCTAGATTCAATTTGGCAATTTTTAAAAATAATTTTTGTATCAATTTTAATAAATGAGAATGCTTTGTAGCTTTCTTTCTTGTGCTGTCTTTTTCACATTTTAGTAAAGTTATGGTGGCGTCACAGCATTATCTGGGGAACTCTCCATCTTTTAGTATGACCTAGAATCCTTGAAATAATATTGGAATTATCTGGCATTTAAAGGTTGGATACAATTCAGCGACTCTATCTGACACTAAATACCTAGTGCCATTTTCAATAGTAAATCTTCGATCACCTTTCCAATTTTTTCTATGTAATTTGTCTATTCAAATGCGCCTCTTCTTCTTGGGTCAATTTTAGTAATTTATATTTGGCTGCGGAACCATCAGATTTTCAGGTTTGTGGCCATAGGCCTGTATGTGGTGTTCCTTTACGAATTTGTTTGTCTCTTCCAAAGCTGTGATTTGTGACCTTTCTCTTTTCTGATCTTTGTATGTTTGCTTTTTCTCCTAATAAGTCTCATTGAGGTTTTATTTTACTTATTTTTAGTTTTGTATTTATTTATACTTTCCACTAGTCTACTCTTTTTAATCTTATTAATTCCAGCTTCTAACCTGATTAATTTACCGTCGTAGTTTCTTTTGTTTTGGTTTGTTCTTTTTGTAATTTCTTAAGAAGAGGGCCAAGTTCCTTTATTTTTCATGTTTCTTCTTTAATCATAGGGTCTTTGAATTTCCTCTGAACATGACTTTTGCTCTGTCCCATGGGAATTGGTATGAAATGCTCTCTGTAAGGGCTTTCTAGATAGTTTGTCATTTCCCTTTTTTTTCTTCTTTAATCCTAGATTTATCTAGGAGTGGGTTTATTAATTTCTAACTCAATATTTTTCTTCTCACCTTTTTTTAATTTCTAATTTTATTGATTATAATCAGAGATTGTGCCCTACAAAAGCTTTCCTTTGTAAAATTTGTTAAGGTTCTGTCTCTTATGACCCAATATGTGATCGATTTTTATAAATGATCCAGGTCCCTAAAAGTAGTCCATTCTGTATTCAAGGAATGTAAGGTCCTGCATATTTCTAGTAATTCAAATTTTATTATTCATTTTCTCTGTTATCTTAATTAATTTTTACCTATATTTGTCCATTTCTGAAATAGACATCTTTGAAATTCACACTAAAATTTTATTTATTCTTCTAATACCCACTTTATATATTTAGCTTCTCTGTTGTTTAACGCATACAGCTTTCTGATGGTTGTAACTTCTTCATAAAGTGTTCCTTTTGTCATTACAAATATCTTTATTTATCCTCTGCGGTATTTTTTCAAGTAAAATTCCCTCTTATCTAATTAATTTTGACACTGCTGCTTTCCTTCTGTTTGTTTGCATTTGCCTGGTATCTCTTTGTCTATGCATTTATTTTCAATATTTCTGTATACCTTTATTTTAATTAGTTTTCTTATAAACATCATGTACCTGGGTTTTGTTTTTTGTTTTTTCTTTTGTGGTGAGGAAGATTGGCCTTGAGCTAACATCTGTGGCCAATCTTCCTCTTTTTGCTGAGGAAGATTAGCCCTGAGCTAACATCTGTGCCCATCTTCCTCTATTTTGTATGTGGGTTGCCACCACAGCATGGCTTGATGAGCCGTATGTATGTCCGCACCCGGGATCTGAACCTGCGAACCCCAGGCTGCTGAAGCGGGGTGCATGAACCCAACCACTACACCACCGGGCTGGCCCTGTTTTTTGTTTTAATTTTTTAACCCAATCTGATATCTTTAGTCTCTTAGTGAGAAATTTAGTCCATTAACTGATGTACTTGATTTTATTCCTTCCATCTTGTGGCATGTTTTTAATTTTCTTCCATCACTATTTACGCGTTTTTCTTTCCTTTTATTTGTGCTGGTTTGATGTAGTTGCTTTGCATGTCAATTTGGAAGTTCTGTAGTTTTCCATCTTACTAAAGGTTACATTCTTTTTCCCTTGATTCATAATCAAATACATATTGCTCTTCTATTATTTGAAAACAAGATAACATGAAATAACTATTTCTCCCTTCAATCTGCTCCGTTTCTTCCCTGCTTTCCCCTACTTCAGTGGATGAGACCCTTGGAATTATTTCCCTGTCTGCTATGTCAGATGAGACCTTGGGACACTTTCATTCTCTTCCTCTTCAACTCCTTGATTTTGTTAGGATAATCTAATATTTTCAGCTTTGGGCTTTTACTGGAATTTCCTTTGTAGGCTGTCCCTTCTATTTTCAGAGTCGTTATTTAGCAGTTTCATTCCCAGAAAGTCCACTTTTCTCCATTTAGGTTTAGGAGAAAGGGGGAGGAGCAGGTGTGCGAGCAAGCTTCCATACTCCTCGTGGTTTCCTGACCTGTTCATTTCCTCCGTGTTGAGGTCTCTGTTCTGGTGCATTTGTTATTTGCTGCTTTAAGTATTTTCCACAGATGGGATGTGTGGATGATAAACTCTGTGACGTCTTGCATATCCACAAGTATCTTTTGCCCTGAAAAATGGTGGGCAAAGTATTTGGGGCTTTGGTTCTCTTTTCTGAGTCGTCTATAGATGGTATTCCACTCTCTTTTAGCTTGTAGTGTTTCAGAGAAGTCTGATGTCGGTCTGATTTTTTTTCCTTATAAGTAATATGTTCTTTCCCTCTGGAAATTTTTAAGGTTTCGTTTTCATCCTCCAAGTTGAGGAATTTTACCAGGATAACCTATGTGTATGTCTTTTTTTGTCATCCTTCCCGGAACGTGAGAAGCCCTTTCAATCTGCACAGTCAAGGCTTTTTCCAGTTCAGGGGTATTGTCTTCTATTTGTTATTTAATTACTGGCTCTCTTCCATCAGTTCCTTCTTCTTCTAGAACTTCCAATATTCTCAAGTTAGATCTCCCTGGATCTGTCCTATGGGTCTTTTATCTTGTCCCTCATGAATTCTGTCTCTTTATATTTTTGATCTATACTTGAAGGTGGTTTTTCCATTTGGTCTTCCAGGCCACTAATTCACATCTCAACAGGGACTCACCTACTGTAGTTGGGAAGACTTTAATATGCAGAAAGTCTCTTGTCTGCCCTGATTGCTTTAGGTACATGTGGTTTTCTGTCTGACTTGTCTTTTGTCTCCTGGAGCAGCTCTACTTCACCAGGCATGTGCACTGTTTCTTCTGACTGATCTTCTTCTGCTGCTGGGACTTTGAACCATGTTGTTCTTTGTTGGCGCCTCTGGGTGTGAAGTCCAGAGTGGCAGCCCTCCGCCGTGGAGCGGAGCTGGTAGCAGTGGAGCTGCCCTCTGGGCCAGTGTGTCCAGGTAGGTGAGCCCCTGGTCTGCTCCTGGGACATCTGGAGGAATCCTTTCTCCCTGGCCTCCCTGTTCTCCTTCAGCCCCAGGGGCAGGGGGCATGTGGCCTACTCGTTCAGCTACTTCTTGGCCTCCTGGGCTCCAGGGAGACTGGGCCAGTCAGGCAAAGCTAGTTTCAAACTCCCTTCCCTTTTCCCCAAATTCACACACACACGCTGGGGGTCCACTGGCCAAGCTCTTCCCAGTATCTGCAGCTTTTGGTCCTTGCTCCAGAGCTCTCTGAAGCTGGTCTCTAAGTAAAAAGGAAAAGATCCCCATACCTGTTTTTCAATCCTATCTCCCACACGTACCTCCGTCTGTCCAAAGGCCTCAGCAGTTCTCTGATTCAGGATGGGCATGTAAATTAGAAATGATCATCTCTTTCAGGTTGCTGTGTTCCCTGTGATCCTCTCTCAGTTGCCAGTGGATCAGCTGAGAGTGGATAACCCCCTCCCTTCCTGGGCAGGCTGTCGGTATGACTGGCTCCCAGGGACCCTAACACCGCCCCCCACCCCCCGAAGCCCCTCCACTCTTTTGTCTGCTTGAATCAGATTAGACACTGGACTATATATATTCCAGAATCATATGCTCCAGGGTTCCTCACAGTGTGAGCTGGACGCTGCTGATGACCCCCAAGATGATTTGCCATAGTAACAAGGACACAGCGTTCAATAACATTGAATCCCATGGTGGGAAAGTTCTTTTTTCAGTTCTCTTTCAGTTCTTCTGATTATGACAAATAGAAAGTCTTGAGTGTGGTGTCACTATATCTTTGATACCTCCTTAACACTTATATTAATTGCCCTTTTAACAAAAAAGAGAGCAGGTGTCATGCTCAGAGTCTTTGGGAGACAACAGTATTTGCCTTCAGCTAGGGTAGGGAAGACTGACAGGGGAAGTTTGGAGGGAAAATCAGTAGTTCAATGAGGGACCTATTTAGTCTGCAATGCCTAGTGCATATGTAAGTGGAGATGTTGAGTAGGTGGCCCAAGGTCTGAGCCCAGGGGCACTCCAGTGTTTAGAGATTGGATTCCTTCCTCATTGCCAACCAATCATAGGTACCTTTCCCACTTGTTGGCTGAGTGCCTTTGCATTGGCTAGCTCAAGAGATTTGTTTCCCATCACTTCTGGGCCTCTTCTCGGCAGCCGAGGCCACGTGATTGTCATTAGTGTTCCGTGTATCTGACCAAGCAGCGCTTAAGTGCAAACATGGACTCTGGCCAAACTTCCAGCTGTGCAGAGCCTTCTGGCTGGCAGTGTATCTTGTCGGATCCTCTTAGGGTGTGTGGCATCCTCCAAGGAGGCTGTGTGAAAAGATGAAAGCAAGCTGGACCTGTTTCATAAGTTTGAACATGGTTCACAATAAATGTTCCAGATTCATTGGACCTGTCAAATTCCTGACTGTTGCCCATACTGACTATGATAAAAAATCTGCCATTAGTTTCACACTCTTTCTTCCTACCAACATGCTGCAAACGTTTATTCTACCAGGAGCATGTGGCCAGTGCCACTAACTAGTTCTTTGAAGGGGTCACAGTACCAACAGGGCCCGCAGGCAGTGGACCGAGGGCTGCGGATGGTGGGGCCTGTGGATCACTGGAGAACACCGGCCCTGCCCACAGAAGGCAGCCACGCTCAGGTCCCACCCCAGAAGGCAGATCAGCATGTCTGATTTTTTCAGAGAAGCCGGAAATCAGCATCTTTTTATGAGAATTCTCCTGATTTATAAATGTTTGCTCCAATAAAAAACAAAACTAAACAAAAACCTCAGAACCACTGTAGGCCAAACAAAACACATCTCTCTCTGGCCCAAATCCAGGCTGCAGATGGCCAGTTTGAGGCCTCTGCTCTGGGACAGTGGGCCAGCCAGTCACTCCTGTTCTCAGACTTCCCCCCATTACTGTAAAATGGGGCCACCACTAGGGCTATTGAGATGGAGGTCATGAAGGGGACCCTGATTCAACCCCCAGTTCTGCTGCTTACCAGCGCTGAGACCTTGGCCATGCAGTTGGTCAACCTCCCTAAGCCTCAGTGTCCTTCTCTGTAAAATGGGGATAACTGTGCTCCTTATCCCTGAGATTTGTTGTGAGGATTGAGATAATGTACATAAATGCCTATCACAAAGTCAGTGTTTGATCAATAGGAGCTATTATTATTGTTCAAATAACATCTGTAAAAATGCCTGGAAAACCTTAAAGGGAATGTTGGGTGTTTGTCCCTGTTACGGGGAGTGGCACACCAGCCTGATGGGAAAGCCCCTCGCCGTGTCTCTACAGCAGTGGGAGGCCACAGGGCCGGAATGCGAATGGCCTGACTCAGCTTTCTTACCTTTATCTTGTCCATAAACATGATAGTAGTGATAATATTCCTAAAGTCCTGGGACTTGCCGTCCGGGAGGACCCAGCACGATGTCCCCACAGCTTCCCCGTGGGCTGATGGCAGAGGCTAGCTGCCCTCCCACACATCAGCCCTGACACGCTCACAGCCGATGGGCAGCCCCTCCCCATCACAGGATCGAGGGGTGCTGAGGAGACAGAGGGCTAGTTTCTGTCATCTCCTTTGGGGGAAGTGAGGGATTGGGGTAGGCGTGGCGAGGTTTTAGTCTGAACTTGGACAGGGGAGCCCCAAGCAGCTCTGGCCTCAGAGCCCTATTGGTGCCTCTATTTTGACGTTGCCATCAAGGCCTCCCGAGCATGGCGCTTTGTTTTTCGTGGAAAGCACCACCAGACACACGCCTGGCTTCAGATGGTCCATTCTCTGAACCTCAGAGTGTGGTAACAGGCTTGAAACCAAGACCCCGCACTGGGAAGTAGAATGCCAGCAGAATGCAGGCATTATGCATTCTTGCACGACCAGCTAAGAGCCCCAGGGCCGTTCTGTGATCAGTGCGAGTGGGCAAGTCTGAGGTGGAGCTGGGGAGTGCTGGAGCCAGCCCAGGAGGAGTGGCCGGATCTCCTCGGGCATGGGCAGCACCACCTGGGAAGTCCCGTCAGGGACCGGAACCACACGCCGCAATAGGACCGGGTGCACCGTCAGCCTCACACACCGTGGGGCTGCTGCCTGCTTGTCGGGGAGTGTGATCCGCACCAAGGAGGCGGAGGCCGTGCCTTGCACTTAGTAGGTGTTGGGGAAGTGTTTACTGGATTGAATTCCTTTCTTGGGAGCCCTATGTGTGTCCACATCCAATGCTGGAAAATTGCGTGTACTCTCTGCCCCCTCCCACCACCCTTCCAGGTCTCTGACCACCCCTGCACCCAGACCGTGCCGATCAGCGTGCCTGTGGGAGCATAAGGCACAGTGGATGCAGCAGTGTCCTAGGACAGTTGTCTCAGCAGTTGGCTGTGGTGATGATAAGCAGAAGTGAATGTGGTGGGGACACGTGGCAGTGTCGGGGGTCTCCCAGGACAGACTGCATCCAGTCGTTCATTGTTCATTCCTACAGCAACCATGTGTCTGGCTCTGTGCCAGGCACTGGGGCACAAGGAGGAATCTGAGCTGGATTCTGCCTTCAGGAGGCTTTCAGTCCAGTGAGAGAGCTGAGACACGTGGGAGGAAACTGGGGTGTCAGGTGGAGAGGGGAGAGTGGAGCAGACGCGGTGCTGCAAGGTGTCAGCAGAAGGGGCAGGGCATGGAGTTCATTTGCTGAGGATTAAGCTGTGACACTGGAACAGTGTTTAAAGAGGGGTAAGAGTTTCTGATTAAGGGGCCAGTGTGGCAATAGAAGCCTCCTGATTGTTGGGACCCCTTCTTAATGTGGAAGTGCCTTTCCCCCTCCTTTCCAGATGGTCAGAAGTCTTGTCCCTCACCAGCCTGGTCTGCTTCCTCTGAATGTGCCTGAGGTCATCAGTATTCCTTGGAAATTGTGGTCTGCAGGCTGTCCGTAGAATGGTTAGGAGCTTAGGCTCTTGGGAATCCCTGCTTGCTTGCTGCCTGACCTTGAGAGAGCTCCTTCCCTTCTCTGTTACCCAGTTTCCTCATCTTTAAAATGGGGCCAGCACTAACTCTTACATGGCTTTTACTAAGGCTGGATGCCGGGAGGTGAGGGCCCAGGGTTGTTGGGAGGATTAAATGCGTGAATATCCACGAAGCCCTTCGCACAGTGCTGGTGCCTGTGGGGGGTTCAGCAGATGCTGGCTATGGTGCTTCTTCCAAGACCACCCTCTCTGCTCCGGGTGTGGCTGGGCGCTGTGCATTAGAGAGGCTTGGGCAATAGGCAGTGTACATTTATCTTTTCCCTGAAATCCTAATGAGGAGTGTCTGACCGAGCGGACAGATTCTCAGGATGGCAGCTTGAGAGGCCCATCCTCCTTGGGCTGCTTGATTTCAGCATGAGCCAATTTTAGGCTTGATTCACGTTCAAAATCCCTCAGCTACCAGCTGCTGGACCAGAAGCAGGTCTCCTCCTGACCAGAGGCTCAGAGACCATGATGAGGGACCAGGCACGACTTACCCTCCTGTTGGCTTCATAGACGAGCAACAGAGCCATCAACTGAGCCCCAATTCCATTGCATGCCGACCCAGCTGTGGAAAAATAGGCTGAGAGGGCACAGCGGGTCTCTCAGCTGGATCTGCTCCACCTACAGCCCGTGTGGATGCCCACGGCCTCAGGGGCAGAACACGCTGCCCACCCCAGCATCCCTAGAGAGGGGAACTGACATGGCAGCCCACAAAGTGATTTTTGTGGACTCTCATTTTTGGGCCGTGACCATACCATAGTGGTTATTAATGAGGAGCTTCCAGCTGCTTGAGAAAGGCTGGGTGGGAAACCCAGGAGGCCACGGCGGGGCTATTTAAATCCACCACACGAGACCGGCATCCTTTCTGGGCCGCATCCACCACCGGGGAAGGAAGGCTGGCTGGGCTGGGTTTTGCTGTGTGTTTCTGTGACTATATTTCTCTCAGTCTGGCAAGACATGCCTTCACCTGGAATTCTCCCTCACTTTCTTTCAAAGACTCAACAAAGGGGACCAGAAGAATGTGGCTCACACAGTGCAGTTGGAGAAGTTCAGGGGCCCGACTGAGAGCAGACATGGCCCTCTTTGTCCAGCGAAAGTTGGCGTGGCGACTGACCACTGCCGTTTGGTTTGGGGGAGACGTGAGTTACCCTGGAGAGGAATGTGGATTCAGACTTGCTTTTGGCAGACTTGACCACAAGCGTTTCCCCAGAGGGCGTGAGAAACGTGCTTTCCCCAAGGAGATCTGCACCTTTAGCCTTGAACTCTCTCCAGCAGGGAGCTGAGAAGGGCGTTTTCTGTTTGTCTCTGTTGCAGAGTAAACACTCACCTAGAACGGTCCCCTCTCTGGGCAGCGCTTGGGAGGCTCTGTGGCAGGTCTCAGAGCTGTCCCCTGTGTGCGTGCCAAGCGGTCTGACCCGGAGAACGGGGGATCCTTTTCATGCCCCTTGGTCTCTGCAGGTTGGTGGTGGTGCTTTGTTGTCCTTCCTGCCCAATCACGTGGTAAGAAGGGGAGGAAAAACAAGTCCTCATTTAAAAATAACAGGAAGGGAACAAACAAGAGCCTGTGACAAGCCTTTTCCAGGCTGCCTGGTCTATAATCGAGAAGAGAAGCAAGGCGAGTGACGCTCCTGGTGTTTTTTGGGCTTGGGGGGCAGTGGGCAGTGCTTTGGGAGCTGCTGGTCCCTGAAATGCCTATAAAGAAGGTGACCTCCAGCCTGACTTGGCCACTGTCACGTGGAGTTGGAACCGATGCTTTCCTGCAGTGTTGGAGCCCTCAGAGCCCTCAGAAGTTATGCAGTAACCAGGCACCACTTTTCAGATCAGCAAGTCTATGTGGCTAGGCCAGTGTCCTGCTGCCATCCATCCAAACAAACTCCTGAGGGCTGTGCAGAGCCTCTGCCATCATCAAAACTCCTGGTTGCTAAGAACAGAAACTTGCCTCAGAGCAGCTGAAGCACAAAAGGAAACATGTTGTTGGCTCATGTAACTGAGTAGCCTAGGGGTATACTGGCTTCAGGCATGACTGGATCCAGGTGTGTGCTACACTGACTGGCCAGGTGTGGATCAGGGGTTCACCCTGGGAACTTAGGCTATGGATAGGGAGAGTCCCCACAGTGGGAGGAAGGATGGTTGTCCAAAGGAGGGGAGAATAGAAGTTGAGCAGGTAAAAAGAGCAGATGTCCACTACAGCCCTCATTTGCTGTTTACACAGCTCATCCTCGCTCGTAGGCATATCTGCAGTGAGTCACCACCGCACCCACAGCGGGTGCTGAGGGAGCCAGGAGGAACCCGGATCAGGCCCCTCCTACAGACTGTCGGAGCCCCACCCGGTCTGCTGAGATGCCAGAGCCTTTTGGACTTATCAGCCTGGGGTCGGAAAGGAAGATGTTTTAGGTGGCTCAAGTTGGTGGCCGTCTTGTCTGTGAGCTGTCTGCCAGAGACGGCAGGCTCTGGTGGTCTTTTTCTCTTTCCTGTGCTTCATGAGAATGCATCCAGGGGCTAATGAGCAGGAACCATAAATCATCAACAAACATACTGCAGACAGGAAAGCAGGAAGGTTTTTCCCAAGAATTGAGCAAGATGACAAGCCCTGCAGCCTCCCTTGTGTGTTCTCCACAAAACATATTTAAGAAGCTGTGCAAACTGGCCCCCAATGTATAATATGGTTCATATTAGACATCATGTGCTGATGAGAATACCTCATTTCATCCTGTCAGCAGAAGAAGAAAGGGCAACGTGGCAGCTACCCTAATCAGCAGATGGGGCACCAGAAATGTCACTTAGATTTAGGCAGTAAAGTCAACATTGAACCAATTTGCCTCGCTCACAGGCCTTTACTGTGTTTAATGAAAGCTCATGTCTTGACATAAGGCGTTGTAAAAAGGGCTCAGAAGCCATAAAGCTCTCTGTCACGTCTTTGCAACATAACCAGTGAATTTAGCAGTTGAGTTTCAAAGAATGGCTTTGGATTTTCCCAGAAGTGAGCATGCAGTGGGGAACACGAGGGTCTGTATGTCCTGACCCTCAGGAAACCTGAGAACCAAGAGGCTAGGGTCAAAGGGGAGTGGACCCCCGCTGGGGAGTGAGGACATGATTCCAGCTAATATCATTAAGAGAAGGACCCGGGTCCTGGGCCCTGAGGGGAAGACTCTTCACCCGAGTGAGGCCTGGATTGGCAGCCAGGGCCGAGGCGGTGGTGTGGGTCGGGGAGAGATGCAGGTTTGTGCCAGCCCACGATTTAAGGCTCCCACCTTCACAGAAAGGAGTCATGTGTAGGACCACCATTTTAGAGCTGAAGAGGTCCTGGGCAGTCGCCTGTTCATTCAGCCATTCAGCCAAAATTACTGAGCACTCACGACGTGCCAGGCGCTGCTCAGGGCCCTGTGGTCTGTTAAGGAGACAGACAAGGTCCCTGCCCTCGTGGAGCTCAGTGGTATGTGGGGAAACAGACACTATACCAGCCAATATGTAATGAGGGGACATAGGGCCAGATGAAGATGGGGGTGGTGGCAGGAAGGGCCTCTCATCCAGAGTGGTCTGAGAGAGTGACGTTCGAGCAGAGCTGGAATTCAGTAAGGGATGCAGGTCTCTATTTTGGAGCTCCTCAATCTTTTGTCCTCCAAGAGTCCCCTCTGATTACTTGCCCCCATGTTCTGTGAGCTGTTAGATCTCAAAAAGACTGCATTTGGCAAAAACGTAAGATATGACCATGGAGCTTGGTGAACCTGAGTGCAGCCGGGTGACCACAGGGAGTAGACACGACCTGAGACCAAAGCGGACACCTGACCTGTCCGAGAGCCTGGGACAACAGACATAGGAAGTAAGTCCAGAGTCCCAGTGAGTGGTCCAGGCTCACTCCCGCTGGTCAGTGGCAGAGCCGAGACCAGACCCCAGGTCTCCCGAGTGATAGAACTGGGGTGTATGCTGCTGCAGTAAAAAGCAGTATTTCTTAAAAACACTGGCAAGGGAAGGGCCAGTGGCTGGACTTTGAGGGTGGATTAGTAGGCCAAGGATATCCTCATAGGGGGCTGGCAGAGCTGCCTCGAAGGGTTTTCTGTAACACCAACGTGGAGCCCCAGGCCCAGGCCAATGATGCTGACCTAGGAAGGGCCAGCCGGACACCCCAGCTCTCTGGGACCTTCTGCCCGCTTCACCTGGGGTTGCATTACTTCTTAGTGGCCAAACTGCATGAGAACCTGGGTCTTGTGCCTCCAAGTCCAAGGCATGCTGTCTGTAATCCAAGGCCGGGGTCCAGGATTCAGACCAGCTGCACCACTGAGAAGAGAAAAGGAACAGAGCTCTAGAAGGCAGTGCTTTGAGCATCACACCCCCGTGGAATGAAGCTGCCACGTGCCCACGCCACCGCACTGAGAGCCTTGTGAAAGGGCAAGGTCCACGTTGTTTTCCAGATAATGGCAACAGAGGCTCTGTACTGGGATCACAACAAGTCCCGGCTTTGCCCCTGGCTCCGTCTGGCGACAATTGGCAGCTGACATCTTTGCTTCTGGCCCGAGTTACCCCTTATTAAAAATGGCATCTTTATAACAGATTTCTGCAAGTCACTGTCAACAGGACATATCCCTTGTTTTGTGCCAGTCATTCCCCTGGGGGGTGGATTCGCCTGACACTATTATTTTTAAATACCCTTCTATTCTATATTATCCTAATATTAGAATATCGAGTTTTAAATATAGTATGAATTACTAAGAGATCTTATTCATTTTTTAAATAATTTTTCTCATACCACACAACTTCACCCCACAGTTAAACGGCCAGGTTTTAAATTGAGTCTTTCTTCTCTCCTTTTTAAGGAGCTGGAAGATTTCATTAGTGCTCACACGCTTCACTCAAGCCCAGCCTGTGAGGCGAGAGGTGGCCCAGCCTTGGGCTTGCTCCCTCCAGGTTCTGTGACTTTCTGCCTTCATTAGGAGAAATGGGCTCGTGCTCAGGCATTTCCCCAGCAGCTGAATTTGAAGGTGGGAAGAGCTCCCATCCACGAGCAACCCTGCTGATAGGGGTTTGGTTGAATGACTCAGGGCCCATTCAGATGAGGGGACACCAAGCAGCCAGTGACGACTCCCGGGTGACACAGAGCCACACAGTGTGATTCCATTTCAGGATAAAACAATATGGACTCGCAGGTAAAAGGACTAAAATATACACCAGCATGTGGATGGTGCTCCCCTCCAGATGGTGGAGTGATGGCTGATTTTTTTTTCCTTCTCTATTGCTTAGCTATGTGAGTTGGAATCAATAAATGTTCCAAGAACAGGCCTTTCAGTCAGGGCTGGAGAAGTCAGAGAAAGCTCCCATTTAAAAATGATCCACACTTGGAGCAGAACCACTGGTGGAAGTCAGGATGGTTCAGGGAGGTACACAGATGAACATTTTTTATTTTAATAGGTGACTGTTTTAATGTATGTTCAGAAAAAAATATAAGTAGTACATTAGCCTTACATGATTGGGTCCCTGTTGCCCTCTCTGACCTCATCCCCCCCACTCCCTATTATGCCAGCCCCACTGGCTCCTCACCATTCCTCTAATGTAACACAAAGTTCCCCAGGACCTTTGCACTTGCTATTCTCTGTGCCTGAAATGCTCTTGCTTACATACGTGCAGAGTCCACTCCTTCTCATCATTCAGGCCTCAGCTTCACATGTCACCTCCTTTCCTGGCTCCTAATTCCACATCCCACTCCCCCCGCCACTCTACTCTTTTTGTGTTTATCACTCTATAATATTTATTTGTTAGGTTACTTCTTTATTTTCTGACTTCCCCTACTAGACTGTGAGTCCTTTGAAGTCAAGGGCTATATCTGTCCTATTGACCACTGTCCCCTGGTGCTGTATGAACTGCACCTGGCACGTAGTGGCCAGGTCTGTGGCTGAGAGGAGGGAAGCTGTCGCTGGGACACTGAAGGAGGCAGTGATCTTGAGGATAGCTCCAGCTCTGGCAGTCAGGGAAACAGCCTTTATGCCTAGAGAAGGGTGAAGCTTCGGCCCTCCCATCAGGGGCCTCTGGGTCTCAGTGCCTCTGCTGTCTTGGAACTCTGGGAAATCAGAAATCAAGGTCCCCAAATAATTACTTTGTAAAACACACGCATCTTACCTCTGCCCAGCCGGTGGTCTCTGAGCCAGTCACTCAAAGCGTGGAGACCCTCTGGCCGCCAGCACCTCATTCATTTAGGTCAATGCACTGCCGCACTGGGTAGGAGGGCCCGTGGCCTGGGAGACGCAACTCGTGGTCTAGCCCTGCCTGGGCACCGATTAGTCTGCGACTTTTAAATAATACCAGCAACTGGCGGTTCTTGGGCCCGACCGTGTGCCAGGCCCTGCCCCACACATTCTTTCATACCTGCTCACAGCCCTGTGAGGGATGAAGTCGTTATCCCCATTCTACAGAGGGGAGACCCAGGCCCGGGAAGGTTGAGAACTTGCCGTGGGCCACACTTACTGAAGAGCAGAGTCAGGGTGTGGCCAGCTCCTGACAGGTGCTGGTGTCTGTGTGTGGAGTAAATAAAGGAATGCATGGAGGATGTCCTCTAGGGGAGACGCCCCTCTCCCACCCACCCCAGCCCTGCCCACGCGGTGCCCTCTGGAGCACTGTCGACTGCTCTGCTTAGTCCTCACTCTTGGTGGCGTCTGCTGAATCGGGGGCCGGGTCTCTCCTGCAGGTCAAAGCCCACTGGACACAAGACTTGGTCAAGTGAAAGTGACTATAAGAAGAGGGTTGGTGGGAGCTCCAGCAGGGAGAAGGGGGCGGGGTTCCGCAGGGCCCTGGCGCTCTCTGCCCGTCGCCTTGGGTGTCTCCCCTCTGCTGTGCCTCAAGCTGCTCTGCTGTTCCTGCCGGTGTCTTCGCCTGGCTGGTGTTGCCGGCGTCTCCCCCACTGAATTAGCTTGTGGTCACACCTTCTCCCTTAGACTCGACGGAAGCCCCCTCGAGAGGGAACGGCGGACCCAGAGCAGCCCCCCTGACTGGCATCTCTGGCTTCCGGTCGCTCCTGCCAGCCAGGACGTGCCTTCTGTTCGTTGAGCCACACTTCCCGAGCACCCGTGTGCCTGCTGGGGGCTCTGGAAGACAGGCAGAGACGCACGGAGAAGTGGCCCCAGAGTACTTGGGCTGTGCTCTTCCGCTGTCCCGTCCTGTACCCTCCCTGCTGCTGCCCGACTTTCAGGGCTGCTTCCTGAGAGGCGGGCCTGCCCCCACCCTGCACCCAAACTATAGGTCCTCCTGGCGTAGCTCTTCAAGGTTGTTTGTTTTTCTTGGTAGCACTTACTCCAATTACAATTTAAATAACCATTCATAAAATTACTTATTCAGTATCTGTCTTCCCCATTAGAATGCTCCACGAGGGCAGGATTGTGTCTGTCGGTTCTCTCTTATATCTCCAGCACGTGATACAGTGCTGGTACATAGAAGGTACCCCCAAAATATATGAAGAGTGAATTAGGGGATGAATGATTGAAGGAGCTTACAGAATACCCTCCAAGAAGCCTCCAAGTTGTTAGGAACTAGAGCTTTTAAGACAGAAGGGAAAAAAAATCTTTTTGTTTTGCAATTGATAGACATTTTTCTCACCAGTATCACCCATCACCTCCCCTACCTCAGGGGAACACTAAGGGAGATGAGAGGCCTATGGCACAGTGGAAAGGCCTCTGGGGATTTTGTCCCTGCTCTGCCACAAGCTAACCATGTGCCTATAGGCAAGTCTCCTCTCTAGGTCACAGTTTCCCACCTGGATAATGACTGTTTCTGTGTGGGCTCCAAGGAAGACCACTCCTCTGTCCCAGGCAGGGGGTATCATGGTAGGAGCATGATCTTTGTTATCAGAAAGCCCCATGGTTGATCTGGCAGTTCAGCAGTGTCGCTAGGAACTCCCTCTACCCCTTTGATCTTCCATCCTCAGGGTGGTGGCATTTAACCTCATGGTCACAAGATGGCTGCCATAGCTCCAGTATTTACTTCCTCACACAACCATATATAACGACAAGAAGCCAAGGAATGGCCAGTGGAGGGACAGCCAGGGGCCAGGGGACAGTGGGGAAGGGGGACAGGAAAGCTGTTCTCAAAGGCCTCTCTCTTTGGACCGGGAAGGGAAACCCTTTCTCAGAGGCATTTCTGGTCAACTCCTCTTCAGTCTTAGTCACATGACCTGGATTACGCGGTCACTCTTAGCAGCAAGGGAGGCAGGGTAAGGAACTCACCATGATGAGAAGGGAGTGGCTGTTGGGTGGCCGCCAGCATGTCTGACACACATACCCTTCATTGGCCCTTGGCGGATGCCGCTGTATATTGTTAACTTTCATGTTTTCAGCATCAGCCTTATCATCTAGAATGAGAGCCCTGGGAAGGCAAGGACCAGGCCTCACAGGCTTTGAAGTCTGATGAGATCTTACACCAGCTGAACCCAAATGAAACATGTCAGGAAATTCCTATTGATTAACAACTTTACCCTTTTATACTCCAGCCTTCTCTCCTGGCCAAAATAGGCCCCTGTTAAACATGAAGTGTCTGTCTCCCATTGAAAATGCTTTGTTGTTCTTTTAAGTAACAAAATTCACATTTTTTTATGAGACAAAAACAAACGATAGAGAGTAAAAAGATCACTGAATGCCACCACCCAGAAGTAATTGATGATATTTTGTTAAGCATCCTCCCATGCCGTCTTTTCTCTCTGCCCACTTCTCCCCCCACACCCCCTCCTCCCGCCAACACCATCACACAAATGTAGTTTTATAAAGACATCTGCACAGGACACGTACTGTGCTCTAAGCGGCGTTTTCATTGGACAGTCCTGTCCAGGTCCAGTGCTCTAGTAGGTTCTCTGGAGCCCCTACTTGCTGGCAAGTGGCTCTTTAACTCACTGGCATCTCCCTGTTCACTGTTTGATTAAATGTGTTCTGTGAAGTCAGGGTGGTCCTTCCCCCTGTACTGGGGAGGGTGTGGCTCCAGGGCCATATCGCCCTTGCTGATGAGGTCTCCCTGAGGATCAGAAACCGTTGTCATGAGTCATGGTCACAGGAGTGAAGCCCTGAGCACTGACCCTGCCCCAGGCAGCCAGCATGTGAATCTCCAGCTGTGATCAGAAGCACATTTTATGACATCATTAAACAGCCCCAAATCAGGAAATTCAGCTTTTCAACCCACAACTACTCCTGTGATGTTCATTAGGTAAGTGAGCAGTCTCTGCTCCACTCCAGAGAATACCCCCTCCCTGTCCCGTCTTCTGTACTGTGGCTGTGAACCCTGCTTCCTCCTCCTCCCACCGGCAGTGGTCCTCCCGTCCTGCCCCCGTGGACCCGGGTGACTTCCACTCCTCAAGAGGAAGAAGCGGGATGTCAACCAACTGCACTTTCTCCTCCTGCCCCGCTGACCACGTATAACAATAACAATAGCAGCTGAACTGATAGAGTGCTTCCTGTGCCAGGCCCTCCTCTCCCCACCACGCCCCAGGGAGGATGGTTAGTGTTACCAGGCCCGTCCCCCTGGAAGGCGAGGAGCCTGAAGCACCAAGCAGTTAGGGAAATTGCCCGGTCTCACAGCTCGAGTCTGGCTCCAGAAGCACCCCCTTAATCTGGACCCTTAAAGAGACTGTGGTGGAGGATGGAGAGACAGCCCCAGTGCAGGGGAAAGGGTGCTGATGAAGGGAACCCGGGGAGGGGCATTCAGTCCAGCCTGGAGATGGAGTGAGAAGTCATGTTCCGGCAGCTTAGGGTCTGCGAGTTCGTGAACCTTCAGAAAGTGGGGTTAAGACTGCGTGTGTTGGTGCATTTCTCATAATCTCTGAGGCATCTGTGATTCAGAGAAGGCGACTGGCTGCTGGGCCAGATGATCCTCCAAAGTCCCTTCCAGCTCCCGAGCCTGTGGTTCTGTGACCATATAAGGCCACTGTGCCTGGGCAGTCTCACTGCGGCTGAGTGCAGTCTTACATTGAGGAGGAGAGCAGAGAGCACAGGAGCCCAGGCCCAGGCCTCCTGCAGGGTCCCCAAGGCAGCGAAGAGGGGAGCTGTGGTAGGGGAGGCCGGGAGGCCCTCCTTAGTGGCCTCAGAGGGCTCCCAGAGGGCTCAGACCTGTCAGGCAGGCGTGGCTGCCGCCCTTCCTCCCTCGCCCGTTTCCACCTGAGATCTCCTCCCTCAGTCACGTTGCCAGGTTTCCAGAGTCCAGCTGGTGGCTTCTGTCCAAAGTCGAACACTCAGGGCTGCAGAGTCAGCACGTGGCTGCTCCCCGTGTTTCTTCTGGTCTGGGAGCTTGGAACACCCCTCAGAGCCCCTAAGTTGTGTGTGGCACCAGTGCAGCATCGAGCTTGGCCTCCCTTTGCTACCCTGGCCCTGCAGACATAAGAAGTCTGGTGGATTTCCACCTGGACACACACACGTCTGCCTCCTTTGGTGAGCTCCTTGGAAAGGGGGGTCTTGTGCATCTGTGTACCCCTGGCTCGTGTAGTTATGTCCCACTTTCTCTGGGTGCTGACTGGAGCCCAGCCCTGTGCCAGGTGATAGGGAGAGGGGGACTGAGATGAGTGAGATGTGGGTACCTGACCTCCAGTGGCTGACCGGCTGGTGGTGAAGACAGAAAATTAATAAACGTGTCTACTAGGAGATGATCTCTGATTATTGTTGTCATCAAGGTACAAAACGTGTTTTAGTCATGACTCTCTCTATTGGTTGTAAATGACAGAAACCCAGGTCAGATTAGCTTATGCAAAAATACGAGGGAATTATTTGGCTCATATCACTCAGAAGAGTAGGTTAGCTTCAGGCATGGCAGGATCTGGTGGCTGAAATGATGTGTCTGGGACTTGATTCTGCACCCTGTCACTTTACCACATAGATGAAGATCAGTTCGTCTGGGGCTACTGCAGCGTGAGATGCCAGAGATGCCACTGACTGTTGCTAAGGTGTCCCATGCAGCCTCACTCCTGCTTTCCAAATCCTGGCCTTGTCTCCAGGGCTCAGACCTGGGCTGCCTCTCCAGCCCCTAACCAGACACCTTCTTCCTCTGCCCCATACTCATTGGGCTGATGTTGTAGGGGGTGTTCTGATGCCCACTTTGTATGTGAAATCTCTGGATTCCTGGGGAACCTGGGTATAGGGATCCAGGGTAGAAGAAGCAGTCCTGCCTCTCAGCATTAGCCTGGTTGTCACAAGCAGGGCCTCAAATGCCGCTGTGACGTTTACCAGCTGTGTGACCTAGGGCAAGTGGCCTAACCTCTCTGAGCCTCGGTTTCCTCATCTGTGAAGAGGAGGATTTCCTAGAATTGTTTTGAAGATTAAGTGAGATGGTACATGTAAAGCTCTTAGCACAGAGAGTAAACCCTCAAACATTAGCTGCTTATATTCTGCTTCTTTTTTACCACCAATGAAGGAAATTCTACGTGGGGCTTTTGTCTTTAGAATGAAGATACTATTACTGATAGCTACCATTTATTGTATACTTACTATGTGATAAGCACTTTACAGTTATTCCTCGCAACAGCTCCTTGCAAATGAGGAAACCAAGGCCTGAGGGATTCAATTCTTTACCAGGGACACATGGCTCCTCAGTGATAGCGCTGGGCTCACCCACACCTGTCTGACTCCCAAGCTCTAACCACTGCTCTACCCTGCATCTCTGGAATGAGATGGGGAAATAGAAAATAAAGGGGCCTTAAGTCATGCTTTTAAGGATATATGACTCAAGTCAATGCTGGGGGGGAAAAGAAGGGAGGAATGTACATGAAAGAAATACTTGAGGGACTTACACTAAAAAGTGCAGTGTTTTCCTCTGAGTGGTAGAATTATGAATAATATTTCTTTTTAGTGTTGTTCTGTGTGGTCCAATTTTTCTACTGTTGAGTACTTGCTACTTTGTAGCTAGGAGGGGATATAAAATTCTACCCTGAAACAGGAAGCCCAAGTTTAAGCTACCATAAGCCAGTTTGAACAAGTTATAGAATTAATAATCATGATTTGAGCAATTTTCCCCCAAATTGCCTCATTTCTGCAAACCTCATATGCAGCTTGTTTATCTTGGGCCACCCCAGGCGCCAGGCTGAGACTTCCAGGCAATATTGGGCCTAGTCCAGCCCGAGGAGTGAGGTGTGTAGAAACGACTGTGTACTAGGAGACCTGGGATCTCTCCTGGATCTGGCACTTACCTGCTGAGAGACATTAGGCCAGCTACTTAATCTCTCTTAGTCTCAATTGCCTCTTCTGTCAAATGGGTGTAATAAAAACTTACCCTTCCTACCTCTTTAGGTGGTGATACCAATGGGTGTGAAAAATGGTAGTCCCATCCCCATGTGGAGGGAAACCCTGTAGGCAGCCAGGGGTCTTCAGGAGGGTGGCAAGGCCTTCTGGTCCAAAATGAAGCAAGAGAAATTCATCGCACTGGCTTTTTGGGACAGAGTATCATGGGGACCGCTCAGGTCACCCAGAGGGTCCCACCCTCTGAGGGGAGTCTGGTCATGGAGGCCCAATATCAACTGGCTTTTTTACGTGGGTTTTTAGTGGTTATTCTAGAGTTTACAATAAGTGTCTTAACTTATCACATTTTACTTTCAAGTGATATTATACCACTTCAAGTAGAATATAAGGATTTTCCAACCGCATATTTCCATTTTACCCGTCCCATCCTCTGCGCTATTGCCACATAAGTTTTACATTTACATATATTATAAACATCACAATACATTTTTCAGTGTTTTTTCTCCCTCTGCTTGAGTTTGGATAGTTTCTATTGCTGTGTCTTCAAGTTCACTAATCTGTGTGTCTAATCTGCTGTTAATCCCATACGGTGAAATTTTTACCTCAGATGTTATATTTTCATCTCTAGATAGTCCATTTTCTTCTTTTTCATGTCTCCCACTTCTCATTATGTTCCTGTTTTCCTTTAATTTCTTGAAAATGTTTAAAATAGATGTTTTAAAATTCTTTTTGTTAATTTCACCATCTCTGTCACTTCTGAATCTGCTTCTATTGACTGATTTTTCTCCTGGTTATGAGTCATACTTTCATGCTTCTTTGCATATCCAGGAAATTTTTACTGGATGCTGAATGTTATGAATATTATATTGTTAAGTGTCTGGATTTTGTTGTCCTCATGTAAAGTGTTGGGCTTTGCTCTATTGGCAGTTAAGTTACTTGTGGGTCAGCTTGGTTTTTTTGAGACTTTTTTGGTAAGGAAGGTTGGCTCTGAGCTAACTAACATCTGTTGTCAATCTTCCTCTTTTTGCCTGAGGAAGATGGTCCCTGGGCTAACATCTGTGCCCATCTTCCTCTACTTTATATGGGACGCCACCACAGCATGGCTCGATGAGTGGTGTGTAGGTCTGTGCCTGGGATCCGAACCCGCAAACCCCGGGCCGCTGAAGAGGGTGTGCAAACTTAACTACTACACTACCAGGCCAGTCCCTTTGAGACTTATTTTTAAGCTGCGTCAGAGTGAGTCTAAAGTAGCCTTCACTCTAGGGCTAGTTTAGCCTACTACCATAGCATGGGCTTCTGGGGTCTCTGCTGAATACCCTAGGTGTTCAGCAAGAACTCTCCACTCTGGCTGGTCAGAACTTGAATATCTCCCAGCCTCGGGTGAGCTTGGGAAAGTGTTCGACTTATGAGCTCCCTGATACATGTTCCTTGCCAGGCTTGTAGAGTCTCACCCTGTTCAGCCAAAGACTCAAGGAGACCCCACTCAGATATCCGGAGCTTTCTTTCTCTCTGTGGTTCTCTCTCTCTCTGGTACTCTGCCCCTCAAGTTCCAGCAGGCTCAGCCTTCCCGAACTTTGATCTTTATCTTATCAGCCCAGTGAAACCCTCTGCTCTGCTTGGGTTCTCCCTCCTGCTCTGAGGTCTGGTAAACGCCTCCAGGCAGAAAGCCAAGGCAATCATAAGACTTGCCGCATTTGTTTCCCTTGTCTCTGGGATCACAGTCCTCTGCTGCCTATTCTCCAGTGTCTGAAATGGCTTGTTTCATATGTTTTGTCCAGTTTTCTAGTTGTTCACCTTGGGAGCTAGCAATTCCTTTTGAGATCCTTCTGGGGGTAGTGCACCAAAAGACTTGTGCAAAAATGGACTTGGGGCTAATTAAAGTCAATGAACCGGCAATAGGGTCATTCTGATCTGCTTCTTAGAGAAACTCAGAATAAAGACCCACAGCCAGCACCAAGTCGAATTTTGCAACAGGAATTATTAGTGCACATCAACTGATGAATGGATAAATAAAATGTGGTATATCCATGCAATGGAATATAATTTGGCAATAAAAAGAAATGAAGTATTCATACATTGTATAATATGGATGAATCTTGAAAACACAGTGCTAAGTGAAAGAAGCTAGTCACAAAAGACCACATCTTGTATGATTCCATTTGATGGAATCATAGAATGGAATGGAATAGATGGAATCCAGAAATGTCCAGAATAGGCATATCTATAAAAACAGAATGCAGATTGGTGGTTGCTTACCGCTGGGGTGGGAGGTGGGGAGTGACTGCTCATGGCTACGTGGTTTCTTCTGCAGGAGGAAAAAATGTCCTAAAATTAAACTATGGTGATCATTGCCCAACCTTGTGAATATGCTGAAAAGCATTGAATTGCACACTTTAAATAGGTGGATTATATGATATATGAATTATATCTCATTAAAACTGTTTAAAGAAAGAAATTGTTAGCAATTTTCTCTGGTAGTGAAGGTATTGAAGGAGTGGACGGGGCTGTGGTGAGGTGGAGGACAGGTCTCAGCCGTTGTGTTGGTGTATGTACGTGTTACAAGTAGCAGTCAATCTCGGACTGATAAGTGCAGCCACAGAAGAGTTTACACAGGTCATTGGGGGATGACTAATATTGGATATTAGTCTTAAAATCCATTCACTCTTTCTTAATTACTTCAACTGTAAGAGGATTCTAGCAAAGTTTTGGTTTTATCCCCTCTTTCTAGCCTTCTCTCCTATCCAGAACCTTGAGAGCAGGGAGCATTTATTGAGTGGCCACCATCCACAAGGAGGAGGGACACGAGGGCGTATCTAGGCTTCACCCTGACCTCAGAGGAACCTGAGAACAGGAGAGCAGGGAGTGTCATGTGGCCTCTGAGAACTGTGATGTCACCTTTGTGTCCTCTGTGTCATGTTCAGAGCCACCAGAGTAAGGGTGACACAGTGGTCAAATCCCAGCCAAGGGTAGAAGAGTAGACACACTCCTTCTGTTGCCTTTTCTGTTGTCAAAGATGAAGGTGGTTCATTTTAAGTGAGTCCTCTGCCCTTCATTAAAAGCACTGAGAGTTTTCTGTGAAAGAAAAATGTATGATTCGTTTGCAGGCTTTTTGCAGGGTCTTCAACAAGATACTCCTGAGGAGATGTTTAAATTAAGACCTGAGCTTTGCTTAAAAATCCTAGTGTTAGCATTAATTGAGTGCTTACTGTGTGCCCCTCCTGTTCTAAGTACTTTCAAGTATTATCAACACCTTGTTGACTGATATCTCTTTCACTACATACTGGGAATGTGAAAAGACTGCATTTCTTTTTTCCACTCTTCTGTTTGTCAGATTAATTGTCAGTAATTCAGGTAGATTTTTCCTTCATATTTTACAGTATTAATGCATCAGCTCAGTGATTCAGCATCCCAATTGAACCTAGCCCTCAGCCAACTAGGCCAGGTGATTGGCCCGGGGGCCTCACACGCCTGGTGCTCCCGGTACCGGGTGAGGACAGCGCACTCATCAGATGTGGTGTGTGTGGTTTTCTCTAGGATCATCCACGAAGATGGCTTCTCTGGAGAAGACGTGAAACAGTACAAGCCTGTTGTCTACAGCAACACCATCCAGTCCCTGGCAGCCATCGTCCGGGCCATGGACACTTTGGGCATTGAATATGGTGACAAGGAGAGAAAGGTAGGCCACTGAGCCCATGGGCACAGTGAGGAGAGGGCCTGTCTCTGTTAGCCCACTGCGTTCTCTTTATAACACCAGGCTGCCTTAGAGGGACAAGAAGAGACTGTGCTATACACGAGAGAGAAGGCTAGTCGCCAACCTAAGCCAGTTTACCAGTCAACCTGACAAATAGTCAAACAGGGGCTGCGGTGATGGGCAAACCTCCACGGCAAAGTTGCCAACAAGGACAGCAGCCACAGAATTCCAGGGTTTATTTTGCAGCTGAGAAAGGGTTGGTGACTGTTTTAAATTAGGACTCCGGCAGCACTGTACAAGTACTTGCCCTTGGCAATTAACTTAAACAGAAAAAATGTTTCTTAAACAAAACAAGCCCTACCTGACCACCATCTCCCCTCCTTGGGAAAGCTTTCCTTGCCTTGCTGGGGGTGGGGGCAGCCATTTGAATTGGCTCTCTTTCTTCCTTTAACCGAGGAGGTGTTTCCTGCCTCTCCCAGGTGAGTCTGAGGACCTAAGGGGCTCTCCTTTCTTTAGGAAGTCGACATCCCAAAACAGGGACTGTTTTTCAGTTGTGTTTCCAGGCCTCTGATAAGTGGTGAATGGAATAAGTATATAAAAGTCTTGTTTGCAAACATTTGCATTAACTGTAAGACTGAACTATATAGAGCTACACTGGTAAAGCTAAATAAAAGGGAGAGAAGGAAAACAGCCTTGGAGAATTCTATCCAGAAGTGACTCTTTGTCCCCTGGTGGGATTCTGAATCCCAGCGATCCTGTCCCTGTGACCTGGAGTGTCGAGAAGGGGGCAGGTGGAGCCCTCCGAGCGCCTGGGCCCTGCGCTGGGGCCTCTGGGTGGACAGCATTAATCTCTGATTACTGTGTGATTCGGTTGTGCATTATATGCATGTCCCGACTTTGCTAAAAATCATCTCCGTCACAGAGGAAAACCATCCTCACCTTCTCTGGGTCTGATAAATCATCTGTGACAGATAGCTTTAAATGTGAAATTCAATATTTTATGCACAAAATCCTAATTCCATGGGGCAGAGTCATCCCAGCTCAGGCATTGGCTCCTTCGGGTACTGGGGAATTAGGTGACAGAGTGTGTCTGAGGCCAGGCCAGGATGGGGAAGCCAGCCTGGAAGACAGGCAAGGGCTGGGTCCCTTGCTCCTCAGGGAGGCGGAGTCCAGAAGCTGGTTCTGCAGAGGAAGCTCTTATCCCCCGGGGGACGGGCTTTAGTTTTGGTCATAGAGCTGGGGCCTGTGGAAAGAGGCACACAGCTATTTCTTCAGTCCTGTTTCCACGAAGCATTCACTGAGGGCTTACGACGTGCCAGGCATGCTGGTTGCTGGGGATACAGACATGAGCACCTGGGAGTGGTGTCTGGAGAAACCAGTAAGCAAATACCTGCTCAGATCACCAGAATTAGCCAAGAGGGTTACAGGACCTTACTCATGTTGATTATACTGGCCACAGGGGTAATACAAATGGCCCTCATCTGTTGAGCACCTGCTCGCTGCCAGGCACTGTGCTAAACACTTTACATGTATTAACTGATTTTAATTAACTCAGGGTTAAAGCCCAGAACAGGAAATGTCTGGTCTGATGGTCAGACACAGGACAGGCCACAGGCCTTTGGTCTCTGTCTCCCGTTTGGCCAGAGAGAGCATGGTCCCTGAATCTCCATTAACCAGATGACAGACACAGTGCAAAAGGCTCATGCGTCCACAGCACACACCTTGCACACAAGACACACACACACACACACACACTGGGAGATCTTCCAAGAGTGTGTGTGTTCACCACCATGCCCACCTCCCAACCAACTCTTCCTTCCCCAAAATCTCCTGCCCTGATTATGTATGACCTAGAAAGTCAGTGGGACTTTGGAATGCTTTTCTCCTTCAGTTTTGGGAAACATTAACTGTTCCTGTGGGATTTTTTTTTCCGTTTTATTAGCCTGAATAGAGAGATGATTGCTTGGGAATAGCTAGTAATATGATATATTAAGAACTATACTGCAGGGCCCCTGGGGCCTCTGTGGCTGTTTCTTCTCTGTGGGATTTCCCAGTCAAGACAGCCCTCAAGCCAGGAGGACAGGGAAGGCTCCAATGGAAACGGAGACTGAGAACAGAGTGGATACTCCCTGGAGAGTCTCCTGGACACACAGTAGAGTTGGAACCCAGTTCTCTTATGGCAGGTGGCACCATGGCAGGCTCCTGACCCATCCCCAGGGTGGTACAGGCTTGTCAGGCACAATCCTGGCTGGCAAAGGCCTCCGGGCACTCAGGCACCTCTTCCCTGTGTTATTTCACCCGTGAAGAGCGAGAAAGGAAAGTTGAGCCAAGACTCAAGCCAAAGTGAGTGGGGCAGCTAGAGAAGGTATTTCCTGGGAGTGGGCTGGTGTGGATTTGCAGTCTGGGGACTGGGCGCAGGGAACCCCATATATTAGCGGGGGGTAGGGGAGCACAGGGTACAGCTTCTTCAGACAGAGTAGCCAGGGAAGGTTTCCCTGAACCTGGAAAGGGATTGGAACTTGACCACAAGAAGGAGCCAGCCGTGGGAGGAAGAAGAGACAGAGGTTCCAAGCAAGCACCAAGGCTCTGAGCCAGGAGTGAGCCTAGTGTGTTAGGAGAGAGAAAGCTTCTGTTCAGCCTGGATTGCACCCTGGGGGAGGGGTGGGCTCTGGGGTATTGGACACCCTCCAGTCAGGTCTGCCTGCAGCTGGCCAGTTATTGGTGCCCAGATGCCCCGACCCCAGGTCTGGGTCTCCTCACTCTTTCCTCTCTCAGGCCCCCAGGGGTTGCCCACCTGGGGATCTGCTGTTTGGATGTTGGGAAAACTGCCCCATGAAGAACAGACCCAGACTGGTATTTTGGTCTCTAAAGAAAAGACCTCCTTCCCTCTCTTGGCTTCCCCACCTCTGCCCTCCTCCATCCTCCCCCTGCCCATCATGGGGTACCTGGAGGAAGACAGCTCCATACCCAGCTTCTGCTTGCTGTCAGGGGAAGCAAGAGGGAAGCTGGCCCAGCCAGCTTTGCCCGCTTCACACAAAGAAGCATCTAGAAGCTCCCTTGCTGTGCCTTATTTGAACAGGTGTCCCTGACTTCTCCTGGCAGCTGGCTCACCACCTGCCCAGGCCCCCCAGTGGAGGGAGGACTGACTGATTTTTTCCTTGGCCTCTCTGTGGTGTAGACTCACCTGAGGTCACATGACTGTGCATGAGACCAAGTTTAAAAAAGTCTCAGCATGGGGCAAAGAGCGGGGACCACCTTACATTAGTCTGGGTCTTCCATATGCCATGCCCCAGCCTCACCAGACCACGGACCCCTCCCCAAAGACACCACCTACTCCCATGCCTCCAGGCCTTGACTCAGGCCATTCCCTCTGCTTCTAATGTCCTTCTCCCCTTCTTTTTCTCCTGAAACTCCTCCCATTTAGTGAGGACCAGCTTAGCTCCCATCTCTTCCATGAAGCCTTCCCTCTTCCTTTCCCTGACAGCAAGACTCAGCTCAGTGCTCTCTCTCCTTTGAGCACTCACTCATGCACTGGTATGAAGACTGCTTGTTTGTGTCACTCTTTCCTTAGAGCAGTGACCCTTGCACTTTAGGGTGGTCAAAACCCATTTGAGCAGCTAACGAAAGCCTGAGCCTTCTCTCCAGAACAGTGCACACATGCACGTATCTAGAAAGTTTTGCGTACAATTTCAGGGGGCTCTAGAACCAGTAAAGCCCACCAATGGAGCCTAGAGTAGGAACTGCTTCATAATTTAAGGTCCTTCTGCTCAAGGCCTGTGTCATTCATCTTTGGGTCATCTCTTCACCCCAACAACCAGCACAGTGCTGAGCACATAGTAGGTCTTCAAAAGCACATCCCTTGAGTGAAATGACATTTCTAACTTTCCCAGTTCTCAGAGAAAAAAGGAAAAGTACCTATAATTTCATCACTAAATAAACTGGTGTTGATTGAGTACCTACTGCGTGTAGGCTTTGTGCTAAGCCCTGCGTAAAGATTCAGAGGCAGGTGAGATGGGGCCTGTAAGGAGCTGGTCATCTTCTTGGGAAGACAGGGCTCACAGGCTGAATGAGCACAGCCATTCCACAAGGTGGTCAGGGAAAGCTTCTTAGGGGAAGTGAGGCTGGAATTGTCCTTGAAGCAGAGATGTGGCTTGACAGGGGCAGATGTGGGTAAGGAAAGGGTCTTGAAGCAGGGAAGAACATGAGTAAAGGCCATGGGTTGGTAGTGACCAAAGGAGATTTGCTCCAGTGGCCAGAACCGAGGGTTAGGGCGTGGGCAAGATGTGGGAGGGTTAGAAGAGCCAGTCAGGTCAGATTGGGAGGGAGATTGAGCCTTGGAAGGGATGCCAAGGAGTTTGGGTTTTGTCCTATTGGCAGTAGGCAGCCATTGATAGATTCTCAGCTGGGGAGGGATGGGATGAGAGTGTTTTAGGAAATGATCATGATGGTGTGTGCAGGGTGGACCAGTGTGGGGAGAGACTGAAGGTGGGGAGGCGGGTTGGGAAGCTACAGTAATTGGCCATACATGAGGTATGAGGGTCTCAATGGGGTGGAAAGGAAGGGCAGCAAGGTGAGGTGTGGAGGCAGAAGAAGGAAAGGGGCCTGGTGATTAGTTGGCTGCTGGGGCAGAAGGGTGAGGATCAGGAAACTGGTTCTCTAGTGTGACCAGGCTGGAGGACTGGGAGCAAGATGGAGCCCCCGGGGGGAGGGGGACAGGGCTGGGCTGGGCCAAATGTGGTGAGTCTCATTTCAACCAAATGGGCTTCCAGGTGGGAGCAATCAGTAGATGGACTCAGAGAAGTGAAGCTCCAGGAATTAAAGATGATGATAATAGTGGCTTTTAATTTTTATGTTCCAGGGCCTGTTTTAAACAATTCACATGAATTAAATTATTTAATCCTAACAACTCCCTGTACAGTGGGTGATATTGTTATCCCCATTTTACAAGTGGAAAAAATGGGGCACAGAGAGATGCAGTGACTTGCCCAAGGTCATGCAGGTAAAATATATATGTAAATGGTTAGATGTGTAACCGTAATGAAACTATAATCCATGTGGTTCAGGTCCAGAGCAGAGTCCCATTTAAATAGGCACAGTACAATCAGACAAAACAAATCATTCAAAGAACTCCATTCTTTATCCTGAGTCTCTCTAAAAATATGAAAAGGACCCAAAGGAAAACTCCCACTGGTTTTCTCATATATCCTTTTCTGTTGTCCTCATGTCTGTCCCACCCGCACTCTCTGGAGCTGCTGTCCTCCCAAATTCCCCAGAGACCCTCCCTCTAGCCCCAGCCTGCAAGGCTTTCCCTCCCCCTCTCTTTCTCCTTCTCTTTCTCCCACCTTTCCCTCCCTCCTCCTTCCTCCCTCTCCTCCTCTCTGCGTGTAAGGGGTTCCCTCTCTTCCTCTCCCTCTCTCCCTTTCTCCATCTGTTCCTTGGTTTCCCTCTTTCTACTTCTCGCTCCATCTCTCCCTTTTTCCCCCTCCTTCCTCCCTCTCTCTCTCTCCCTCCTTCCCCTTTCTCTCTCCCTCTCTCTCCCTCCTTCCCCTTTCTCTCTCCCTCCTCAGCCCCCAGCTCATTATCATGTAAATTGTCTTAACCTTTTGAGCTGAGTCTCTCCCCCTCCTCCTTCCTCAGCCCGGGGCCTGCATCTGCATCACAAAAGCAGAGAAACTCATCTGGCAGAACTGGCCCAGACTCAGATACTTGAAGAAAGGCTGGGGGAAACTGGACATTTACAGGATTAGAAGGTTCGCTTGGACCAGCAGGGGGTGGGGAAAGTCTGTGAACAATCCCCCATTAATAAATCTCATCACACACACGTGTGTATATATAAACATACATAAAATTTCTGTGCATTTACATGTATACTTGCATATGTAAAATATATTGTGAACTAATGGAATGATTGCAAAGAAGTAATGCCTTGAACTTGCATGAGGCTTTATTCAGTTGAAAATATTTTCATTTTCATTTGTTCACCATTTCTGCCTATGCCTATTTCTCTCACTAAATTATAAACTCCCTGAGGACAGAATATAGATCTTATTCATCTAGTACAATGCATGACACAAAAAGTATTTGGATACTGTGTTCAAATTCCAGCTGTACCACCAGCTATGTGGCCATGGCTAAATTATTCAACCTCCTCAACTCTCAGTGTTTTTGTCTGTAAATTGGGCATAATCCTAATACTTCCTCATTCATCTGCTGTAAGATTAAATGAGATAATGCATGTACAGGGCTTAAGATAGTACCTAACACATCAAGTTCTCAGTACATATTAGCTCTTATCCTTTTAATTATTTGTTTAAAATTATTATTATTGATCAAATACTGATGAATTATCCTCACAGCAATCTAGTGAGGAATGGGCAGGGTTTTATCTGCATTTTTCAGGTTAGAGACAAAGGCACAAGGCACTTAATTGGCTTCCCAGGATCACTGACCTAAATGGACTAAAGATCGTGCTGCTGGACTTGGGGCCTGGTGCTCTAATGCTGCACCAAGGGGCTTCGTTAGAACCGCCCCCTGGAGATAATGGCAGCTCTTTGGGGATGCGGAATCAAATTTCACACTTAGGTTCCAGAATGTCATTGGATCTCCTCTGGTAAAAGGAATCTTGACATTTAAGTCCCACAGTGGAGCTCAGAACACTATCTTTTTTTTAATCATGGAAATATTGTGGTGCCATCTCCGCAGCACAGTGCTGTTTGCCCTGTGGTTTGCCTGAACTCTAAAACAGATGAAAACAAGGTGCTCTCTGGCCTGTGTCTGCCTGAGTTCCCTGGGCCTGGAGAAACCTCAGTGGTGGTTGTCAGACCTGATGGGGCTGGGCGAGGTGACAGATGAAGGCCACATGTTCCCATGCCCAAACCTGAGGCCAGGAAGAGGCTTCCACTGCCACGTGCTGGGCACCAGGGCTCTCCCGCTGTACCCGCCCAGGCCTGGCCCTGCTCTGACTCTCTGCCTGCCCAGGTTAATAGAGCTTGAAACTCCTGTATTCAAGACCATCTAATTCTGCTGCTCCATTTTCCAGATGGGACAAAATAGGCTCCATCTTACTCAAGGCTTGACAACGTGGCAGACCAAGTATTAGAACTTACGGTTTTCTGAATCACTGTTAGGTTCTCTTTCTATCTCAGCAGCCTGCCTTAAATCTCCCAGCCAACTGGGGCCTCATTTTCTTTCGTTCAGTCAGTCAGTCATTCCACAAATACTTACTGAGCATTCACTCCCTGGCAGACAGGGCACAGGGCAGCGGGATGAAAAGATATGGGGGCTCCTAAGCTTGTGCAGAGATCACATGCATAAGAAGAGAAGGTGAACTCCTTGATTTCCAAGGCCTCTTTCAGCAGTGCAAGACTCAGTGCAGCCAGCTCAGCCCACTCCCTGTGGTCTAAGGCTGGATGGGGTCCCAGGCTCCAGGTTTGGGGCAGGCATCAGTTGTTTAAGCCCTGCCGTGAGGATCCCCAGACCTGGCCGCTGGTTCCTTGGCCCAGGTTGGCAACACCAGTGGCTCTTCCTGGCTTCCTACCAAAAGGAAGGACCAACTCAAAGGAATAGCAGTTTTCAAGATGGGAAAGGAAGAGGAAGGCCTGAAATCTCAGATTTTTGAGATGTCCCTCAGATGCCTCTCCTCCTAAGAGTCTTCTTGGGTTTCCTCAGCTGAAAATGGTTACTCCCTCCTCTGAACACTTGTCGTCCTGGAGCTGCACCCCCAGCTGTCCCCTGCACTCTGCTTCATGGTGTCTCATCTCTGCAACCAGACAGTAAGTCAGGAAGGCCAGGACAGTCTTGTCCATCTGCGTGTTCCCCACAGCATCGTGCCCAGGGCCGAGCAGGGGTCAGTGGATAGATGAGTTCATGGTGATTCCATTCATCCAGCACATGGGTGTCTCCTCGGGCCAAGCGCTGGGCTAGGTGCTAGGGACAGGCCTCAGGATAGGGACAGGACAGACAGCCCCTGCCCTCAACAGATGTGTCCATGGAGGAGGGAATGAAAGATGCAGAACATGCTTCTTTTCTTGCCTTCTTGGTCTCCTCAACAGCCAGAGCAAGGGTGGCTGGAGCACCCTCCTGCCTTCCCCCATTCATTCATCCATGCAGACGTTCATGGGTAAGCCCCGCCCTGCCCCCAAGGGGCGCAGGCAAGGGGTGCAGACATGGCAGTAGACAACATTTTTTATTTTCATGAAAGTGCAGCGATGGGAGCCCTGAGGTGGGTGACGATGATGAAGATAATAATAGTGACCTACCACAATGGGTAGTCTCAGGCTTAAATGACACAGTAAGTGCAAGCTCTTAGAGCAGGGCCTGGCACACAGTAGGTGCTCAGGAAAGGTTAGCTGGTGTTAGCATCGTGTACCTTGAAGCAAAATGACAACCGCTGTAGTTTTACAAGGCTGATTAGGCCTTACAGATGAAGGGAAGGAGGGAGGCCCTCTGGGCAGAGGGCAGCATGAGCCAAGTCAAGGTTTGTGCAAGGGGCTGAGAGTGTGGAGGGGGAGCACTTCTTTTCTCAGGTTCTGTCCTGTTGTCAACTGTCCATCCTAGAGAAACAGCAGGAAAGCTGGGACAGGCTTGGACAAGTACACTTGCTGCATGATTGGCACTTAATGAAGAGATGCTGATGAGGGGAAGATGAGGGTTCTCCTCCTCTTCAGAGGAGAGTTTCAGAGTTTCCTAAGGGCTAAGAGGAAAACCTTTGTTCTGAATCTTGATAGAATGCTGAGCTGTTCCCCGCCTTAGGAAGTTGAGTGTCAGAACACACCAGGGGGCTCCCTTATTGATGGGCCTCTCGGTCCTCTCCATGGACATCAGGGGTTGTGGTCCAGGCCCAGAGGTGAAGGACCTCCCTATAGGGGGCTGGGCTGACTGTGCTACCCCAGAACATTCTGAAGAAGTTGCCTTTGGGACCAAATTGTTGGAAAAACAGTTCACCTAGGAGAAAGCCTACATCCTTCCTGCCTTGAGGCCTTTGGTGCAGAGGCACCAGTTCAAGCAGGGACACGCTGCCTGGCCTCGTTCTTCAGGAAGCAGGGGCAGAGTGGCATTACAGTTAGGGAGCTGTTCCACGTGTGGGATTTTGGGTAGTCGCAGCCTAACTGTAAATGGTGAGTGCTTTCTCTTGAGCAATCATGTAGCTCCGCTGAGTTTCACTATGTCAGTTAGGATGTATTTGGCTGCAAGTGAAAGAGACCCAACCAACAACGTCCTAAACAGTAGAGACAGTGTTGTTTCCTGGACGGAATCCCAAGAGTCGGCAGTCCCAGGGCTGCTTCTGCAGCTGTGCAGTGTCAGGGCCTGGGTCCACACCTCCGTGGCTCTCTGGGTGCTCATGGTTCCAAGATGGCGGGTAACACACCCTCTCACAAGGAGTCCAGAGGCAGGAGGAAGAAGCAGAGCAGCCCAGCTTCTTACTCCTCGTTGGCCTAGCAGCAAGGGAGCTGAAGAAAGCAAATGTGTGGCTTTTTTTGCCACCCTAGTAGGACACGCAGGCAAGAGAGAAGGGACTTGGGGATAGCACTAGTCATCGCCTGCCACCCTCCCTTTGGACTCTCATGGGAATTAGATAAAAATGTGCAAGTGACCAGCCCGGTGGTGCAGCAGTAAAGTTCGCGCACTCCGCTTTGGTGGCCCGGGTTCGCAGGTTCGGATCCCGGGCGCGCACCGACGCACCGCTTGTCAAGCCATGCTGTGGCGGCGTCCCATATAAAGTGGAGGAAGATGGGCACGGATGGTAGCCCAGGCCAATCTTCCTTGGCAAAAAGAGGAGGATTGGCATCGGATGTTAGCTCAGGGCTGATCTTCCTCACACACACACAAAAACAAAAACAAAAAAAACGTGCAAGTGGATGTGCTGAGTCAATGGGGAGCCCTGTCTGAAGGCCAGGAGGGGCAGTGGGTGCTCTGGTGGATGGGTGCTCCACCAGGCTGTGGCAGGGGTGGGTCCTAGTTTCTTCTCCACTTTTTGCCTTTGTTTTCCCAGTGTCTTAGTCTTTTTGGGCTGATATAACAAAAATACCATAGACTGGGTGACTCAACAACTTAACATATTTATTTCTTAAAAAACAAATGTATTTCTCACAGTTCTGGAGGCTAGGAAGTCCAAGATCAAGGTGCCAGCAGATTAAGTGTCTGGTGAGAGCCCGCTTCCTGATTCGTGAACAGCTGTCTTCTCACTGTGTCCTCACAGGGCAGAAGGGATGAGGGAGCTCTCTGGGGTCTCTTATAAAGGCACTAATGCCATTCATGAGGCCTCCGTCCCTATGACCTAATCACCTCCCAGAGGCCCCTCCCCCTAGTGTCATTACATCTCGGATTAGGTTTCAACATATGACTCTGCAGGAGGGCAGGGACACAGACATGCTATAGCACCCACATAGGCTCAGAAACTAGAATGTTGTCCCAAGAGGCACTAGAAACAAGAAAACAGTTGGTGGCAGGTGAATCCTGGCAGCACAAAGCTGGTGGCAGTAGTTTCAAGGAAGAATGTCCATCCAGATGAGCCTGGGACAGGGCTCCCTGGCCTCCATCTGGCCCTCCTGACTGCCCTTCCTGGCATGCCAAGTGTAGTGGGTGTTCAAGGCTGGGCCACCGCTGGTCTCTGCATGTTCACTGCCTGTAGAAAGGGGCGTGAAATTTTAAAAAGAAAGAAAAAGAAAAGGAAACTTTAAATCAAAGACTCAAACAGTAAATGAAAACCACAGATGATGATGCCTTGCACTTGTGTTCTCTCTCTCTCTCTCTTTGTCTCTCTCTCTCTCTCTCTCACTAGTATACACTCCCCTCCTCCCTCCTTGTAAACCCCTAAGTACCCTGCTCTAATGGTGGAAAAATGTTACAACTAGGTAAATAAATATTCCTGAGCATCAAGACTAAGGTGGGTCCCCACTAAAGGCCTTCCCTTGGGTGTCTGGGAGACCCCCACGTTACAGCCTTTCCCTGCCTCATTCCCCCCTCATTTCTGCTAAGCTACCCCACAGGGGGAGCTGAGAGCTTCCTCTTTGGAGAGCGAACATTATGGGTACATCCTTTGGGCTCAAAGTAGTTGGTTTAAGGTGGCAAACTAGCTGCCAAGAGCCTTAGAAGATGCAGAGAGCAGCTAAGAGAGCCCTGCCTGGCCATCACCATTCTTTGAGGCTCCTGGCATATTGAAAAATGAAGAATCAAAACAAGGTCACAAAATTGTGGTATATTTTAAATGTGTATATTTAACAAATTAATACTTTGGACCCACCACAAATGTGATGCAAAATAATCGTGCTAACAAAGAAACAGTCACAGGATTTACAAAAATATTGATTCATAGTGCAGTGCTGGCCACAGTGCTGGTCCCGCAGTGGGACACAAGTTCAAGCTTTGTGATGACGCTGTCACCTGTCACCCCAGAGGTCTCTCCTTGACTGTATCTATTAGCTCATTTGGTCCAAGCCCCAAATTGAGCCCTTTGTGAATGTGCAGTCCCTCCCTGGTGACCCAGTGCACTGCGGGAGGAGCCTGGGGACCAACAATGTGGATTTCAGCTCGTTGAGGGGTGTCAGGGACTGAGAAAGGGGTTAGGTTTGTTGAGACAGCGGCACAATGTGGGTGAAACCGTGAGTCACAGGCTCGGTGGGGATGGCCAAGGTGTCATCTGGGTCCCTCCTCAGCTCAGAAGCCCTTCTCTGTGTGTGTTAGGGTGGGAGGTGGGGTGGTACCACACACGTGGGGTGGGGGATAACTTCCCTAGGAACCAGAAACCGTCTGCCCCTCCCACAACTAACACACATTCATCTTCTGTTTTACTCAGTTTCTTCCCCACTTCTTTATTTGTGAGGCAACCTACAGTGGTCTTGCATCACTGCCAAAGACCCTCCTCTGGATAAGTTAGGATACTTTTGGTCACAAGTGATAGAAGACACACTCAAACTGGCTCGTGAAAAAAAAATTAACTGGCCCAGTGATTCAGAAGTCTAGAGGTCCAGCTGCAGGTGAGGCTTGACTCAGCAGCTCAGATGACATCCCTGGCTTCTCTGCATCTCTCTGCTCTGCCCCACTGTGTGGTCTTCACTCTAGACTCCACAAAATTGCTCCCTCACCTTGCAAGACAATAGCTACAGCAGTTAAGTTGGCACATCTTCCCACCACACCTAACCTGTGAGCATCCCAGGACATAGGGAGCATAAGGTATGCCCACACGGTCTTTTCCCTGAGCAGCTACCTGGGTCCTGGGAGACCCTCTCTCTTGTTGGCCGCAGTTGGATCACATGCCCATCCGTGAACCAGTCACTGTGACCAAGGGGATGCAATACTCAGATTTCCTGAGGGGCTCCTGGGACAAGCGTGAATTCCCCAGAGGAAAGCCAGGCGCTCATGAAAAAGGAAAATGGAAGCAGAAGAAATGGATGCTGGGGAGCCTACCATAGCCATCCTCAGATCTCTCCTTGACTTCAGCACTGCCAACTAGGGTGATTCCCACTGTATCGTGGAGGGCCAGCCAGGCTGAATCTAGCACAGCAGGCTTAGGAGATATCCGAGGTTGGCCTGGAGCCAGAGCTGCTGTTCCCATGGTGGCCTCTCCCCAGTGGGCCAACCAGGATCCCGGGTGGCAGGGAACATGGACACGTGGCCCTCAGCCCACCACTCACCCTTCCCATCTTGCCTTGCCACTGGGGCTGCGGCAGGAGCAATGGAAGAGTTGGAGATGAAGAGCAGAGATGGGCCAGTGGTAGGGAGGTCTGCACAGGAGGACTCAGGTCTTTCCCAGCCTGGCTGAGCCAGCAGGGACCGTAGCGATGTGCCGGCCATAGCAATGCACTGGTCGAGACCTCATCTTAGAGCTGGGGAAGCGCAGCTGCCAAGGGCTGTGCCCAAGAAAGGCGGCTCAGCAGGGTTTAGCGCCAGGCTTGGGAGTCAAAGAGACATGACCCTGATCCTGGCCCTGCCTTTTACCAGCACCGGTCTTCAGGCTCCCTCCACCTCAGATTCGTCATCTGAAAAGTGAAGGTAATACTACTCCTACCTAGGCAAAGCGTTGTTAGGGTTAAAAGAAAGAGTGAACGTTAAGAGCTGAGCAGAGTGCCCGGCACCTGGTAAGTGTTCACTAAACAGCGACTGCTACACCCTCCTCTCACCCACACTCCTCTGCCTGCCCAGTGGAGAGCCGGGACTAGAAGCCTGGGTGTGACGGTGGTTTCAAAACTGGGGTGAAGAGTCAGTGCCAAGGCCTCTGAACTACTGCAGGTCCAAGGGGCGGCCTCACCCCCTCCCCAAACTTACCTGTTGGTTCTGGTTCTGGTTCTGGTTCCAGGCTGGGAGACAGGGTGTGCCTCGGCCCCGGGCCCTCTTGCTGGCTTTGCAAGAGTGGAGCTGAGTGGAGTGGTTCAGGGCTGCTCCTGCACCAGGGCCCAGCAAGGCCTGAGAGAGAAGCCAAAAGAAAGAGACAAGGAGAGAAGAGGCAAGACCACAGAGAGGAGGAGGAGAGCGGCAGAAGTGGTGACAGTCACCGGGGAAACACTGGGGGCGGTTCTTCATTAGTTGGAAGGGTCATCCATCAGGTGTCCCAGTGTCGGCGGGGTTCTTAGCGCAGTGCCTGGCACAGAGCAAATGCTCCTTAAATGGCAGCTGCTTTGTTCCTTTTTATTAGGGCGCATACGGTTCTGTGAATGTCATTCCCACGGGAAACCCCTCCCTAGTCCCTGCAGCTGAAGGTGTCTTCTCTTCCTCCTGGGCGCACACAACACCTCTCCCTCTCACTCATTCACTGGGTCATCCATTTGAGAAATGTGTTGTGGCCTTCCGCACACTAGCAGTGTGCCGAGCACTGGGCACACCACGATGAACAAGAACAAGCAGGGGTACTGCCGTCACGGAGCTCAGGCTGGGAGAAGATGAGCGCCCCTCAGTAATGCCAGAGAGCCTGGCCTGGCCTGTGCTGAGGACGAGGTCTCTGACAAAGAGCAGAAGGGACTGGATGAGTGAGGCAAATGAGCAGGAGAGAAGGGAGAGAATGTTGCAGGTGGGTGGAACGGCACATGCAAAGGCTCAGAGCTGGCACATCCTGACCAAGTGTAAGGGTCTGAAAGAAGGCCAGTATGGCTGGAGCCCAGAGGTCGAGGGGGCAGAGGGGCAAGAGATGAGGCTGAAGAAGAAGCCAGGGGCCCGCCAGGTGAAAAGAGCTTCTCAGCCATGGAATATTGGCTTTGTTCCTAGCTCAGCAGAAAGCTACTGAAGGTTTTAAGCAAGGCCAAGAAAGTCTTGCCTCTGAAGAGGCTCACTGGCTACTGGGTGGAGCAGGATAGGTGGCCAGCAAGAGTGGTAACGGGTGGGAGGAGCCGAGAGACCACTGCAGGCATCCGGGCATAGCCGTCCGGCCGGGCGATGTGACAGTTGCACAGAGACTCCATGTCAGGTGGACGGTGGGCAGACCCAGAAAGAGGCCTCAGGACTCGTTCTCTCTCAGGACAGGCTGTACCTCTCTATCCCATGAACTCCTCTGGGCACCCTGCCCGGCACGGAGCCTGCCGAAGCTGCACATGTCTGTTGGGTGAGTGGATAGACGTCCCTCACCTCCCCAGCTTAACCAATGCAGGTGGGAGCCCAGGCCCGGAGCACGATGGCAGCCCTGGCCTCCTGCTCTGGGAGTCCTCGGGGGGAACCTCCTCCAGGCTCCCTGCATCCAGAGAGCCGCTGCCTCTCCTCCCCAGCCCCTGACTTCGGCTCCTTCTGGGTGTTCTGGCCTCGACTCCTTCAACCCCTACCCCTGGCCTCCATTTCCTCATGGGTAAAATAGGGATGATTCTATACTTATGACAGTCAATAACCATGGATGAGAGCCTTGCAATGCAACGTGCTCCTCTGAACACAGCGTGAACGTGTTATTGCCACTGATGCCCGCAGACCCTTTCTGGCTCAGAGGACAAGCTCTCATCAGCCAGCACAAGTGCTAGCAGCCGGCCTTCTCTCTCTCCTCTCTACTGAGTCAGCCCAGGAGCAGCTTCTGGAGGAGATGTGGATTGTGGATTGGGAGCATTTGCACAACCAGCCTCCCCTCCCCCAATATCTCTGGTCTGAGGTCCCTGGGCACAGTCCCGAAATAGCTCACTGCCAAATTAGGCCCAGCTTTTCCAGCTCTGTGGGCGCCCTCCCCCTTCTTTCCCAGCCCTCTGTCTTCCTTCCTTTCTCCTTCCTGCCGCACTTCCCTGCGTGGTGCCGAGACCAGCTGGTTCCCCGGTGACAGCTGGTCAAGGAGAGGAAGGCTGCTCTCCTGGCCCAGGGTGGCTTGCTGGGCCCAGCCTTGCAGGCCGGGGTGTCTCCTGGGGGCCCGCGGCACCCCACGCTGTCTGCAGGGTCTGCAGTTGTGCACCTGAATGGTGGAGTACCGTGACTCCCAGGCCCTGCCCTCCCCGGGACCAAGACCAGGAGCTCCGCTCTGCAGCAGGAACCTGATGATAAGTTTTCTGACTCTTGCGTCTTCTCTTGGGGAACCACAGGACACGTCCTGGAAGTGGAGCTCTGTGGGGAATGGGGCAAAGAGCACAGGCTCAGGAGTCAGACAGGTGCAAGGTCAAAACAGCATTCTCTCTTTTCAGCTTTATGACCTCAGGCAGGTTCCGTATCTGTTGAAACCTGAGTTTCCTCATCTGTAAAATGGAGATAACACCAATGTATTTCAGTCAGGGTACAGGCTTACCTGCTGTATCAAAGACCTCTGAATAACAGTGACATAAACAAGATAGAAATGCATTTCTTTCTTTCCTGAGCATCCCAGTTGTGATACAGGGTCAGGCCCTTCTGTCCACAGCTGAGTTGCTCTGTCACACTCAGAGTCCCTGCTTCCATTTCGGGTCTAAGAGGCTCCCCAGCTGCCCCTTCTAGCCAGCAGCAAGGCCGGGGGGGGGTGGGGGTTGGACTGTAGAAGGCCTTGAGTGTCAGGCCAAAGAGTATAGATTCTCCACAGCATGGGCCGAGGTGTCTGGGTTAGGGGAGGAGTGTTCCGTGGAGACTGCCGTGGCGGGCAGGAGAGTCGCAAGTCTTCTCTCTGGGCTTGTTGTGTCATGTCAGTTTGCTTCAGACTTACTTTTTATCCAAGGCCCAGAGGTTCTTCCCTGACCCAGAGCATTAGAATCTCAGACCCCCTTCCACCAGCCACTGAGGGGCAAGCCTCCCTTCGCAGCACGATGGTCCCCGCCTTGCCCTGCGCTTCCTGGTGGATCTGCACCAGGACTGGCCTCAGGCTGTGGCGGCTTCGTCAGAGAGCCTCGCATTGGCCCGCTCATCCTTGGAGGCCCAGCGCTCCTGCCCCTCCTCAGGGCAGCCTCGCTGACTGGGCAGCTCTTCCCGATGCTGCCCTTCCTTGTGCGTCCACATCCTCGAGGTCTGCGGCAGCCCTGGCGGCATTTAATCACAGCTTTCTTAGTGAGCACTTTGCTGTGAATGTATAATTTTGCACTGGAAGAATCGTTGACACTCTTATAGCCCAGCTTCCTCAGATGTTAGTCCCCTGATGCGATGGAGCAAAACTCTTTTCTTGTCGAATAAGTTTGGGAACATGGACTGTTCCTCCTTTTGGGGAACCACAGTGCACATTACAGTGTTGAAGGCACTCAGAGCCCTGCAGAAAGGAAGCTCGTTGACATGTGCCTCGTCCAGAGTTTCCCTACCGTTTTTTTGAGCCATCCTGTTAAGTTATACAACCATTCTCTGGGACCTGCTGCTCTCACCTGGGTCCTTCCTCTTACAGAAGGGGATATAGAGGCACAGTGTGAGGAGAGACCTGCACAAGGTCATAGCACAGGTCACAGCAGAGCTGGGATGAGAACCAGGTCTCCTGTTTCTAGACCAAGGGTTTTTGTTCTACTTGCGTGCCTCTCTGCTGTCCCCATGGGAAGCAAGAACCACACTCCCACTTTCCAGTAAGCATTGTAGGTCTGCCTTCCCTGCTCCAGTGTCCCCGTCCCATGCCCCCTTTTGCATCTGGTCTCCCTGAGCAGTCGCAGGGCAGGGCCCCTGCCCTCTGCTTCGTCACTGCCACTGTGGGGGCGGATCAGCCTGTGACTTAGAGTGAAGCATCGAAGATTGGGCCACCCGTAAATTAGAGAGTCACCAACCGGAGAGTGCCAGGAAGCAAGCCCATCCTTGGCATGGGTGCCAAGTCCTAGAAGTTTCCAAGCTGGGCAGGGAGAAGACAATCAGGCCTAGTCCCTGCAAGGAAGCTGTTTCCTCCTGGGAAAAGTGGGGGAGAAGGGAAAACACAGCCCCACAATCCTTATCTCACCAGCCACGCAGCCCAATGGGGAGAGCGGCCAGTGTGGGGCGTCTCTTCCCTCACTGTGACTCTCTGGCGTCTGGAGGAGCAGGAGCCCAGTCTGCTTGGGCCCCCAGGAACTCGGCAGGGAAGGACTAGGGTCTTTGTCATGTGAGGGTCCATCTTGAACAAGAGGCATGCCAGGCCTCAGCTCATGGCAGAAGAACACTGACCCTTCACAGAAAAGCCAGGCTCCAGGCCTGGCCCTGCTCCTGGCTGGCTGTGTGACCTCAGGCAAGTCCCTTGTTTTACAGGGTCCTACAGAGGCATCAGATGGCCTCTAAGATCTCCCTTCCACCCCACCCCCCATTTCAGTTCTGTAAATTCTAAAAAGTTCTATAAATTATCCTGGCAGAACTTAATCGCTAAGTTTAGGTGATTGCCAAACATGAGGTTCTTACTTTGCATCCCAGAGTGTGAGAGGCAGGGCACATGTATAACATGAAGACTGACTTCTCTCAAGGAGGCAGATGATGTTCCAACAGCCAGCAGACGGTTAGCGGAGAGGGAGCCCTCGCGAGCACCCAGGACACACAGCTTGGGGTCAGGGCCTGGGGCAGAGCTGTAGATATGGGCACGGTCCCAGCCCGGTGGGGCCTCCAGAGTGGACTGGCACACGTAGGCCACCAAGCCATGGGGATGAAGCCACTAAATCAGGCAGAAAAACACCGTCAAGTGTGACTGTGCTGCATCTGTGTCAAGGGTAACTCCGTCACAGGGCGGCCGGGGGATGAATGCCCATGTGAAGCTGTCAGTTTCAGTCTGGTCAATCCGGAAGTCTCCCTGGGTGGTGGGGAGAGGGAACGTGGATTTCAGGAGCTGTTCACTTGACGAGAATGAGATGGCAGAGCATACAGAGCAGGCTCAGGGTCGGGGTGTGAGCCAGGGACGCCTTTGGGCATTGTCACAAACATCTTGCACACATTTCATTGACCCATGCCCCAAACCCAGAGCACCTGGGCACATGTCCCGTGGCACCATCAGGGCACCTGGAGCTCAGGGCAGTGGGAGGTGCTGCTTCTGAGCATCCCCCCACCCTGGTCAAGCCCCCAGACAGTTGCAACAGTCTCCTCACTAGCCTCCCCGTGGCCTCTCCTGCCCCCCCATAATCTGTGCTCCACACAAGAGCCAGCGAGAGCTTTTACAAATGTGTATCTAATCCCCTGCTTGAAAGCCCTCACTGGCGCCCTTGGCCCTCGGGATAGAGCCCTGGCAGCCATGGGTCTGTGCTCCTGCCACAGGGTCTGCTTCTGATGCTTTAAATGCTGCAACCGGGCCGGCCCCGTGGCTTAGCGGTTAAGTGCTCGCGCTCCACTGCTGGTGGCCCGGGTTCGGATCCTGGGCGCGCACCACTGCACCGCCTCTCCGGCCATGCTGGGGCCGCGTCCCACATACAGCAACTAGAAGGATGTGCAGCTATGACATACAACTATCTACTGGGGCTTTGGGGAAAAAATAAATAAAATAAAATTATATAAAAAAAAATTATAAAATAAATAAATAAATGCTGCAACCTCATGCCCCAGGGCTCTTGTGTGAGCCGTGGCCCCTGCAGGAGACATTCTCCTCCACCCCTGTTCCCCACTCAGAACTAGGCTCTACCGTCGCCTCCTCTGGGAAGCCTTTCCTGGCCCCCCAGACTAGGCGGGCCTTTTGTCCTGATGCTCTCAGAGCCCTGGGAACTCACTTCAGGGCCTTGTCATGTTTGTAAATGTATATGTGTATGAATATTTGATCAGTGTCTGTACTGCTGCTAGGTAAGGGGAAGAGATAGGACCTATATGACTCCAATTAGAATCAGTGCCCAGCACCCAGCACAGTGCCTGGCCGAGAATGGTTGGGTGCTCAGTTAAACTCTGTTCCACGGACAGTCACTGCCCGCAGTGTGCTGAGTTGTCTGCTGGGGTCAGAATATATGTATCTCTGGTCCAGGCTTCCAAAACGGAGCGGTGCCTCCTACTACTGTCACTGTTCAGCCCAGGAAACAGCTACTGGCAGGCTCTGCCCTGCCTAGCCCTCGTGGCCTACAGGTCTGGCTGCATATCAGTGCTCCAGCCTCAAGAAGCAGCCATTGCAGAGTCAAGCAACCCTACAGACACCTCTGCACCATGAGGCCTGCAGGCTTGGCGGAGTCAGGGTCTTGGACATGCAGCCCGGCCCGTTCCTCCTCCCTAGGCCTTGGCCTGGGAAGAGTCTGGTGATGGTGTGAGTTCTGGTGTTAGAGCCAGCTTTGTTCATAGCTAGCTGTGTGGTCCTTTGAAGACCCCAGAATACATGCTGTCACTGGGTCTTGTGGTCAGCTGACTGTGTAGATCCTGAGGTCCAGAGGGCCACAGCATCCTCAAGTGTGCAGGGAGATGTCTTCCCATGGGTGTAGCAGACACAGTCACCAAAAGAACCAGCCATAATATCTTTGAGAAGCACCACCCACTGACCTGGATTCCCAATAGCACTCACAGGCCCTGAGTTGGGGTTTAAAGAACCCCCCAGGGTATGGGGTGAGAGGATGGGGACTATATTCTCTGTGTATGGGAGCCAGAAGGCTCTGGTGGCCCTGGCACTCCCTAATCATTGTCCTGACCTGGACATCCTCTCCGTCCTTCCTCCAGCATTTATGGAGCACCTGGTAAGGGCCAGGCTGGCAGCAGACAAGATCCTCTCAGTCTGTGCACATGGGAGCTCACAGACTTGTCTCCTCCATCCCGGTGCTGAGCAGAGTGCTTAGGCTCACATGCTCTGCAGCCAGCCTGCCTCCTGGCAGAGCCCGGTGCTGCTGCTTGCCAGCCATGTGACCTGGGGGAAGTTACCCGTCTGCTCTGTGCTTCCTTTTCTTTATCTGTAAAATGGGGATAATAATGGTACCTACCTTGTGCTTGGAAGAATGTAAAGGATTTGAACAGTGCCCAGCACACTAGTATGTGTAAGCTCTTTATATTAGTCTACTTGGGCTGCCATAACTAAACATAGACTGGGTAGGTTAAACAACAGATATTTATTTTCTCACAGTTCTGGAAGAACTAATAAACTAACCTGGCATGTATATAGGCCTTTTCCAATTACACAGCTATGTGGTGAGCCCCCTATAAGGGTAGGAACCCTTTGTTTCCCAGCTCCAAGCCCTGGATTTGGCACAAAAGTAAAACCCTTTCACTTGCACCATCTTTTTTTTGAGCTCTGAACCTCCCACCTGTGGGGCAGGTGTAACTGGTGTTTACAAATGAGGAAACTGAGGCTCAGAGAATTCAAATGAATTGTCCACAGTCAAGCAGCTAGTCAGTGGCAGAGCCATCCTTAGACCCAGATATTCCAAAACCTGGCCCATTGCCTTTTCCATTTCCAGTAGGGCCCCCTGTGAAATCAGAGCAGTTGTTAAAAATCAGATCATGGAGAACCAGAATGAGTTTGGAACCTGAATTCTAGAGCTGGCTTGTTCCTGGGCCACCTCCCAGGCCTTCGGTTTACAGCTTCTGAATGGAAACAACACCCTCTGCCCCAGTACTGTGCAGGAAGAGGGGCGGGGGTCACACATGTGACACATATGAGAGGTGATGCCTACTGAAAGCTGGCTCTGTGCCTCTTCCCCTGGCACTGGGCCCTTCTTAAAGCAGGGCATAGAGGGCAGGCACCCAAAAAGAAACCCATGCCCATTAGCAATCACTCCCCATTACGCCCACCTCCAGCCGCTAACAACCCTAATCTACTTTCTGTCTCTATGGATTTGCCTATTCTGGACATTTAATATGAATGAAATAAAACAATATGTACTCTTCTGTCTTCTTCTTCCACCGAGCATAATGTTTTCAAACTTCACACATTGTAGGCAAATAATATCCCCTTGTATGGATATACCACATTTGTTCATGCATTCATCAGGTAATGGACATTTGGGTTGTTTCCACTTTTTGGCTGTCATAATAATGCTGCTATGAACATTCATGAATAGGTTCTTGTGTGGACTCATGTTTCCGTTTCTCTTGGGTCTATACCTAGGAGTGAAACTGATGGGTCAGATGGTAAGTCTATTTTAGCTTTTTGAGGAAGTGTCAAACTGTTTTGCAAAGCGACTGTACCATTTTACATTCCCATCAGCAATATATGAGGGTTCCAATTTCTCCACATTCTCGCTTACGTTTGTTATTGTCCATTGTTTCTGTTATAGCCATCCTAGTGGCTGTGAAGTGGTACCTCAGTGTGGTTTTAATTTACGTTTGATGACTAAGGATGTTGAGCATCTTTTCATATGCTTTTAGCCATTTGTATGTCTTCTTTGGAGAAATGTCTATTCAAAACCTTTGCCCACTTTTTTATTGGGTTGTCTTACCGTTGAATTGTAAGAGTTCTTTATATATTCTGGACACCAGTCCCATATCAGATATATGATTTGCAAATATTTTCTCCCATTCTGTGGTTATCTTTCCCCTTCCTTGATGGTGTCCTTCGAAGTCTCACCCACTTCTGCCCCTGCCCCCTCACATGGGCCTCCCTCCTTTCTGGCCTATTCATCTTTCTTGTTTGCTCTCCCTTGAGGACTTGCACTCTCCTTGGGCTACAGGAACCGGCTCTATCCTGCTCTGTGGACAATGTTTCCAGAAGGTTCTCCCCCAGCCAGCAGCCTGAACTGCACCCAGACTGTAGTCATCCCTGGTTTGGGGGGTTCTGAGGCTGTGTGATGATCTGTGCCCACAGCCCCACAGGATGAGTATGGCAGAGTGGAGAGGAGTATGGCACACTGAGCGTCCACTGTGCACTCGATGCTTTGCGTGCACTATCCCACCATGTCCCCAGAACACTCTTAAGATACTAGTATTTTGTCTACCCTGTGAATAAAATGGAACCAGATTTGCCATCCAGTGTGTCTGACTGCACAGCATGTACATGGCTCAGGGGCAACAAGTTTACCTCTGCTGGTCTATTTGGTAAATGACTACTCTGGGAGGGGCCCAGTGTTGTTCAAAAATGTTAGAGAAAGTGTTGGTACCTCCCTGGACTAAGTCCCAGTATGGTGGCAACAGAAGTTCCTCGACACTCCAGAAAATGCCTGACTTCACCTGCTGTAACAACAACCCCCAAATCCCGATGGCTCACCCCAGTAGAGGAATGTTTCCTGTTCACATCACAGTCTAATGTGAAAGGTGGGGGGTGTTCTGGTCCAGGCTGTCGGGAGCCGGCTACTTCTCTGTGGTCTGTGGCTTTGCCAGCCCCTGAACCTCTGCTAGACTCCTGACGTCAGGCCAGCAGACAGGGAAAGGAGAACACATGCAAGGTTGTAAGGGGAGTTTTCTGGGGCCAGGCCACATTCCATTGGCCAGAACTTGGTCACACCTAACTGCAAGGGGGTCTGGGAAATGTCTAGCTGTGACCCCAGGAAGAGAAGTCAAATAGCTCTTGTCCACAGGGAGCCAGTCTCGGGCACAGTGCTCAGATGTGAAATTGAGCCAAATCACTTCCAGCTCCTCGAAGTGCCACCCCTAATGCGGTGAGAGGTCAGTTTTCATGGCTCCTTTGGCCTCACTTCCTGGTCCTCACTGGGGCCCAGCCGAGCTGTGCGGGCTGAGCAGTTAAAGAGCGTTGCTTCTCTGTGACGTGATGGAGCAAACCTGAAAATTCGCTTGTTGGTGACAGTTGTGGTAGAGCCTCCCCAGTTCCCACCCTACCTCCTTTATCCCAACTCTGTAAAATGGATGCCCTTCTGATACTGACACGCATGATAGCTCTGGAGCTTTGATTCCACCTGCTGTGTGCCAGTGTTCTAGAAACTTCTGTGTTATGTTGGTGTTTCTCTGGTACGATACACGTGCTTTGGTGGATATGAGATTAAGTGGTATGTATAAATCTTTTATTTTTACTTTCGTGATTATATATCTATTATAATGCGTATTAGAAAATCACTTAATACATAAAGCCCATAATTTCACATAAATTATCATTTTAGATGAGGCTAATTTTGGGGCTTTACTGATATGGAAAAAAAAGTGACACATGAATGACTGAGTTTGGGAACATGGGGTGAAAACACTCAGATGCTAGACTGCCTTGATGAACTGTGGTCCCAGTGCTTGCTAGCCGTGTGACCTCTCTGTACCCACTTTCCTCCTCTGAAGCATGTTCCCATAGTGTATATAGAGTATAGGATGGTTCGAGTGTCAAATGATCAATAATGGTATGGCACATGTTATGTGCTCAGTAGGTGTTAGTTACCCATTGTTAGTTATTAGGAAACACCGCGTCATATCATTTAACTGCGCCAACAGCCCTGTGAGCAGTGTTATTACTGCCATTTTACAGATGAGCAAAGAAAGGCTAAGTCACTTGCCCAACTAGTAGCAGAGCCAGGCTCTGACCCCTGGTGTGCCTGACTCCTAGGCTGGGCTCTGGGGGGGGAGTCCAGTTGCAGTCCTGGCTCTGGCACTAACTTAGAGGCTGCCTTAGGCAAGCCCCACCCCTCTCTGAGCCTCAAGCTTCCCGTGTGCGTGGGGCAGGGGACCAGCTTCTTGCTTTGTGCAGGACCAGGCTTGCAGGACTTAGGGGCTGCTATCCTCGCTTAAACCACAGCAGAAGCCTTTGCTTTTAAAAGAAAAAAGAAAAAGAAAACAACTGGACTGGATGTGATCAGGATGCCTGCAAACTTTGCCCCTTCCAGATCCTCTGCCTGGCTGTGGATTCTTGCTGCTCTCTCTCTCTATAGCACCTGAGTACTTCACTGTGCCCAAGCTTCAAACTTCCCCCAAGTATAGACCATTATTTGTTTATCTATTCATCTGTTGATGGACATTTGAGTTATTTCCGTTCTGGCGCTAATATGGATAATTCAGCTTGATGTACAGGTTTTTGTGCGGACATGTTTTCACTTCTCTTGGTAAATGCCTAGGAGTGGAATTGCTAGGTCATATGGTAGGGGTTTGTTGACTTTATAAGAAACTTTCAAACTGCTTTCTAAAGTAGTCATACTATTTAAAACTCCACCAGCAATGTAGGGGAGTTCCTGTTGGCCCACACTTTCATCGACACTGGCAATTGTCAGTCCTTTTCGTTTTAGCTATTCTAGTTTGTACATAGCGGCATTTCCTTGTGCTTTTAATTTGCATTTCCTGATCACGAATGATATTTAGCACTTTTTCATGTGCTTTTTGGCCATTTGTATCTCCTCTTTTGTAAAGTATCTGTTCACATTTTTTATTCTTCCTTTTTAACGGGTTGTTTGTCTTCTTCTTAATGAGTCGTGAGAGTTTTTTAAAAATACATCCCGCATACAAGTTCTTTGTCAGGTATGTGTATTGGGAATATTTTCTCAGTCTGCGGCCTGCCTTTGCAGTGAACATTTTTAAATGGATTAATTAATGAATGTTGATTTGTTGACTCTCAAGCTTTCTAGCTCAGACCTCCGCTTGAGTGTTAGGAACCCTTTTCTAATTATTTCTGTTTGGCTGTGAGATATCTTTATCTGCAGGTAGGGTGGTGGGATGGCATTAGGGGCTGAACTTGTGGACTCTGGAATCAGACAGTCCTGGGTCCAAGTCCCCACTCCAGGGCTCATGCACGGGCAGATCCTTCACCTCTGCTCTCTGAGCCTTGTTTTTCTTGTTTGTAAAATGGGAACAATAAATGATCATCTCCTTGGACTGTTGTGAAGATTAAATGAGGTGATGACTGTAAAGCACCTGGCGAAGGCACACAGAAGCTGAGCTGTACCGGTTGGCACTCTCGTTCCTAAGGCCCATCGGCACCCCAGCCCCAGCCCATGTGAAACCAGGCCGCACAAAGCTGGCTTCCTCTACCTTCCGTTTTGATACTGAAAATACCACCTTCATGGCTCTTGCATCAGCCCCGTCCTCTCTCCACCCAGGCCCCAGCCCCGGTCAGGCCTCCTTCCTCTCCGCACTGCTCTTGGAATAGCTCCTTACTGAGATGGTCTCCCTGCCTTCTGCCTCGTCCATCTTCCACCCTGCGTGCCGCAGCCACCGTTGCCAAAGGCTTCCTTTCTGAATCAGAAACCTGGGGCTCCTGGGGTGGGTGTTTAGGGGAGACCACTTTGCAAGGGCAAGGCTCGGCTGTCCCTAGCTCCTTCTCTGGTTATAAATAACAGGCTCTATTCTTAGCCCACTAGCAGTTAGTTCTCCTCCTCTACCTTCCAGAGCCTCCATCAAGGACCTTGGCTGTCCTTACTGGAGACAGGCCATTCCTTGGCCTTTGGCAGGACCCATTCCTTTGATACGTGATCAGAAAATTCAATTATAAAACCAATTACTGATTTCCTGAGCTTTACACGGGAGACATGAAAGTTTGATTAAGTTTGAATTCCTGTTTGGCTGATTGCCTGCCAAGGCCAAATGGCCTTGTAGGAGATTTTTTGTTGTTGATTCTGGTTTGTTTTGTGGCTGCACTCTTGGGTGGGGGAGGAAGCACATTGGTTTTCTGTTGTGGGGTTTTTTACCAGCCCCCCAGCTTGCTGAATGGCTGTTCCTCTGTTGTGATGCATGAGATGTAAATCCCCCAAAGACCTGTTGCCAGGGCAATGGGCTCCCGGAATTGAGCTCAACTAAACAAAGTCCTTCAGCTTTGAAGGGAGAAGCGTTTGTTTCCCATGCGGAGTCGAGTTGTAGTGGCCTTCCACAGGGCCGCATTCGAGGACACCTGTGTGAACAGGGACACGGAAGTGGCTCACCGGTCACTTGCGAGCAGCTTCAGCAGTGTGGCTGGGCTCTGACTGCTACATCCCCTGCCCGGGGAACACACAGATGCTGGGGCCAAGGATCAAGGGTCCAAAGACAGGAGCCCCCGAGCTGCCTCTGCCCGGTGGTCACGTCTCCCCAGAACCTGCAGGGCTGGACCCCCACGGCAAGGGCCCAGGGCAGGTGGGAATTGGAAAGCAAACCTTGGTCTCGAGCCAGAGCGCCTTGCTTGTTCAGATACTAGTGGGAAACCAACAGAGCCCGTGGCAGGAGGTGGCCGGTGCTCCAGGTCAGAGTCTGAGTTGGTTCGGGGACCCAAGTTCCTTCCCTAGGAATAAGATGAGAGGATCTCAGTTCTTTGGAAGCTGTAGCCATCCCCGAACTCTTCCTACAGGGGGCATATTATCCAAGAGTGGTGATGGGGCCCCTCTCAAAAGTGCCTCCCCCATGCCTGAAATGCCCCAATTAGAGACGGAGCCCTTTGGGTTTGAAAGGCTTTTAGGTCTCTAGGAATCCTGGTTAAAGTGCTAATATCCCTGGAGGGAGAGCATCTACAGTGGGGATTAGCCATCAGCTAACTGAGAAGAGAGCCCTGTGGGAGTAGGACATGGGATTCCCTGTGTCCAGCATGGGGTCGGATAAACTGCACCTGCCTCCCAGCTTAGTCAAGGCCAGGCCCAAAGTGACCCCTCACACCAGAAAACATCTGCACCTCTAATGTCTACCTGGTGCTCCACACATCGCAAAGCACTCACACCCTGCCGCTCATCCACACAGCAGCCTCACAAGCCAGCTGCCTTTGACCCCCAGTTGCAGATGGGGCAGCCAAGGCTCAGAGAGGTCAAGTGCCTTGCCCAGCATCACACAGCTGGTGAGTGCAGATTCTGGATTCGGACCTGGGACTTCTGAGTCCAACTATGCCTGTTTCCTCTGTGTGCACAGCCTCGGGCTGCATTGAGGTTGTGGACACGGTGCACCCACTTTGTTCGATTGGCTTGTTTGTTTGTGTGTTTGCTTGTTTTTACAAGGTGAGAATTTTTTGTAAGGTTTGAGTTTGGGGTTTTTTTCCTTTCTTTTCTTTTTTTTTAATGAAACTGTTACAGCTTCCTGGTGGAGTTGTAATTAGGAAATTCTGGGTTAGTCAGCTAAGCAGAATTGACAAATAACCAGGCAGTGCTGGATCAAGTACTTTTTCCCTTCCATAGAAATTCAGGTTTTGCCAAATTGGGGGGAAGGAGTTGTGAAGAAGGGAAAAATGTGTGCAGCTGGGCTGGGCCAAGGAGGATCGATTTCCTCCTCTATGTAGAACTAGACAATAAAGAAAAATAGTTGTCTTCGTGTAGGATGATTTTTTATATGTGCAGACATGAGGTGGTACAAGAAAGGTGGGGGAAACAGGTGAAGGGGAAACCCAGGCTGGGGTCCAGGCTTTGGCAGGAAGGGGACTGGCACCCCAGATAGGGGAAGGGTTCTTGGAACAGGTGCCTGGATAGACCCCGCTGTGACCATCTTGCACTTCTGAGTGACTGTGTGACAGCCACCCCAAGTGTGGAGCACACGCAGGCCAGGCTCTGGTGCCAGACCCTGTTTCTGGTGTTACCCTGACTGACATTCTTCATTCTAATAGTGATATGTTTATTTTCATATGAATCAAAAAATAAGTATGTAGCCCATCTAGCTCATGATTGCTCAGATATTAGAATAAGACCAAAGTAGGGGCCTAACTTTTTTTTTTTTTTTGTGAGGAAGATCAGCCCTGAGCTAACATCCATGCCAATCCTCCTCTTTTTTTGCTGAGGAAGACTGGCCCTGGGCTAACATCTGTGCCCATCTTCCTCCACTTTATATAGGACACTGCCACAGCATGGCTTGACAAGCGGTGCTTCAGTGCGCGCCCAGGATCCGAACCCAGGCCGCCAGCAGCAGAGCACGCACACTTAACCGCTACGGCACGGGGCCAGCCCGGGGCCTAACTTTTTAAAAAGTGACTCAAGTAAAAGAAACATATTATGCGGGTAGATCCAAGGACATTACAGAGATTGGGCAGAAATTATGACAGCAGGACAGAGAGGACTGAAGTTTGGGAAAGCTTCCCTTACCCATACAAGCTGGGTAATATGATTATGCTCATTTATAATGAGCATAGGTAATATGCTGATTTTACAGATAAGTAAATGGTTATGCTCATTTTACAGATAAGGAAACTGAGGCTCAGAAAGGCTGAGTGATATGCCCACAGTCACACAGCTGATAGATGGCAGAGCCACGACTGAGACCCAGGCCTGCCTGACTCCAAAGGCGGGTCAGCGGCCCCAGCAACACTCGGAGCCCGCAGCCCAGGGGAAGTCTCATCTTCACACTCCAGGCGAAGCCCCCAACGCTGGCGTCAGATCAGCCAGCCTTCCTGGGGCTGTCCACTGGGGAAGAAGCTTTCCTGGCTCCTTACTGAAGGGTTAATGGAGGCAAATCCCACTCTGGGGAGGTGGAGCCCTGGGCCTGCTTCCTCCAATCATCTGCATCTAATTCTCTCAAATAAAAGCCTTTTCAGAAAGGGCCTGGTGTGATGCTGCATGTGACTGGCAGAGCTGCGATTGCCAAGGGTTCACTGTGCGCCTGCCCCGGCCTGGCTCCACCCCCCCCCAAAGGGCTCTCCTTTTCTCCCGTTCTTTCTTCCCTGGTCCTTCCCAGCCCTTCCTTTTTCCTTTCTTTCTTGTCTCTGAATCACTTTTTCCAACAAGCTGTCGACTCAGTATATCAAATAACTCCCTGAATGATTTCCGAAAGCCTTCTTCTGATAACTGAAGCCTCGGAGTTGGAAACACATTTATGCTTATGTGGGACTGAGATTTCAGAACAGTATTAAATTTGCATGAGGCGCTAGGAAAGTAGCCTCTTCCCTGCAATATAGATGGGAGGAAACAGCATCTTAAGCAGGATGAAAACAGTCACACAAGCAACTTTGCCCAGCTTATTACCCCCCTGGGAGAAATCAGCCCAGTTTCCCCGGCGCAGGGGAGCAGCCCTGCCCCAGACCATAGAGCAGATCTTGTGACTGAGAAGCCGTTTGGATCTCTGTGTTTGGTAGTTGGTCAGGTTCCTAACAAGGGATTCTGGGGCTGAAGCCCCAGAAATAAAAGTGTGTATGTTTTGTGTGCATGCACAGGTGTTTTTGATGTGTGTGTGTGTGTTGTGTGTGCATGCACGTGTTCTTGGTGTGTGTGTGTGTTGTGTGTGCGTGCACACCTGTTTTTGAACGTGTAGTTCTGTGTGTGGTTTTGTGTGTGTGGACTATGTGCCTTCTCTGGGAGAGAGGCTCTAGCTTCTGTCACATCTCAAAGGGGCCCTCCTATAATCCTAAAAAGTTACACTCCAGACCTACTATGTGCCAGGTACGTCAGCTGCTAGCTGAGGCCTCTGAGAAGGGTAATTCTCATGGAAGTTAGAGTTTGGAGAAGATAAACTAACAAATAAGCAAGGAAAGCCAGGTTGTGGTCACGCAATGCAGAGACTTTAAATAAACAGGTGCAATAAATGGGTGGCTGCTTGAAGTCAAGGTGGTAACACAGCTCCCTCTTGGCCAACCGTGTGACATAGTACCAGCTGACACCTACTGACTGCTCACCATGTGCCAGGCACTGTCCTAAAAGGCCTCGTAACACCGAGAAGTTGGGACTATTTAACAGACTGGAATGTTAAGGCTTGGGGAGGTCACACAGATGGTTAGTGGCAGAACCAGGACCAAAATCTAGGGTTACCTACCTCCAAATGCCTCACTGAGTAAAATACTGGCCTCTCCAGACTTCATTTTTCTCATCTGTAAAATGGAGTGATTCCCTGTTTTCTTATCCCTGAGAAGCAAAAAGAATATTTTTTAAAATATAAACTTTTATACAAATAGGTCTGAAAGTCACACTCCTGCTTTTGGCCCAGAAGCCCTTGATGGAGCTGGTGGCGTGTCTGTGGCAGTACCACAGAGCTTCCTGAGTTTTCTTGGACTCCTTCAGGGCTACCAGTTGAACCATCAATGTGAGGATTTTTCCTTAAACCTCATTATCAAATTAGAGAGTTTAACTTGTCTCCCACTAACTTGTCCAAGTTCCGGCAAACAACAGTTTTAGTTCCAGAAGCCTGACACTGGCCACTACTGGCCCCTCAGTTGGTAGTTCTCGCCAGCCCACAGCCTGTCAAAGGGGCGTCGTCTCTCCCTGCCCAGTGCAAGGCCACGTTCCCTCAGACTTCTGAGAGCTCTGATGTTAGCCTCTGTAGCCAGTATGAACACAGACCAGCTGATGTTGACAGTGGTCAATGCTTGGACACTGGTTAACGATATCAGATAGCCACAGTGGTCTAGAAAATGGAGCTTAGGCCCACTTTAGCAATACAGTTGATGGAGGGTTCTTGATTTCAACCCCCCAAGAATATTAGTGGTCTGTGTAACGCACTTCATTAAGCATATTGCGGTGACTCAGATGTGCTTTTGAGGATCAAGACTCTTAGAGCAGTGTGGTAGAGCCAAAAGCACAGGCTTTGGGGGTCAGAAAGACCTAGACACACCCCAACTCTAGCTCCCAGCCCTGGGACCTTGGACCAGTTGCCTCTTAGACTTTATTTTCCTCTGCCGTGCTCTCAGTTACTTATCCAGGGGATGAAGAGGTGTAAGAGGTAGGGCTGTTTTTCTGTTGACCCTCTAAGCACTTATCACAGAAGCAGGTAAATTTTTTCATTATTATTATGTGTGGGCAGGGAGATTGGTTTTTTTATTTATTTGGCTATGGTTTTTTATTTTGTTTTGGTGAGTTATTTTTAACCAAACCCCTGACTTATACTTGTTTTACTGTGCATTTCTTCCAAGTGGAGCACAGCTAAAGCATTCTGCTTGATTGAGGGGTTCGTAACAGTTCTAGATATACATGATTAATCTACTGCGGTGGCCGTTATGTTGACTTCTCACTATGTGTCACACTGAGCACTTGACCGCACTAACTCATTTAAAACTCACAGCATCCCATGAGGTACATTCTGTTATCATCCCCAATTTACAGATGCAAGAACTGAGACTCAAAGAGGCTACCTAGGTCTGGTTCTAGAGTCCAGTGACTCTCGTGGTGGTGTCTGGAAGTGTGGGTGTGGCCCCAAAGTCCTGGGGCCCTGAGGCCCTGAGTGCCCCCACTTGCAGGGCCTGCCAGGCTCATCCAGACAGTGGCACCTGTGTACTATCGTACAGTGAAGTGAACAGTATTCTCTGATCTGCAGCTCAGAATCTGCTCCTCCTAGCCCCACTGACACCCCCTTCCCACCTGCAGTTTTCAGTTCTCAGGGACCTAGTGCCAGCCCGGGAAGACTGAGGTTCCCTGGGCCCTGGCTACTTGGCCATTCAAACTCTGGCCTCTCCTTAAAGGGTTTCCACCACCCCCTGCTCCTTCCCTCCCCCAAGCCCCACTTCCCTGCCAGCCTCAGCTTGCTCTCACCTCCTTGCTGGGAGCCACCAGCTGAGCTACCAGAAACCCTATAACCTTGAGCTAACCTTGCCTCTCTGCCTCAGTTTCCCAACTTGTACGATGAGGGAGCATAGACGGCATCATTCCTAAGGGCCCTTACAGCTCCAACGTTCCAAACCTCCGTCGTCTCTCGTCTGATGACAGCAGTAGCCTCCTTGTGTTCTTTCTGTGGCCCCTCTCCCAGCTCTCCCACACCCAGTGTGGCTGCACACAGCAGCCAGGGTGAGCTTTCAAAAACAGAATGTCATTTCTCTCCCCTTTTCTAAATCCTCCCATGGCTTCCCACCACACTTGGAATACAAGTCAAACTCCTTTCTGCGGTCAGCAGTGCCCTGCGTAATGGGGGGTCAGCACAGACACTGCTCAGAAAGTGCCCTGAGCACAGCCAGCTGCCACCTTGCCTGCGGTAGGCCCCGTTACCCGTGCAGCTGACATCCTCACTGGGTGTCTTGATTCCTCACCAAACCTGTGTCCTCAGTTTCATATTTATGGCTTGCCCTGACATTTCTCTTTTCTTACATGTCCCAAATTATTAAAAACAGCTGCTTTATAATTAATTGAATGAATCATGGAAAAACACTTTTTTTCTGTCTATAAATAATCACACCTAACATTTTTCTGGGAGGATAAAATGCTGTGACACCCGATGCATGCCATCTTGTCCCCTGGCCTCAGCTCACGTACGTCTGGACACCGTCTCTGGAACTCTCCCTGGCCTGAAATAGGACCTCCGAGGTCAGTCAAGGTGGGGTCAGTGGAGAAGGGCCACAGGAGTAAGCAGCCTTTGACCACCAATTCTGCCACTCCTGGACGCTCTCACATGATTTCACCCCTGCCTTTGTGTGCCCAGCTCTGTGCCGCGTCCCATGCCTGGGATGGGGTGCACCAGGGGAAGACACAGCTCCTGCCCCTAGAATCATCACAGTCTTGTTTTCAAGATTGACACACTGAAGCCCATTCAGCAACTAACTGGTGCGATTCACAGCCCAATGAGGGCCTCAGGAGAGCCAGGTATGGACGCTGGTACAGAGCCTTCCCAGACAGGGACTCTCCACCAGCGTGTCCTGGCACAAAAAATGGGTTACAGGTGTGCCCGAGGAATCCTTTCCTATGTCTACTGAAGGTGCTGTACAGACGCCATCATTGTCTACGTGGACCCTGACGTGGGAAAGGTTGGGAAGACCACCCTAGAGGAGGCAGAGCTTCAGTCGGCAGCTTAGGTGGCAAGGGCTTGGGTAGTGATTTCACCTGCTGGGGCAGGGGAGCCCCTCCTGACTCAGGCATTTTAAGTACTTGCATGCTTGTTGCAGCATCACCAAGTGTGATGGTTGACGGTGACCCCAGATGATCACACCCAAAGAGTGGACAGATGTGGCTTGTGTGCTATCACTGACCCCCAGCCCTTGTCCCTGGCAGGCACTATTCATCAGTCACAGCACTGACTCTGGCCGCAGAGTCCTCAGGGTAGCCAGTGCCCCAGGCAGCCATTACATTTGATCAGAGCTGGCCCTCAGATTGAAGCCAGCTTCCCATCTCTGGTCTACCCAGTGTAGCTCCTTTGTTTTACAGAGCCCAGCAGGGGAAAGTGACCTGGAAGGCCACAGAGGAG